>NW_026591086.1:50555191-50648634 GCF_907164565.1 Psammomys obesus
TGTGTGTGTGTGTGTGTGTGTGTGTGTGTGTGTGTGTGTGTGTGTGTCAGGGGCTATGATTGGGGAAGGGGAGGAGAGGAAGCTGTAGTCAGAATGTAATATTTGAGAGAAGAATAATTTAAAAGAATTTTTAAAGAAAGAACATCAAGCTACACAACTATGGCATATATACAAAGGACCTAGGCCAGACTTATACATGTTGCCTGATTGCCACTTCAGTTTCTGTGACACCCTGTGGGCCCAGGGTAGTTGATTCTGTGGCCTGATTTCTTGTGGTGTCCTTGACCCATCCGGTTCCTACAACTCTACTTCCCTCTCTTCTGCAGGATTCCTGAACTTTGAGAAAAAGGGCATGAAAATCACTATGTAGGAAGGTGGAGGAGGGAAAGATCATATATGAAAATTATTTTTAAATCCAAATATTAAAAATACCTCTGTGTTCAGGTGCCAATGGAATGAAAGTATTCACCACCACTTTATGATCACAGGGCTTTATTTGGAAATAAAATAGATAGATAGATAGATAGATAGATAGATAGATAGATAGATAGATAGATAGATAGATAAATAGATAGATAGTTGAGCAAGTAGTTTTACTCTCTTGGTTTTCCATATTAAGCATGTAGCTATAGAAATGGATTATCATTGTCTTCTCACTTAAAAAGAGAATCATATAAATTACTTTTTCAAAATGAAACATCTTGGAATGTAATTCTCATCCCACCTTAATTTTTTTTTCATTGAGTTTGGCAGCAATATATTTATTTCAAGCTTTTTCTTTCTCAAGAACTAAAATGATGGGAGAGTTTTAGTACTTCCTTCAAAAATGAAATTGCTTGCTAAATTGCTTTCTAGGCACTAAGTCAAAACTCCGTTAGATATAAATTATGTGAAAAATACAAGCTTTCCTGAAAATCAAATGGCAACTATAAGTAGTTTCTTCAAAGAACCCTTATGATTAACATAGAAGAGTGAATTATCCTTAAAAATCTGTTTGTCATGTTTGACCAAAAAGTTTAATATTTCCCAAACACATTTGAGTGATAAAAATTCATTTGTTAAAACACATTAAGACTCATAGATCATCTTTAATATGATCATATATATTAGTAATTGAATAATTTTACATATTATGACATTAAATATAGGTCTCAGTTCGATAAAATATATGGACTATCTAATGAATACACATTTTTGAAAACCTGCTAGTATTTAACCCGTTAGACAGATTTATATAATTCTATATACAAAGTAATGTATTTTCACAATTGCAAAAACCCAAATTGCTTTGACAGTTTTAACAGTTTCTTGGATAAGAAAATCTTTTTAAAAGAGTGCTCTCAATAGTTTGATTTAGTCCCAAAAGATTGGAATACAGGTTAGCAATTGAGGAAATTAGTTTGTAAGATTCAGTGACATTTATTTTCCTATTTACTTCCTTTTTGTATCAAGAAACAGAAGAAGTGAGAGTGAAAATAGAAACACAAAAGAAAAAAGAGGAATAATAAATACTGAATTAAAATTGTTTCTATTCTGATGAAGAATATACTTGATAGATTTTCCGCAAATCACTTTCATATCTTTGTAAATAAATACTAGTTTAATTTCTCTAATTTCTATTTTATTTTGCTTTATTATTATTTTGCTTTATTATATTATTGCTTTGCTTCTATTTTATTTATTAAGAAATACGGTTACATCAGTTATGTTTACGCTCAGTCCAGCCTTGCTTCTTATTCCTTTACATAGGCTAGAGTTAAAACTTCTTCCTAAGATACTACTTTAGGTCAGAATACAGAAAATAAAAATACAAAAGGGGAAAACATCCCTGTGCTACTTTTTATATGGCATGCACAAGGCACCCTTCTATAACCCTACAGTGAAAAGGACTGTGCCTTTATTCACTTTGGTTTATTACACAGACAGAACCTAAACCTTCTGCCAGACTACCCACAAAGCACCACAGTGGGCTCAATGGCAGAGCAAATATGGAGTTAAGTGTGAAGTATCTGGTGGAGTGGCTATGGGTGTCTGGGCTCAACACTCTTCCTATGTCCTCACAAGCTGGTTCCATGTTTTTCTCTACTATCTCCTAAGTGGTTCACTAAATGCTGGGTGACTGGAAGCAAGAGGCATCTAATCAAGGAAAGAAGTGATGTAGAAAAGTATCAGCATTTGTCAAGGCCTGGTGTGAACCCTCCCAAACACAGAAAAAGGCTTCACAAGGAGAACAACAGAAACAAAAACCTAGGCGCAGGGGTCTTCTCGGAGACTGACACTCCAACCAAGGACCATTCATGGAGAGGCCTAGATCCCCTACTCACATGAAACCTATAGGCTGCTCAGTTTCCAAATGGGTTCCCTACTAAGGAGAGTAGGGCCTGTCCTTGACATGAACTCAGTGGCAGATTCTTTGATCATCTCTCCCTCGGAGGTGCAGTCTTGCCAGGTCAAAGAGGAATGTGATGCAGTCAGTACTGACGAGATCTGATAGGGTAGGGTCAGATAGAAAAGGAAGAGGTCCCCCATATGAGTAGGCTAGGAAAGAGGCATAGAAGGAGAAGAGGGACGTGGATAGGATTGGGAGGAGATGAGGGAGGGTACTACAGCCAGGATACAAAGTTAATAAATTGTAATAAATAATACTTGAATTAAAAACATTTAAACAATAAAAGTAGACGATACCATGGAAGACCCTGTGAAAAAATTTATCCTCACGCATGGCAGTTCAGTGTCCAAGTGGGTTACATAGTAATGGGAAGAGGGACTGCCTCTGACATAATCTGATTGGCCTGCTCTTTGATCACATCCCCCCGAGGGGGGAGCAGCCTTACCAGGCCACAGAAGATGACAATGCAGCCACTTCTGATGAGAACTGATAGACTAAGATCAGAAAGAAGGAGAGGAGGACCTCCCCTATCAGTAGACTTGGGGAGGGGCATGCATACAGAAAGGGGAGGGAGGGTGGGATCAGGAGGGGAGGAGGGAGGGCTTATGGGGGGATACAAAATGAATAAAGTGTAATTAATAAAAGTTAAATAAAAAATTAAAACAATTATCCTTCAAAAAAGTAAGAATAAAATAAAATGTATCTATATGTGCACAGATTAGAAAAAAAACATAAATTTAAATAATGTCAATATTCTTTGAACCTCATTAGCGGAGAGTAATTATTTTATTGACAGTCAGCTTCACATATGGGAATAATAGTTGGCATGATAGGAGGTCATGATCAGAATCAGAAAACTAGAATCACCTTTTACATTTTTTATATTTATCGTAAATTCTTAAATGAACCTCTTATAGCTTTTAACTGTTTGTCAGACAATACTTAAATAGCTAGAAACCTGAACTCACAACCAGTTAACTTGTCTAACCAATGATAAATTTGTGTTTACTGTCTTTGATTTTTATTTTAATAAACAAACATGTTCATATATACTTGAGTGAGTACATGTGAAAAATCAACTGTTTAAGTTAATTTGTTATTGTTGAGTTATTTTACCTTTTAAAATTTTATTTTGCCTTTTTATATATTCCATTCTGTGTCTTCTGAGCCCCTTTAGCCAATATTGTTTTCTTTTTCATCCTAATGTATTTTTAACCAAAGTTATATAGTGAGTATGAATATAAATTAATATATATGAATGATTACATGTATTCATATATATTACACATACTACTGTCTATATGTTTATTCTGTGTTGCTTTTATATAAAACTGCTTATGAACGTTGACTACATTGCTGAAGGAATATTCTCAGAATTAAATCCATTCTTTCTCCTGGTAGACCTTCAATGGTTTAAAAAAATCTGATGATATGTAACACTTCCCACTATTGACTATCTCTTTTTCCCCAATCATTTGTGATATTCTCTGGCATGAGCCACATTGAATTAAAATATTATACATGCTTATGATCTTTAAATTTGTTTATTTATGAATTGAATTCGCATTATACAAATGAGTCTAAAATAATAATATCCTAAATTTATTGCATTTTATTGTGAAAAATACATATGACATTTAACGTTTTCTTCCTTGAGAATCATGGGAATTAATTGACTAATCATTTATTTGTCATATAAACAGAAATCATCAAATTGAATGCTTTTGGTTACCTTTATAAAAAGTATAGATATGTTTCTTCAATTACAGTCCCTTGACAAACCTACAATCAGTTTAAATCTAACAATGCTGGGAAGAAGACATACCCTTTAACAAAGTTTTCTGTTCTTCCATGGGATTCTAGCTCTGTTACAACACTGTCAGGCCCTTGAAAATTGGAAATAGGTTTACCTCAAGACCCAGCTAAACTGCTCTTTGGTATATACCCAAAATTCACTCCACAATTCAATGAGTACAGGAGCTCTAAAATGAGACCAACAGAACCAACTAATTAGGGCCCAGTGGCTTGTAGAGACTGAAACATCAGCCAAGGACCATGCACAAACTGGACATAGGACTTCTACAAAGATGTAGCAGATTGGCAGCTTATCTTTATGTGGGTACTCTGGTAAGGGAAGTGGAACTGTATCTGACCGGGACTGACATGCTAGCTTTTCAATCACTTCCCCCTGGTGGGACTGCCTTGTCATGTCACAGGAGAAGAGTACAAGCTCAGCCCTGATGCAATTTATGAGCTGTGGTAGAAGGGAAAGGTAGCTTCCCTTTTCTGTGGAAAAGGAGCGGTGTAAGGGAAAGCAAGGGAGGGTAAGACTGGGAGGGGAAGAGGGATGGTACTACAACAAGGATGTAAAGTAAATAAAAAATATGAATTGGTTTTATAGCTCTCTTAATCTAGAACTCATGACCCTAAAAGAAGAAGCATGTATATATCAGGAAGATTTAATTTTCTTAACAATTTTCCTCATTTTCTGCAGCATCATCTAATGTAGTCAGTAACACTGAAGTATGAAAATGCATATAAGCTGTTACTTTCATTATTATTTTTTGTACTATTATAAATTTTATAATGTTTTTCTGTCTTTCTCTAGTATACCACATGCCTATTTGCTCTGATAATCTGCACATTTTAAGGATTGTGGCCGCAAATATCGATGTTCCCAACACACAATCTAAGCAAGAAGCAGAGACAACTTATATTCCTAGGAAGAAAATATTCTTGCCAAAGAAAGACATGACTTCAGAATCATAATTTTTCACCATTTAATTTTTGCAGGTATTCCAAGGCCTGCCAGGTGTTTGGATGATGAACCAAACTTGAAACTCAAAACTATGTATCTCAGTTCTTGAACACAAAAACAGTGAAAAAACAGTGTGATTTACTGAAAGTCTGACAATTTGCTATTCTGACAGATCACACATACTTACACAAGCAAAGAGAGAGAGAGAGAGAGAGAGAGAGAGAGAGAGAGAGAGAATAAAATGCCACTAAAATGAATACCTGAAAATATTGGGATGTGTTCTAAAACTAAGCATTTAGATGAGGGATTGTGACATTTTTTTCATTTATATGGTAACATTTACTTTTTTCCTCCTGTTTTCTTGTAGTTTTAGTAAAGTTAGCCACCATATACATAAAGGCAAATGGCAAGAAAAGGACAATTATGAATGGCTGAAAAGTAACAAGGAGCAGAGTCTTGAGTGTGACAGCCCACCAATAAAGGAATCATGTCATGTGAAATTAAAAGCATATCCGAGCCAGCTGCACATCAAATAAAACCTACAGTCTTTGCCAGCCCAGCAATTGAAAGCATTGTGACAGAGCCCAAATCACAGCTCCACCTGGATATCTCTCCAGTGACTTTGAAATAGTAAATATGTATGCTATTTGAAACCATTGAAATCACTTAATTATAAATAATATAATATAATGTAAAGTAATATAATATAGTTATATAATTATAAATGTAATTAAGTAGCTATATATGTAATTAAGTTTTTTATATATATGTTTGTGTGTGTATATTGCACAGCAGTAATATCTAATAAATTTTATATGAAATTCCATGCTTTCCCTTTCCACAAACTTGTTTCTTTACTTCCTATCTCTTGTTTATTTCTATCATTTTATTGACACATAAATCTACTTGTTTGTTCAATAGAAATAGGGAATAGTTTTTAAACCTCTCATTGTTTTGTACATAAAACTCCAAACTACTTTCTATACATGAGACATAGAAAATATTGTTTAAAAACAATGACGAAAATCCCAACCATTCTTTTTCACCAGTAAAGACTCAGGAGCCAGAATCTCTGGTGAAAACCTACTAGCTCAGAGGCAGAGAAGATAACCAGCTAAACTTCCTTCTTAGCTCAGGTCTAGAAGGGAAAAACCCAAAATTGCTCACTAGTACAATTGACAGACCAGAAGGAAAAAGTCAAAAAACCCCAAGGCTCAAGGCTTGTTGTTCAAAGCTCCAAAAGCCAGGGAGCTGAGGAGCTGAAGCCTTAAACTAAAGCCATGGCTCAAGCTAAAATTCTCTTCTTCTTCTCCAGGGAGCCTGAAATACCCTTCAAATCAAAGTCCCTCCTACACTTTTTAAATTTTTCTATTCGTTATTAATTACACTTTATTCACTTTGTATCCCCCCTGTGGTTCCCTCCCTCCTCCCATCCCAAACCCTCACTTCCTCCACCCTCTGCATGCATGCCCTTCCCCAAGTCCACTGATAGAAGAGGTCTTCTTTTCCTTCCTTCTAATCCTACTCAATTAGGTATCATCAGGAGTGACTGCATTGTCTTCTTCTGTGGCCTGGTAAGGCTGCTTCCCCCTCAGGGGTAGGTAATTAAAGAGCAGCCCAATCAGTTCATGTCAGAGACAGTCTCTGTTCCTATTACAATGGAACCCACATGGATACTGAACTGCCATGGGCTACATCTGTGCAGGGGTTTTAGGTTATCTCCATGCATAGTCCTTGGATGGCTAAGATAAAAAACTCAAGAGACAACACCTGCTGGAGATGTGGAGAAACGGGAACCCTCCTCCACTGCTGGTGGGAATGTAAACTTGTACAATCATTCTGGAAAGCAATCTGGCACTTTCTCAGACAACTAGGAATAGCGCTTCCTCAAGATCCAGCTATACCACTCTTAGGCATATATCCAAAAGAGGCTCAAGTACACAAAAAGGACATTTGATGAACCTTGTTTGTAGCAGCCTTATTTGTAATAGCCAGAAGCTGGAAACAGCCCAGATGCCCCTCAGTGGAGGAGTGGATGCACAAATTGTTGCACATCTACACAATGGAATATTACTGAGCAGTGAAAAACAAGGAAATCATGAAATTTGAAGGTAAATGGTGGGAACTGGAAAGGATCATCCTCCTACACTTTAATACTTGTCACCTGATTTCTTGTTCTGCCTCTTGACCTAGGGTTAACTTTATTAGATCCTATATAGAGAGCTCTTGGTTCTAACTTTAGTAGATCCAGTATACAGAGAGTTCTTAAATTTAAGGTGTTTGTTAAGGCTGTGTGAACCACAGAATAATCACCTGTTTAAAATAAACAAAATGTTCTTAAGGTGTTTGTTAGGGCTCAACCAAACAAAAAAATAAGCAAGGTTTTACATTTCACAATTTTGGAGATCACTATGGAATCAAATATCTTGTAATAGAAAAAGTAAGTATTTTCCATCAACATCTAGTCAAAGTTCCTTATATCTTCTCTCCAGACTAAGGCACCATTCCTAACTGTGAAATTATTTCTGCCTCTACTAAAAATTGTCTAATGGTATTGTCTCAAGTACTAGCATCTACTCATGATTATGGTTGTCTCTAAGACTTTCTTGTGTTATTTTAAGACTTGACAAAAAAGACATACCTCCAGGGGGTTCTCCATTGCATATGTAACTAAAATAACTACAGCTTCCACCATTACTGAATCTCCTATTTCATCTTTAGCAATTTAGAAATATAGGAGATACTTTTGCTTATTTTTCCTTTTTTCTCATTACATATCAAGACTAGTATTTTTTTAATTCAGCATTTATTCTTAAACATCTGAAAATTGCTTGTCATATAGTCCTTCATTAATATTGACTGTGGGTTTATATGTATTTAAATCAAAATTATATAGCACAAGTAATCCGATGAAATTATAAGACTGTTTTCATTATGGATTCTGGTGAACCTCAGCAATAATCCTCATGAAATAACTGTTTTCATATTCAGCATTTAGATAAACTTATTGTTTATATCTTCCCTGTTTGATCTGCTGAGTTGAATTATCTTTGATTTAGTTGTGTTTGTTTTGCCAATATGAATATATTATGTTATTTCCCTTATGTACATCTTTACACCTTCCCTTTAGATTACATTCTTCCTTCTGAATTTTCTTTTCATTGTTTGATTTAATGAGAATGCAATACCAAAAATGATAGATTTTATATCATACAAAGTCAAATAAGCACTGTAAAATGTTAGCTGCATAATGTCTCCAATGTACCTGTATTAAAATTGTTAAGTATCCAGAAATCAATACAGAGCCATACACATAGGAGAGACTTAAACAGTATTCTTCCTGATCACATGAGTGGGTAAACTGAAACCCCAACAGTACAAAACATGAAGTTTGCCCCGTGAGCTTTACCTTTGTTCATGACTAGAAGTTATGTAAGCTATAATTGAACCCATGTATCAGATATGCTAATCTCAGTGTTTAAAGGTTTTCCCTGCCTTCTATTTCACACACACATAAACCTAATTCAACAATAACAGTATTTAGTTGCAGGAATTCATTATTTGACAGGAAGCTCCGTGTTTGTGCATATCTATACCTTGTTGAATGCATCAATAGACTCAAGCCTCTGACAGAATCCTCACACAATACCAGATGACAGTTAGTATCCACAAACCCAGATTCCACAGGAGTGATTATCAGGTGTGTGAAATCCAAAATGATTTCTAAAGTGTTTGAACAAGTTTGCACTCTGACCAGCAATGAGGGAGGATTCCCCTTTCTTTATATCCTAGCCAGCGTGTGCTGTCACTTGAGTTTTTTATCTTAGTGGTTCTGAATTGCTTAAAGTAGAATCTCAGAGTCCTTTTTATTTGCATTTCTCTGATGACTAATGACATTGAGCATTTCTGTAAGTGCTTCTCAGTCATTCAAGATTCATTTGGTGAGAATTACCTGTTTAGCTCTGTATCCCATTTTTAAATTGGATTTTAGGTTTGTTGGTGTTTACTTCCTTGAATTTTTAATATATTTTGAATATTAGCCTTTGTCAGATGTAATGTTCGTGATGAATTTTTTCCAATCCATAGTGTGCCATTTTGTTCTCTTGAAAGTGGCCTTTGCCTTACAGAAACTTTTCAGTTTCAAGGAGTCCAATTTGTTAATTGTTGATCTTAGAGCCTGAGCTGTTGGAGTTTTCTGAGAAAATTGAGAATTTTTTCTGAGAAAATTGAGAATAGGTCTATCTTAAGACCCAGCTAACGCCCCCTTCTTTCATATGCTTCCCTGCACTCTGCCGAAGGTTTGGTTATGAGTCTTAGTATATGCTTTCATACATTGCTAGGTAGAGTCTCTCAGAGGCCCTCTTCTGTAGGCTCCTGTATTGTTACTTGTTTTCTCCTACTTCCCATGTCTATCCCATTTGTCTTTCTAAGTGAAGATTGATCATCTTACCCCAGGGGGTTCTTCTTTCTTGTTTATCTTCTTTTGGTGTATACAGGGAGAGGATAGGAGCTCCACAAGGACCAAATACATCTGGGCATAGGGTTTTTTTCTGAGACTGACACTTCACCAAGGACCATGTATGGATATAACTTAAAACCTCTGCTCAGATCTAGCCCATGGTACCTCAGTAACCAATTGGTTTTCCCAAGTAAGGGGAACAGGGACTATTTCTGACATGAACTCAATGGCAGGCTATTTGACCTCCCCACCCCCCACGGGAGGAGTAAGCTTGCTAGGCCACAGAGGAGGACTTTGCAGCCAGTCCTGAAGATACTTGATAAAACAGATGAAAAGGGAGGAGGTCCTCCCCAATCAGTGGACTTGGAAAGGGGCAGAGAGGAGATGAGAGAGGGAGGGTGGGAATGGGAGGAAATGAGGGAGCGTGATACAGCTGGGATACAGAGTTAATAAAATGTAACTAATAATAAAATAAAAAATAAAAAAAGACCCAGCTATAGCACTCCTGGCAAATACACAAAAGATACTCTATTATACAACAAGGATATTTTCTCACCTATGTTTATAGCAGCTTTATTTTTAATAGCAAGAAACTGGAAATAACCCGGACGTTCCTCAACTGAAGAATGGATAAAGAAATTCTGATGCATGTACACAATGAAAGACTACTCTGTAGGATTAGATTTTTCATCAAAAATACTTTGTTTAGGTTTCCTAAGCACCTTTACCTCTCTTCCAACCCCCTGCAACCTTTGTAAGGGATTAGTAGGGAAAAGGGATGTAGTATTTACCCAGTTCCTGCTTATTAGGGTCCATGGGTAGTTAGGAGATTACCAGTCTGCTAGTCAGGAATCAACGAGCAGTACAGCCCAAAGTGCAATGGGAAGAAACAACAGGAAGTCAGCAAATGTCTTAAAGACCCAGTTGCATTGCCCAGAGAGGCTTTCTGGAACGTTTCTCCCTGTTAAGTCAAGTGCAGGTGCATAAAAATCAGCACAGGGATATCGATCCAAAAAAAAAAAAATGTTGTCTCACTCTGTGAGGGCCTGTATATATGTCCTCTCCTCAAAGTCCACCAAAAGATGTTCTCAGCTGGCCAAAATCACACACCTCACATGTGAGAGCTCACAGTACAATATCACATACCCTCTCACAAGCGAACCTGGGTAAAACATCATCTTCCCAGCTTACTGCAAACTATCACATGACAAACTTCATTCTTCAAAGAAACCAGAAGTTTCCACTTCAGTACTCAGCTATTAAAACCACCAAAATCATGAAATCTATGGCAAATGGATGGAACTAGAAAAGGTCATCTAGAGTGAGGTGACCCAGACCCAGAAAGACATATGTAGTATGTACTTACGTGTAACTGTATATTACCCATAGAGTATAGGATAACCATTCTACAATTTACAGACCCAAAGAAGCTAAGTAAATAGGAGGGCCTAAGGGAGGCTGCATGGATTTTATTGAGAAAGGGAAATAGAAAAGACAGAGGAGGTGCCCAAAGAGAGGGAACAGGATAGGAGAGGGAGTGTTGAGGAAAATGAGGTTGGAGATCTCTTGTGGGCAGAGATGGGGAAGGGGAAAGGAGGACAGAAGGCATGCAGAAAGAAGAGAAACCATGGCCTGGGGCATCTCTGAGACAGGCTGGAAACCTACAAGGGGGTAGGTTTCTGAGAGGATATGAAGGTTTCTCTACTGGAGACCTCTACATGGAGACTGAAGAGACTACCCTCTAACCAAACAGGACTCCAAATAGAGGGAGCTGAACACCAACCCATCTACAAAAACTTCAACCCTAAATTTACCATTCCTACAATATATGCACAGATAAAGATGGAGTAGAGACTGATGTCCAATCAATGCCTGGCCACACCATGGGAGAGATTCAATGTCTGAAGCTATTAACAACACTGTGCTATGCTTTCCAACAGGAGCTTAGCACAGCTGCCTTTTGAGAGACACTAAGGGGATCAAAACAGATGCTGAGTCTCACAGCCAAACTTTCCATTTCGTTGAAGAGCTGGAAAAAGAAGAGAAGAACTAGGAGGAAGCAGGAACTCCACAAGGTGGCCAACAAAACCAACTAACCTTGGTCCAGGGGGTGCTAACAGAGATTGAAACACCAACCAAGGATCACGTATAAACTGGAACTAGGCCCCATACACATATGTATGTGAGAAACAGAATGGTCTTCATGTGGGTTCCTAAGCAAGGGGAGCAGGGGCTGTTTCTGGTAAGGACTCTCTTGCATACTTTTTGATCACTTTCTCCTGGCAAGCCTGTCTCACCAGGCCACTTTGGTAGAGGATGAGATCACTCCTGATAGGACTTGATGGGCTGGGATGGGTAGGTGGGGAGGGACTCTGTTTTTCAGAGGAGGAATGGAGGGAGGTTGCTGGGAAGAGAAATGGAGGGTCAGAGGGGAAGGAGAGGAAATATGGGGCAAAGAATGGGATGTAAAGTGAAAAATAATAATAATAAACTACCAGGTGTGCGTCCTCACGTCCTCATTTACACTCATGACATCGCATTGCTATTAACTTAGTTATCAATAAAGGAAATTAATAGTTTCTCACAAAGAGAGCCTGCATGGTACCAGTAAACTAAGAAAAGCGTTATAATTTTCACAGCAAATTTAGGAGAATTAAAAAGTAAGAAAATCCAATTCCATTGATCCAGCCTTCTGTTTCTATGCCAGTACCCTGCAGTTTTTATTACTGTTGCTCTATAGTACAGCTTGAGATCAGGGATGGAGATGCCTCCAGATGATCATTTATTGTAGAGGATTGTTTTAGCAATTGCTCAACCATGTTTGTAGCAGCTTTATTTGTAATAGCCAGAAGCTGGAAAGAGCTCAGATGCCCCTCAGTTCAGGAATGGATGCAGAAATTGTGGTATATCTACACAATGGAATATTATTCAGCGATAAAAAGCAAGGAAATTATGAAATTTGCAGGTAAATGGTAGGAACTGGAAAAGATCATCTTGAGTGAGGTATCCCAGAAGCACAAAGACACACGGGGTATATACTCACTCATAAGTGGATATTAGACATAATATAGGATAGACATACTAAAATCTGTACACCTCAAGAAGCTAAACAGGAAGGAAAACTCTGGCTAATATGCTCAATCCTCATTTAGAAAGGCAAAGAGGATGGACATTGGAGGAGGGAGAAAACAGAGAACAGAAAGGAGCCTACCACAGAGGGCCTCTGAAAGGCTCTACGCTCCAGGGTGTCAAGACAGATGCTGAGACTCATAGCCAAATTTTGGGCAAAGTGCAGGGAATCTTATGAAAGAAGGGGGAGATAATAAGACCTGGAGAGGACAGAAGCTCCACAAGGAGAGCAACAGATACAAAAAGTCTGGGCAAAGGGGTCTTTTCTGAGACTGATACTCCAGTCAAGGACCACTCATGGAGATGGCTTGGAACCCCTGCACAGAAGTAGCCTATGGCAGTTCAATATCCAAGTGGCCTCCATAGTAATGAGAACAGGGACTGTCTGTGACAGGAACTGATTGGCCTGCTCTTTGATCACCTCCCTCTGAGGGGGAAGCAGCCTTGCCAGGCCACAGAAGACAATGCAGCCAGTCTTGATGAGACCTGATAGATAAGGATCAGAGGGAAGGGGAGGAGGACCTCTCTTATCAGTGGACTGGGAGAGGGATAAGAATGGGGAAAAGGGAGGGTGGGGTTGGGAGAGGAGGAGGGAAGGAGGTACAGGGGGATACAAAGTGAATAAACAGTAATTAATAAAAATAATTATAAAAGTAAAATTATCAACAATAAATATAAACTTAGAAAAAATCCCAGCTATAAAGAAATAAACAAATAACTATATAACTAAACTACAGTTTTTCTTTCCACTCCAGTATTACTATGGGAGATGAGTTTATTAGCCTGAAGGTAGGGCAAGTAACCAGGGTCTTTACCATTCTTGATATCTTATCAGTCACTGCAAGACTGCAAGCTAGAATTCCCTGTAGGATAAGCAAAAATTCCCATTGCAGTCTTAATGCAGAAAATGTTTTACCTGCTCAATACTGATTCTCTCGTTTATGCATAGTGATGATAAGAAAATAATTTTATTTAAGTTCTTATAACCAACAATCTTCCAAGTAAATTCATACCCAATCAATTTCCAGTGTGTATTATGGTGCAGGTTCTGCAGGTGAGTGTGAAACCAGATTTCTCTTGCTCATACTAGAAAGGGGTTTCATACTAACATCCTGAAGTGTTTTCTAGAATGAAACTATTAAAAATGTTGATATGGTAAATGTAATGTACTTAGTCGGTGTTTTATCAATCAGAGTTTATCTGGGAGAAACTCCTAGAAAATATGAATGAAAATGCAGTGACGCACTTGACATAATGTACTTGTTTCTGGGATTTCTTCTCATTATCTTTTTCCTTATTATTTTATTTCTTATTATTATCTTGACATAAAAGTTCAAGTTCATTATACAGAAAGTTTGGACAGATGTATATAAAATTTGTCAATTAGGAGAAGAATCTGGAATGCTAACTATCTACTTTTAATCATAGAACTATGAACAAGTATCATGAGAAGTTTCATGGGTTCATTATCATGAGACTATATTCATACATGCTTCAGATGTGAGAGACACTGAAGCAGATCTACCTTAGGCAAGAAGAATAATTACAGCTTTTGCATTTTTTTTTCAGGCCATTAGAGTGAAGTGACACATATGAACCACAAACGCATGTTCAATGTTCTAAAAGAAAAAAAAAATACTGAGAAAACTTCTGGTTTTCTCAATGGGTAAAGTGCTTGCCCTGTCAGCATCTGTGACTGCATTTGGAATGTAGCATCAAGTGCAGGACACATGGTGTTAGACATTTCTAATTTTGAGGTCTGGTGGGCAGAGACAACTGTTTCTTGTCAAAAAGGTGAGGTACATTTCAGTGAGGGATACCATCTAAACAGAAAAGGAAGAGAGAAACACAGGAAAACTGAGCATTGACCACTTGCTTCCACTCACACACATAGGTATATATATGTGTATACGTATGTACATACACCATACAAACACACACACTCAAACTAATAAGCAACTAAATGCATTATTTTCATTATGGACTCACCAATGTCATGACAAAAGGCCAATTTTGTCCCTTTCTCATTCTAAGAAGAAAGAATACAGGAAATGCAGTTCTGGGAAACACAGGCCCAGTTCTCTAAGTTGTCACATGTGAATACACCATAGGTGAAATATCCAGGCCAAAACAAAGGCTCAGGAAATTCTGAACATGGAATACAATGGCTGCTTCTTGGTGTGGCTGAGTACTGTGGATGCACTGGAAAAAGACTAAATGTCGGAGTATGATTAATCACCAAATTAAAGCCAAATGGGAGAGTTAGAGAGTTTCCTTTGACACATTTAATGAAATTTTCATCTCAATTAGCTAGAGGGCAATGCAAATAAACTGAGTTTAAGACCTAGGAATTAATTATATGGGTAGGAAAGTTAGAATGAAGGTTGAATTTTTAGTAGGTCAGGGCCCTGGCTGGGAGAGACGGAGACCTTGAGCTTTAAGCTGGAACTTGTGATGGCTTCCTCTCTGTGCGTGTGCAGACATGCTTCTGTGAGAAAATTTATGCTCTGAATGTCAATATGTGCCCTGTTCAAAATCTGCTTTAACCCTAATTTCTGTCTATTTCATGACTTAAGGCAAGTCAAAAAATTAGAGTGAATCAGACCGATTAAAGGAAGAAATAGATTTGTATCAATGCTGAAGAACTTTTGCCTAGAGTAGTAAGAAAAATATCAGGATTCCAAGGCCAAAGAGAGCATCTGAAAGGAGACGTAATGCTGTAAAATAATGCTTTTTAAAATTGTGGTCATTAGCACTAAACCTCTGAGAAGAGCTTGTGTGTGACATCTTTGTCTGAAGATGGTGAAGGCTGATAAAATAGAATGACCTGGGTCTTAAGAACTGAAATGTTATAGAATGTCAGCTAAGAATCATCTTACTGATGTATTTTGTCAACTGAGGTCTGAACTCTTTGAGGACCATAGCTTATATCATTGTGACAAAAATCATAGACACTAAACAGAAGAAACACTCCTTTTCTTAATAAAACCCTGCTTTTTTTCTAAATCAAAAGACAAAAATGTCAACAAGTAGCATCCCGAAACTGCAGCAGAGATAGTTTCAATTAGATGTAATCTACCTAATAGTTTTCCTCACCAACGTATTCAATAAATATACTAATTTGTGTGTCTTTTTTTTCTTTTTGTAAAACTGCACACATTTTACCATAGAATGTGTCATTTAGGCTAACCTCAATTCATTTGTCTGAACCATTAGTCTTCATGTTAATCTCACAAAACTTATGTTATTCTCAGGTCTATCAGGTCTCATCAGGAGTGGCTGCATTGTCTTCTTCTGTGGCCTGGTAAGGCTGATCAAAGTCCAGGCCAATCAGTTCATGTCACAGACAGTCCCTGTCCCCATTACTGTGGAGGCCACTTGGACACTGAACTGCCATGGACTACCTCTGTGCAGGGGTTCCAGGCCATCTGCAGGAGTGGTCCTTGGATGGAGTATAGTTGGGATTTTTAACACAAGCTTAATACCAGTTAAAGGACAGCTAGCTCCCTTGGTCATAAAATTCCGTGGAAAAACAGATTGGAGAAAGATAGGACACTAAATTTTACATGTAATAGACAATTATAGGTGATGATGCTTCACTGAAAGACTGCCAAATCGTAAACAGTTTCAATGTACATGACTGCATTTCCAACTGAAGGAGAGAAAACCTCGTCTTCATATATGCAAGACCTATATCTTCATTACAAATGAGCTTGGTGTACGTTCATCTTCTAAAAACAGAATTTATGTATTTGCAGAGAATGTATAAATAAACAAGATATCAATGGAAACTATGCCACACCAGAGTACTCAGATGTGGTCATGAAGACTCTTTAATCTTTGCTCATTACATGCGAGCTGTGGGTATTTGTTGTTGATGATGATGTTTAACATAAGACAACAAAACATACGTGGCTGTAAGTTATCAGTAGCCAAAGTTTACAGTAGCTAGGGTAACATTGTTTTATTATTCAGTAGGTCACTCATAAGTTAATGTGTCCATTCAAATAATTAATACATAAGCTTAGTGTTTCTCTTGTAAATATGAGAAAGAAAAACTGTTTAGGTTATTATTTGATATACAGTAAGGTCCTGAATTTAATCTAAATTTTATCCTTCATTTGTTAAAGGTAATTCAGTTTCTGAATTAGTCACCATTACACAGGATGCAATATGATAAAAGTCTCTGCATTCAGAAATCGGCAGACAGATTTAGTTCTTACATATTTTTAAGTTCACAAACTTATACACTAAGAGTATATTTGATTCCTTTGCCTCATTACACATAGCTGCTTTAGCTGGCACTTCTTGACACTGTTCAGATTTCTTCAGAAAAGACGAGACTAGGACAAGGGGTTCAGAAGAATAATGAAATTAACCACTGTTTTACTTGTTTTCATTTCTCTGTGTAATACATAAGAGTAAAGAAGATAAAACTCAGTCTGGAGTATGCTACTAAGACAGGTATCATTTTAATTGAATTAGAAGGATATAATCAATAACTTTTCTTCTTTTCCTTATAAGGCATATAATTATATATTTTAATTTATTTTATTATATTTAAAATCTTTCTCTGTAACTACTATTACATACTGTTTTAAATTGCTGAAAGTAAAAAAAATGCACATATGTTATTAAAACATAATTATGTTAACTCATTATACTTTTCATTTCAAAGAAATTTTAATTTTTTGAGGTATTATTATAAAAAGAAATATTTGATGAATTAAACACACTCAAATGACTTTACTTTCTAATAAAATTATACCAAATATTTTGTTATTAACATGTTCAAAAAACCAGAAGGATTTCCTTCAAAATTAATCTATAGAACATAAAAATAAATCATTGGAATAACATGCTGAATATCTTATGATCAATAGAACACTCAAGAAGAACAACTTTACTTTAAAAATCAAATACTTTAGGTTACAGTCACACCCAGGCTTAAACTCATGTATTTAGTATTTGAAAATCATAAAAATGAAATTGAAAATTTTACTCACATTTTTCAGTTAATGCCTATAAGAGTTATGATATAAAACATTACATGTTGGTTATTACTAAGGTGTGAATATAGTATCTAATACAGCTGACATAAAAAGGCCCATGAAAGTATTAAATATAGCCTGTTCACGACACAACTCTCTTCTACAGAACATGCTGCTGGGGTCAGAACTGATTGCCAACTTGACTTAGAGGTATAAATCAACACTGCCCCCTAGAGGTTTGTTTATTATTCTCAGTAGACCAGGCTTTTGTAGGGCATGAAAAGATCACACAAATTTATTGATCTATTATTATTAATTATTGCTATTATTATTTTGACTTCTGAGATCTTAATATGATTCCATCGTTATATTCCTGCATTTTCTCCTTCCAAACTCTCTCTATCGCCCTCCTCTTTCTCTGTCCTCTTAAGCATTATTGGGAAACTTCAAATGAGTATGTAGTTGTTTCCCAGGAAGTTGTGGGTAGGAGACATAAGGCAGTCAAAGAATGAAAGAAATGTAAATTTATCATCGGAGTGCAGACATACAAGAGCAAGTGTACAGTCCTTAAAAATAGTTCTGGAGAAGGTTGGCCTGATCTGAGTGTCGAAGAAAGTCATTATTACTTTCAGTATCCTACTTTGAAATCACAACTCACCAGTCTTTAATGCGTATACACTTGTGAATGAGAACACTGTACTGTGAAAGAAAGGGGTGACTCATTTACAAAATCTGCCAAGTCCAAAACCACAACTCAAGCTGATGAGCAAGTTATTGTGTTATACAGATATTGCGGATATATCTTCTTTTCTTAATTTTATTTTTTTCTTATCAGTTACATTTTATTAACTCTGTATCCCAGCTGTATCACGCTCCCTCATTCCCTCCCAATCTCACCCTCCCTCCCTCATCTCCACCCTGCCCCTTTCCAAGTCCACTGATTGGGGAGGACCTCCTCCCCTTTCATCTGACCCTGGTTTATCTGGTATCTTCAGGACTGGTTGCAAAGCTCTCCTCTGTGGCCTAACAGGACTGCTCCTCCCTTGGGGGGTGGGAGGTCAAAGAGCCAGCTATTGAGTTCCTGTTAGAAATAGTCCTTTTTCCCCTTACTACGGGAAACCAATTGGTTACTGAGGTACCACAGGCTACATCAGAGCAGAGGTTCTAAGTTATATCCATACATGGTCCTTGGTTGAATGTCAGTGTCTGAAAAGACCCTGTGCCCAGATATATTTGGTCCTTGTAGAGCTCCTATCCTTTCCCCATCATACTAACTTCCCTTCTTTCATATGATTCCCTGTACTCTGCCGAAGGTTTGGTTATCAGTTTTTGTATCTGCTTTGAAAACACTGCTAGTTAGGGTCTTTCAGATGCCTTCAGTAGACTTCTGTCATACATTCAATGCACATCCCAACTGTCTTTCTAAATGAGGATTGATAATCTTACCCCGTGTCTGCTCTCTTGCCTATCGTTTATAGGTGGATAGATTTCATTATGTTTATCATATCTTATAGGTCTATATAAGTGAGTATATACCGTGTTTATCTTTCGCCTTCTGGGATATTTCACTCAGGATGATCTTTTCTAGATCCCACTATGTGCCTGCAAATTTCATGATTTCCTCCTTTTTGATTGCTGAGTAATATTCCATTGTGTAAAAATACCACAATTTCTGTACCCATTTCTCCGTTGATGGACATCTGGGTTGTTTCCAGGTTCTGGCTATTACAAATAAAGCTGCTATAAACATGGTTGAGCAAATATCCCTTTTGTGTACTTGAACAAAGTTTGGGTATATACCTAGCAGTGGTATAGCTGGGTCTTGAGGAAGCACTATTCCTAATTGTCTGAGAAAGCGCCAGATAGATTTCCAAAGTGGTTGTACCAGTTTACATTCCCACCAGCAGTGGAGAAGGGTTCCCCTTTCTCCACAACCTCTCCAGCATGTGTTGTCACTTGAGTTTTTCATCTTGGCCATTCTGATGGGTATAAGATGAAATCTCAGGGTCATTTTGATTTGCATTTCCCTGATGGCTAATGAGGTTGAGCATTTCTTTAAGTGTTTCTCTGCCATTCGATAGTCCTCTGACGAGAATTCTCTGGTTAGCTCTGTTCCCCATTTTTTAATTGGATTACTTTGTTTGCTGCTTTTCAGCTTCTTTAGTTCTTTATATATACTGGATATTAGTCCTCTGTCAGATAAAGGGTTAGTGAAGATTCTTTCCCAATCTGTAGGCAGTCATTTTGTTTTGATGATGGTGTCCTTTGCTTTACAGAAGCTTTTCAGTTTCATGAGGTCCCATTTATTGATTGTTGCTCTTAGAGCCTGTGCTGTTGGTGTTCTGTTCAGGAAGTTTTCTCCTGTGCCAATGAGTTCTAGGCTGTTCCCCAATTTTTCTTCTAACAGATTTAGTTTGTCCAGTTTTATGTTGAGGTCTTTGATACACTTGGACTTTAGTTTTGTGCAGGGTGATAAATATGGATCTATTTTCATTTTTCTGCATGTAGACATCCAGATAGACCGGCACCATTTGTTGAAGATGCTGTCTTTTTTCCATTGAATGGTTTTGGCTTCTTTGCCAAAAATTGAGTATTCATAGGTGTGTGGGTTTATTTCTGGGTCTTCTATGCGGTTCCATTGATCTTCCTTTCTGTTTTCATGCCAATACCATGCAGTTTTTATTACTATTGCTCTGTAGTATAGCTTGAGATCAGGGATGTAGATACCTCCAGATCTTCTTAAAGGAAAGGATTAAATAAAAAGGCACAGGATTTTATTTTATTTTTTTAATTAAATTTTTATTTATTTTACATTAATTACATTTTATTTGCTTTGTATCCGAGCTGTAACCCCCTCCCTCATTCCCTCCCAATCCCACCCTCCCTCCCTCATCTTCTCAAATGCCCCTCTCCAAGTCCACTGATAGGGGAGGTCCTCCCCCCCCTTCCACCTGACCGTAACTTATCACGTCTCAAAATCTCGGCACAAGGGTCTTTTCTAAGACTGACACACCAACCAAGGACCATTTATGAATATAATCTAGAACCCTTGCTCAGATGTAGCCCATGGCAACTCAGTATCCAAGTGGGTTTTTCTTGTAAGGGGAATAGGGAACTGTCTCTGACATGAACTCAGTGGCTAGCCCTTTGACCACCCCCACCCCCGAGGAAGGAGCTGCCTTGCCAGGCCACAGAGAAGGACATTACAACCAGTCTTTCTTTCTTTCTTAAGAGGATATAATTCAAAGACACAGGGGTTTGTTTGTTTGTTTGTTTGTTTGTTTGTTTGTTTGATTTGTACTGTTTTACTGGGTTTTTTGCTCTTAAATTCTGGAATTTCTCCTCACTATTTCTTTTTTTTTTAATTTTATTTTTCTTTTTAGTTACAGAGGCGAAGGTGATTAATCCTCATTTAGAAAGACAAATGGGATGTGCATTGAACGTATGACAGGAGTCTACCACAAAAGGCATCTGAAAGACTCTACCTAGCAGTGTTTCAAAGCAGACACTAAGACTCATAACCAAACCGTCGGCAGAGTGCAGGGAATCATATGAAAGAAAGGAAGTTAGTATGATATGGAAAGGATAGGAGCTCTACAAGGACCAAATATATCCGGGTACAGGGTCTTTTCTGAGACTGTCACTCAACCAAGGACCATCTATGGATATAACCTAGAACTTCTGCTCGGATGTGGCCCGTGGTAGCTCAGTAACCAAGTAGTTTTCCAAAGTAAGGGGAACACGGACTATTTTTAACAGGATCTCAAGGGCAGGCTGTTTGACCCCCACACCCCCCAGGGGAGAAGCAGTCTGTTAGGCTACAGAGGAGGACTTTGCAGCCAGCCCTGAAGGTACCTGATAAAACAGGGTCAAGTGAAAGAGAAGGATGTCCTCCCCTATCAGTAAACTTGGAAAGGGGCAGGGAGGAGACCAGGGAGGGAGTGTGGGGTTGGGGAGGGAATGAGGGAGCGGGATACAGCTGGGGCACAGGATTTTAAAGTGCAGGTTTACTTAGCAAAACAAGCACTCCAAAGACAGGAGAGATGGTTACCCCCAGAGAAGAACAATAAAAAGGATTCTGTATTATCATACTAAAAAAAAAAACCAACAAAACCTTTTATGAATATTTTTGAGTTGTAAGGCACATTCGTTATTGTAAATTAAGATAGAAAGTCTTTTAAAGTGTATCCCTGCTCGCGATTCTCTAGGAAAGCCAGAAACCAATTTTCAAATCAACAGTATCCATGGTGTTATAACAAAGCTGAGGTCTTTCAAGATACAGTCTTTTTCTAGGTGTACATACTTGAAAAATGCAGTGACACTTTTTTGGGGGGAGTGGAAACAACCTTTCAACAACCTGAAGTTGTTTTATCCAAAAAAGGGTATTTTAGACCACTCCAATACATATTTACAAAGACTGCCGCAGCACTGCAGACCACTACGATAAACTTCTACCAAGAAACAGCCACAGATTTTTTGGTTAAATCATTTCTAATAACTTTAATTGACTACCCAAAATCCCATGATTATCTTATTGTTGTTGTTTTGTTTTTTTCTGTTGTTCTGTTTGTTTGTTTGTTTGTTTGTTGTTTTTTGAGACGGGGTTTCTTTCCTGTAGGACTGGATGCCCTACAACATGCTTTTTAGATCAGGCTGGCCTGATCACAGAGATCCCCCTGCCTCTGAATCTCAAGTGCTGGGATTAAAGGTGTGTGCCCCCATGCCTGGCCCTCCCATGATTATATTATGACACTCAGATATGTCCTTCTTAAGTTTAAAAATCAACACACTGGCAGGCTGAAAGACAGGAAACAAAACGTAAGCTCTTTGTGGAATTCTTTTTTACAGATTCCATGATTCAGATCTATTTTCTGATTAATATCTGGATTTGAATTTGGAAGATGATTTTACTGTAGTAAATGAAGAGTGCGATGATAAACATAAAAGGTTGTTAGTCATTCAGGTCGGGCACACAGATGAAATAGGAACAGTGAGCAGCAGAGGAGGCTCTGGAATTGCAGGCAATGACTGTTTGTCTCCATGACAACTGACATGCACATTATGAAAGTAAAATTGTTGGAACTTGAAATCAAGGATCTACAGTGAATTTTTTTTTTTTAGGAACCTTCAACTGTTGAGCTAACGTGGTACAATGAAATATGAACTTTCTGATGTTCAATGTATAAAAGGCTTTGAATGATGAAAATTAAAGGTGATAAACAAATGTAATAGAAAATTTCTGGACAATAGAAAAAAAAAGAGAAGTTGTTGTGTTTTTTTTTTTTTTTTTCAGAATTATTGCTATGGCTACTTAAAAACACCCTTGAAACACTTATCACTGGAAAAAGGCAAATTTTGTATGTATCATTTTAATACATTTCACTGCCTCTTAACTCTTATGTGTCAAAGAAAAGAAAAATTAATTTCTTTTACAGAAAGAAAAGATAATACAAGCAATTAAATACATTTATCTTGTCAAATATTCTTAGTGTTGAGAGGAAGTTATTACTGTGTGGTAAAATTGTGTTATTCTGGGGACTATGTTAAATGATTTATGTATTAGCTTATTTATATGTATGTGTATGCGCCTCTGTGTTTTTATGTGCACACAGTACAGCCTTCAGAAGCCAGTGAAGAATGTCAGGTTCAATGGAACTGCAGTGACACAGGTGTGAAGATCCATGTGGGTGTTGTGAGCCAAATACACAGCATCTGCAAAGAAAGTAAGAACTCTTAACCAAGGACCCATCACTCCAGCACATAACATTATGCTTTATTGAAAATAAGAGAAATCCAAGAATAAAAACAATGTTATAGCTAAAATAAAGAAGAAAACACAGAATAGCTCACGATCCACTTCCGTGTTAACTCTTCAGGCATGAGTATACTTTGTTCTTCTCTATGCTTTTGTGTTATAAAGTGGCTTCATAACCAGAACTGTAAATATTTATTAATTGTCTCATTCAAAATAGAAGTACCAGCTTCTGGTAATTACGAATAAAGCTGAATATGAACATAGTTGAGCAAATGTCTTTGAGGTATGGTTGCTCTTTTGGGTATAAACCCAGTGGTGGTATAGCTGGGTCTTTAGGTAGGGCTATTCCAAGTTTTCAGAGAAAGCACCACACTAATTTCCATAGAGCTTGTACAAGTTTGCACTCCCACCAGCAATGAAGGAATCTTCCCCTTTCTCCACATCCTCCCCAGCATGTGTTGTCATTTCATGTTTTTGTTAATCTTAGTCATTCTGACAGGTGTTAGATGGACCAATCTGTATGTCCCTCAACCGAAGAATGGATAAAGAAATTGTGCTACATTTAGACACTGGAAGACTACTCAGCCATGAAAAACAAGGAAATCATGAAATTTATGAGCAAATGGGTAGAACTAGAAAAGATCATCCTCAGTGAGATAACATAGGTCCAGAAAGACCTACAGTCACTTATAAAGGAGTTCTAATCCTATAGGACAGGAGAGACATACTACAGTGCACAGACCCCAAGAAAATAAACTGGATATTCTCTTATGCTTCTTGTGGCCCCACTAGTTATGTAAGTGGAGGATATCTCTGACACAGACTCTCTTGCCTGATAGTCCACCTGAGAGGACTTCCCCTTCTGGCCACAGGGAAGTAAGAGGAACTCACTCCTCATGTAATAGATGAGCTGGTGGTGGGTAGGAGGTTCCCCTGTTCTGAGGAATAGAAGAGAGGGAATAGAGGAGGGAGGTTGGGACTGGAAAGAAAGAAGGGACGGGCCTATGACTGAGATATAAATTAAATTAGTTAATAAAAAATTGGCTTGAAGCCAGATTATCTAATTAATTAATTAATTAATAAAAAATAACAACAAAAAATAGAAGTATCAACTCGCAGATAAAGCCATTTCCTCCTGAACAATATAAAAAATAAAATAAAAACCCATTACAATATTTTTCTGATTTCAAAGAAAAAGAAAATATATGTGTTCTGTCTGATTATTTTTTTTTTTGTCAATGGCATAAATTACCATTTTCTGAGAAGTAGAACATTTGTTGAGGACTGGCCTCCATCCTTTGGCCTCTAGGCAAGACTGTAGGTCATTTTCTTTGATAATTATCAATATGGGACAAGTTTACCCACTGACGGAGGTGCGCCTGCCCGTGAGCAGGTGGTGACTAGCAGGTGTAAGAATGAAAACTGAACGTGCATGGTACAAGGCAGTAAGTAATAGTCATAGACAGTCCTACCTCCTGACTCCCCACGGAATTCATACTCAGCCTCTCTTAAGGAGCTCTTAGCAAGGGTACGTAAGCTAGATAAACCTCATCATCCCCAAATTATATTTGGTTATTGTGTGTTTTCTGTTGTTTCGTTTTGCATTTATTTGCTTGTTTGTTTCTGCAGTGATAGAAATTTAACGTAGGTAATATGTTTCCTCTGACAACCATGGGACAAAGTATTGATAAAGAAAACTAGGGAGGAGAGATGTGCACACACATGCACACACACACACACACGCACACATTATGCATGTGTTTGTGTATATACATACTCCTTAGAGAAAGAAGCTAGAGAAGCATGCCCCACATAAACTTACACATTTGTATTGTTACACAGTAAATTATATTCAAATTCAAAGATGTAAAATAGAACTGTGCACCTGTAATTTGTATGTCATCCTTTGCACATGAAAGGCCTTTACTTGTAATTTACCTTGCTTAGTCTTTTAAGAATAGAACTTAATTTTATCACATAGAAACTATGACCTGGGAGCTAGAGAGAGACACTAAATAGAATACTTATTTTCTTAGAACAAATTTTATACAAATTGTAAATTCGTACAAAAAATTATGTTAATCTTACCGATCCATGTGTATGGAGATCTTTCCATCATCTGATATCTTCTTCAATTTCTTTCTTCTTGGAGTTTTTTTTTTTAAACAGGTCTTTCACTTGCTTGATTAGAGTCACACCAAGGTACTTTATGTTATTTGTGGCTTTTGTGAAGGGTATAGATTCACTAATTTCTTTCTCAGCCCTTTTGTCTTTGGTATACAGGAGGGCTACTGAATTTTTTGAGTTAATTTTGTATCCAGCCACTTTGCTGAAGGTGTTTATCAGTTGAAGGAGTTCTCTGGCTGATTTTTTGGAATTGCTCCTATATACTATATATCATCTGAGAATCATGATACTTTGACTTCTTCCTTTCCAATTCGTACCCCCCAGTCTCCCTTAGTTGTCTTATTGCTCTAGCTAGGACTCCAAGTACTATGTTAAAGAGATAGAGAGAGAGAGTGGGCAGCCTTGTCCCTGATTTTAATGGGAGTGATTTAAAATTTTCCCCACTTAGGGTGAAGTTGGCTATAGGCTTGCTGTATATTGGCTTTACTATGTTTAGGTACATGCCTTGTATCCCTGATCTCTCAAACACTTAAAATATGGATGGGTGTTGGATTTTGTCATATGCTCTTTCAGCATTTAAGGAGATGATTATGTGTTGTTTTTTTGTTGTTTTTTTTTTCCAGTTCACTTTGTTTATATGGTGGATTTCATTGATGGATTTCTGTATATTGAACCACCCCTGCATGCCTGGGATGAAACCTGCTTGGTCATAGTGGATTATATTTTTTATGTGTTCTTGGATTTGGTTTGCAAGTATTTTATTGAGTGTTTTTGAAACAATGTTCATAAGAGAGATAAGCCTGAAGTTCTCTTTTTTTGTTGGGTTGTGTTATTTAGGTATCAAGGTGACTGTAGCTTCATAGAATGAGTTTGGTTATCTTCCTTCTGTTTTTATTTTGTGGAATAATTTGAAGAGAATTGGAGTTAGCTCTTCTTTGAGGGTATGGTACAATTCTGTGTTAAAACCATTTGGCCCTGGGCTTTTGTTCGAAAGAAGACTTTTCATGACTACTTATATTTCTTTGGAGGATATAGGACTTTTCAATCTATTTACCTGACCTTGATAAAGAAATATTCAAAGCCCTTAATCATCAGGGACATGCAAACCAAAATTATCCTGAGATTTACCTTACATGCATCAGAATGGCTAAGATCAAAGACTCAAGTGACTATACATGCTGGAGAGGATATGGAGAAAGAGGAACTCTCTTCCATTGCTCGTGAGAATGTACACTTATACAACCACTTTAGAAATCAATCTGGTGCTTTCTCAGACAATTAGGAATAGTGCTTCCTCAAAATCCAGCTATACCTCTCCTAGGCACATATCCAAAATAAACTCAAATACACAACGAGGACATTTGCTCAACCTGATAGTGTAGGCTCAGTTGGAAGGGGAGGTGGACTTCACGTATTAGTGTACTTGGAGAAGGGCATGGAAGTACTTGAGGGTGGGAGGCAGTGATTGGGAGGGTATGAGAGAGGGGGAGACAGCAGAGGTACAAAGTGAATAAACTTTAATTAATATTGGCTAAGATAAAAAAAAAAAACTCAAGTGACAACACATGCTGGAGAGGGGAACCCTCTCCACTGGAAAAAGGGAAACCCTCCTCCATTGCTGGTGGGAATTTAAACTTGTACAACCACTTTGGAAATCAATCTGGTGCTCTCTCAGAAAACTAGGAATAGCGCTTCCTCAAGATCCAGCTATACCACTTCTAGGCATATATCCAAAAGAGGCTCAAGTACACAACAAGGACATATGCTCAGCCATGTTTGTAGCAGCTTTATTTTTAATAGCCAGAAGCTGGAAACAGCCCAGATGCTCCTCAACTGAAGAATGGATGCAGAAATTGTGGCACATCTACACAATGGAGTATTACTCAGCAATAAAAAAATCAAGGAAATCATGAAAATTGCATGTAAATGGTGGGAAGTAGAAAAGACCATCCTGAGTGAGCTATCCCAGAAGCAGAAAGATACACACAGGGTATATACTCACTCATATAGACAGATATACACCTAAAGAAACTAATCAAGAGGAAGGACTCTGGCTAAAATGCTCAGTCCCCATCCAGAAAGGCAAAGAGGATGGATGTCAGAAAAAGGAGAAAACAGGGAACAAGTTAGGAGCCTGCCACAGAAGGTCTCTGAAAGGCTCTGCCCTGCAGAATATCAAAGCAGATGCTGAGACTTATGGCCAACCTTTGGGCAGAATTCAGGGAATCTTATGAAAGAAGTGGGAAATAGTAAGATCTGGAGTGAATAGAAGTTCCACAAGGAGAGCAACAGAACCCAAAAATCTGAACACAGGGGTCTTTCCTGAGACTGACACTCCAACCAAGTAGCATGCATGCATGGAGATAACCTAGAATCCCTGCACACATGTAGCCCATGACAGTTCAGTCTCCATATGAGTTCCATAGTAATGGGGACTGGTACTGTCTCTGACATGAACTGATCTGCCTGCTCTTTGATCACCTCCCCGGAGGGGAGAGCAGCCTTTACCAGACCACAGAGGAAGACAATGCAGCCAGTCCTGATGAGACCTGATAGATTAAGATCAGAAGGAAGGAAAAGAAGACCTCCCCTATCAGTGGACTTGGGGAGGGGTATGAGTGGAGGAGGGAGGAAGAAGAAGGAAGGGATTAGGAGGGCAGAAGGGAGGGAGCTACAAGAGAGTACAAAGTGAATAAAGTGTAATTAATAAAAAAAAATTATAAAAAAGAAATTAAGCTCAAACTTTATGTATGGCTTTTTGGAAGTATAGAGGCACAGATTTATTTTCATCATATATCTACCTTATGAATTATTTATTATTCTAATAAAATAATATCATTTTACAATTTAAAAAAATTAAAATTAAAAAAAGAACTATGATGATATGGTGTTCCAGGCAAAACCAAGCCTTGTGGCCTGAAGTGAGTAAGTCTTCTGCTTACGAAAAACAACAGCGCTGAGTGCAGCCTGTGCCTATGCATGTATGCTGGGATCCCTGGATCATGTGGCACTAATGAGATGCCTATGTTGTCTCCCAGTTTTCTTAAATTTTGTGTGGGAATTCTACTCTAAATGAAACCATCTTTTTTTCATGAGATCCTTCCTTCTGTTTGTTGTGAAACAGTAAGAGAATTCAAAATGGATGACTGCACAGTGTTAGTTTTGGATTTTTTTCTGGATATATATGAATTAAAAGTATTAACCAATTTATCTCATCACTTTTAAATCTGAAAATAAATGTTTTTTATAATTTAAATAAATTGAGCATATATTTAGGTTGTTCTATTAACTTAAATTTTCACAAATATATCCAAAATAACGTGATAATATTATATAAGAATATATATATATAATATATATATAATATATATATATATGTGCTTCAATTTGGATCAGTACTAAGTTGATATGTAGTGATTTTAATATAGAAATTAATTCTTTATTTAAGATTAATTAATTTGATTTGTAATTTTTGTGTATCACTAATTAATTATATTGGAGGATTTGAAGAAATGTAATGGAAAGAGAAAATGATGTGAGTACGTTATGATCTCTTAATCAAATAAATTAAACAAATAATAACGTGAATAAATTATAAAAATTAAACCACATATTAATTAGTTACATACACATATGCAATCACAGTTCAACTTATTTAAAACTCCAAAGCATTATGTACTTTGAACAAAAAGCAAAGAGCCTGAGAGCGTCCTATATTTAAATGGCTAAAATGAGCTTATAAGCATAATACTCCATAAAGGCTCCCTAAACACTCAAAAGATGGGGCACCATGCAGACAAGTCACTAATTAAACAATATAGTCAGTTGCTAAGGATGGAGAAATGAGAATATTACATTCAGAAGTATGTGTGACTTCTTTTTTGTTAAGTTCTATTTGCAAATAAACCGTCATTGACTAGGTAATTAATGATACTAATAAACACTTTGGGGAATGGTAAATTGAACAATTTATTTTAAAAAGTCCAACCAATATAGATCAAATTCAGGGATTTTACATAATGTTTGTGTGAAGGCAGGGTGTGTGTGTGTAGCAATAAGAGTTGAGGATGAGACCAGAGATTTGAGAGCGGATGAGGGCATGTGAGGATATAAGAGGAGTTGTGGACAAAAAAGACAATAATTGGCGATGACAAAATAATGTGATTGTATTTTAATTTTTAAAAAGCAAAAAAGTAAA
Source organism: Psammomys obesus (assembly GCF_907164565.1). Lineage (NCBI taxonomy): Eukaryota > Metazoa > Chordata > Mammalia > Rodentia > Muridae > Psammomys > Psammomys obesus. The sequence goes on from NW_026591086.1 coordinate 50,584,998, forward strand.
TTATTTAAGCAATTCTCATAAAAAGAAATTCATTTATCAAAAGTTTTTTTATATTTCATGTAATCATTCAGATAACAACCATTGTTCAAAATATTTAGACAGTGCAACAAGGAAGTAGCTCTTTGAACCTTTGGAGGAGCATAATGTAAGTATAAGTTTTGGAAGAATTAAAACAATATAAATTTAAACATATATGAACATGAGTTTCTGTTTTTAAAATTATACCTCGTCCTTCCGAAAGAGTGCACTTTATCCCAGTTGTGGTGGTACACACCTTTAATTCCAGCACTTGGAAGGCTGAGACAAGTAAATTTCTCTGAGTTCTTTCAGATGCCTTTACCTAGCAGTGTTTCAAAGCAGACACTAAGACTCATAACCAAACCCTCGGCAGAGTGCAGGGAATCATATGAAAGAAGGGAAGTTAGTATGATATGGAAAGGATAGGAGCTCTACAAGGACCAAATATATCTGGGCACAGGGTCTTTTCTGAGACTGACACTCAACCAAGGACCATCTATGGATATAACCTAGAACTTCTGCTCGGATGTGGCCCGTGGTAGCTCAGTTATCAAGTAGTTTTCCAAAGTAAGGGGAACACGGACTATTTCTAACAGGATCTCAAGGGCAGGCTGTTTGACACCCCCCCCCCCCAGGGGAGGAGCAGTCTGTTAGGCCACAGAGGAGGACTTTGCAGCCAGCCCTGAAGATACCTGATAAAACAGGGTCAGATGAAAGGGGAGGAGGTCCTCCCCTATCAGGGGACTTGGAAAGGGGCAGGGAGGAGACCAGGGAGGGAGTGTGGGGTTGGGGAGGAAATGAGGGAGCGGGATACAGCTGGGACACAGAGTTAACAAAATGTAACTAAAAAGAAAAATAAAAAAAAAAAATTTCTCTGAGTTCAAAGTCAGCCTGGTCCACAGAGTGAGCTAAATATTAAGACAACTAAAACTACTAACAGATAGTAGGACTTGTTAAAAAAAAATATTGTTTCTTTTCATTTGTAATTTCTCATTACTAAGCATATTTTATCATAGCTTAAAGATATATGTTTTTAAAAGCTGAAAGACAAAAAAATCATTTATGTATAATAATTTATTAATAAAATAAGCCTATAAAGATTGTTTTCTAATATACTACCTAATTTAGGATACTATAATAAAAACCATTTGTTGGGAAAATTGTGCAATTACTGGGATAAAGACAAGTAGATGCAGTTAGACATGCAGACGCCCACAACTAAAACTACTTTTTAAAGCCTCTATGTGACATATAAAAAAATTTATTGAATTTAACAAAAAAGTTCTTTGAATTTTCAGTAGAAAATTTGGTGTATATATTAGTAAATCATAGTAACTATATATAAATATATATAACTAAATTATAGTAACTATATTATAGTAACTATATATAACTAAATTATAACTATATGTTATAACTATATTATATATATTAACAGATTATATTATATTACATATTAACAAATTATAACTATATATTATAACTATATATAACTAAATTCTAGTAACTATATAAAATGAATGTTAGACTGTGTATGAATTGGTATTTCATACACAAATAAAAAACATTTGAATAATTGCAAACACAAGTGATTGAAAGGATTCATAATCTAAGAAGTATCAATTATCTTGAATTCTATACAAAACGTAGGCTAATGTCTTTAAATTTATCTTCTAAAAGTAGCAAATATGATGTGAAATTTAGGTATTTTTTGATAAGTGTAAACTCTAATCCATAAATTTAAAAAAAAAAAGATTTGCTTTGCTAGACACTGAAGATTATGATAAACATCAATAATTAAACCATGTCACTCTGGCATGTCACTCTACCATTAGCAGCTGCACAAATTCACTAAGAAATGAATCAAAAAGCCTGAATGAACTTAGCATACGGAATTGGTGAAAACAAAAATGAATACAGTCCACTGCACAGGCAGGGATGTACTGACAGGTTAGCAGCCTTGGGAGAATAAGGCAAGTTCAAAATGCACTTCCACTATAAAGCATTAATTATAAACACCAAGTTGAAAGCATAATGAGAACAAAATGTGTAAAGTGATTTTATTCATCTGAATTGCAGTATCTCTTAAACTTTTTTGAATGCTGAGTGTCAAGAAAAAAAAAATGTTGTACTTAAATTAAATAGCCAAGGAGGCTTTATTCCAGATTATTGTAATAGAGGCAAAAACAACAAAAACAAAACAAAAGACTGTAATGAAGGAATGAGACTAAACTTGATCTTATCAACCAAGCCATATGTCTGTGATCATTTCAGTTGGATAGTGTAGGTACTCTAGAACGTATTTGACTGATACGATAGGCCAGGAGGGCACGTAGATGGGAGGTCAGTGTTATTAATCTACTCCCTTGAAAATAACTAATAAAGATACATTTTTTCTTGAAGATAATTTTTTCTGGGTATCTTATTTTTCTCTCATATAATACATCCCACCCTAGACCTCTCTCCACTCCTCCCAGATACCTCCCCTCTCCCTAAGATCCATACCTCCCTCATTTTCCTTCAGGAAAGAGCAGGTTTCCTGCAGTAAGATCAGGCACAAACCTTCAAAAAAGGCTCTAAGAAGCAGCCCAGTAGGAGGAAATGGGTTCTAAGAACAGGCAAAACAGTCAGAGACAACCCCTCCCCCATAGTTAGGAGCACCTCAAAGTCCCAAGCTAACCACCACACTGTATATGCAGAGGACCCAGTACTGATCCACGAAGGCTCTGTGGTTGTCTCTTCAGTTTCTGAGAGCCCCTATGAGCCCTGCTTAGTTGATTTTGTAGACTGTATTCTGGTGTCTGTGACCACTCTGTCTCCTACAATTCTTTCTCCCCCTCTTCTTGAAGTTCCTTGAGCTCCAAGGGGTGGGTCCAGGTGGAAATGTCCAACTTGAACCCCTTTTCAGCCTAATAATATTTGTCTGTGGCACTCTACAACTGTTCCCATGAGCTGATGGAGGACCACTCTCTGATATCTATAAGTATAGCAGAATATCATTAGGCATCATCTCTCTTTTTTCTTGGCTTGTTTGTTATTTGTTTTATTTTTGTTTAATTTAATTTTTTTTTATAGTTTATTCACTTTACATCCAACTGTAGGATGTTTCTACCAGTACCATCTTCCCTCCCTCTTCCCCACTATTACCCTCTTCTGGTGCTCAGAAAAGGAAAGCCCTCCTCCCCTACCATCTGACCACAGCCTATCAATTCTCATTAGAATTGCCTGCAGCCTCTTTCTCTGTGGCCACTCCAACAGGGGTAAGCAATCAAAGAGCAGGCAATAGAGTCCATGTCAGAGACAGCCCAGCTTCACTTGCTAGAGAACCCACATGGAGAATGATCTGTCTATCTGCTATATCTGAACAGGGGTCTAGGTCCCCTTCATGCATGGTCCTTTGTTGGTGCATAAGTCTCTGCAAAGCTCCAAGGGCCCAGATTTGTTGGCTCTGTTGGTTTTCTTATGGAACTCTTGTCTGCTCTGTGTCCTTCTATTGCCCCAGACTTTCCTAGAAATCCCTGCACTGTGCCCAAATTTTTGCTATGAATCTTAGCATCAGCTTCAATCCCCTGCTGGGTGGAGTCTTTCATAGTACATTTATGGTAGGCTCCCATCCTGTTCTCTCGCTTCACCCTCTTCCAGTGTCTATTCTATTTGTTCTTCTGAAGGAGAATCAAGTCCTCCTTCTTTTTTTTTTTGGTTTGTGTTGGCTTGTCTTCTATGAGACTGTTTCTCCAACCGAAGACCATGTATGGATATAACCTAAAACCCCTGCTCAGATGTAGCCCATGGCAGCTCAGTATCCAACTAGGTACCCTAGTAAGGGGAACAGGGACTCTTTCTGGCAAACTATGTTTTATGGATGGAAAAAATATTCTTTCAGCATAATATGAGTAAGGAAAGGGTTACTCTTCTGTACAATGGCTCATGCGACTGCACTATTATTAGCGTGTATGATGTAGACACTGATAAATTATTTATAAGCAACATCATTAAAGGGGTCTCTTCATATCATAAACTTTTATCATTCCATAATACAAGGTATTTGTGCACTATGTTTCAGAATCAATTAAATAGCAGCCATCTAGCTAGAAGGTCCACCTTGTTACCAGTGACACTTGAAGTAGTGAATGTTTATTCTAGACTGTACTGTACAAGTTTAGATTATGCTTAAAAGAACACAGTCCATTCTCGTTCCACTAATGCAGGTGGCACAGTGAATGCCCTGGAAATAGATTGTCCCAACAAAAATGTTGTCACCAGCCAAACTACCTCTATAAGGATTATGTCAATTTCTGTTAAGTGAGGTAATGGGAAAAAAAATGAGCTATCAGAGTATGCAAGCTTAACTCATATCAAATGGGTTTTCATATATAGAAAATATGTGCTTTGCCTAAATATCTTTCTACTGTAATTGAAAACAGTTTAACATCATGATTCCTATTGTATTTTAGATGCTATTACTTGTCAGTCTTTTTGTCTGTTATTTTTTTAACTTTAATTTTTTTTAATTTTTTGCTTCTTTAAAATTTCAGACAAATTTCTAGGTGAATTAATTGTCCAAATTCTAAATCTACATGTCTTTTACTTGGTTTCTTAATTTTTCCTATGATAGAAGACAGCTAATAACTAATTTTTCTTAATCCTGAACAACAACAACAAAATGAACCAGCACATTTGTGTGTCTGACCTCAGCGTTATGAGCTTGGAAGGCACATGGACTGAATTCAAGATGATTCTTGGCAACACTGCTGTGTTGTTACTTAACAGGGCTCTAAACCTATTATTTCTTTCTATTATCATCACCATATATGTAACCTGGCGGTTATCAAATGTTTCAAAACATATTTCTTTCTTTTTGTTTTCTCTTTCTCTCTTTCTTTCCTTCTCTCTTCCTTCCTTCCTTTCTTTCTTTCTTTCTTTCTTTCTTTCTTTCTTTCTTTCTTCTCCTCCTCTTTCTTATTTTCATGTGTGTTATTTTGTTTTGAATTTTACCAAAATGATGGTACATATTTGCTTAATATCTAGAACATGGCAACAGTATGCCTGGAAAACATGGTGATGGAAGCTACCTTTAGAAGTTTCATTGGGCTGCTGTTATAGCTGAGTGCAATACATGCCAGCAATAAAATTTACTCAGAATAATACAATTATCTGAGATTGAATAATTGTATTTTATTCCAAAAGCATGACAAGGGAAATGGTTTTGTTTCCCTCCAAGAATAAACATGTAGTATTAAAATGCTTTCACTGGTGTTATCATCTGTAGAATGAATCTCGCTTAAGACTTGTTAATAAACATGGATAAATAGTATCACATATATAAAATTCATAGTGTTAATAAAATACCACTAATCTAACCCTGCCAAAATAACTGCAAAACAAACTACAAAAGACATGGTAGTTCCACTCACTGAAGGAATATAACCTGTTAAACTGAGGTATTTTAATATGTTCTATGTTTGGAAAAAAACCTCAATATGATCAATTAGCTAATTAATTATAATTAACCTATAAAATAAATTGAAGACTTGAATAGTAAGAAAGTTGAATATTTATTAAAGTTAAGAAGACACTTAGAAAGTTCTTTTTCCTTCTTTTACTTGAGTAGAATTGAGTTTAGGAAACAGATAAGTTTTATTGACACTAGTACTCCAACCGAGGACCATTTATGGAGATAACCTAGAACCCCTGCACAGATTGCAACTCATGGCAGTTCAGTTTCCAAGTGGTTCCATAGTAATGGGTACAGGGACTGTCTCTGACATGAACTGATTGGCCTGCTCTTTGATCACCTCCCCCTGAGGGGGTGCAGCCTTACCAGGCCACAGAGGAAGAACAATGCAGCCACTCCTGATGAGACCTAATAGACTAGGTTCAGAAGGAAGGAAAGGAAGACTTCCCCTATCAGTGGACTAGGGGAGGGGCATGGATAGAGAAGGGGAGGTAGGGCAGGATTGGGAGGGGAGGAAGGAGGGAGCTTCAGGGGGAATACAAAGTGAATAAAGCGTAATTAATAAAATTTAAAATAAAAAAACAAAGAAAAATAAGTTTGAATTGATTTTTTATATTAATAACATTTTATTCGCTTTCTATTTCAGCTGTTTTACTAGAATTTAATGTAAATACATTGACTGTTATCTGATTCTTGTCATTCATGTCACAGGGATGAAAGACAAGGACATCATGTTCAGTAACTAATTCTGCCAAATATGAAAAACAACAGATATCATAGAAGTGCTTTTACCTAAAACCTGGCTATTATATGTGATGTCATTTAATATCTCCATAGATGATGCCAAAAGACAGGGAATCCACCAAATAGTCATTTATTAATTGTAGAGACTTAATAAGATCAAAGTGTTGAGTTTCCACAACGTAAAACAAGTAATTTGAATTGACTGACAGAAATGAAGAATTTAATGTGCATGAAAGGAACTTTTATTTTACAATGAGAAGTAGAAGGGTAAATAATAACTTCTTTAATAATAACTTCAAACTTCTTTATGAAACTTAAATGCTCAGTAAATGTATGCCTATTTGTCTTTACACAGATACTGTACTTACATACACAAAAGTTTCTGTTTTAAAAGACATGCTTAAGGAAATCTGTGAAACTATAAACTATCTTTTCTTCAAGCCCATCAGAGACCTTAGAATGATACATTTTACTTGAATAAGCAGGAAGTGCAGAGCAAGCAGCTTTCAAATCTAAAAAAATGACAGAAACTTACTGGTTATCTAGACAATCACCAAAGATTCCTTTGTGTTTGTGGGTCACAATATTTGACAGGCTGTTCTGTAAAGCAGGAGGATTGTCCTACCTTGACTCAGCAGAGTTGGGCAGTCTCCTTCCCAGTGTCCTGCTTGTCCACCTTTTGTACAGCCTGCTGTTGGCTATTGGGTAAGGGCAGTTTTCCCAGTGGCTTGCTTTTCCACATTTGAAGCACACCCTTATGAAGGTTCTTCAATACCCATAATCTTCAGAGGAGGAGAATGGGGTCCTGTCAAGAGCTGATATGTCTCACTGTCATGAAAAGCTGTATGTAACTAAAACATCTTAAATGATATATTCTTGAGAGATCTCTCTCAAGTGTCTGAAGACCATCTACCTAAATTATTGCTGTACAGGCAAACATTGCTTGTTTCTAGCTATTTACTATCTAACTTTGAAAACATCTACAGGAGGCTAAATAAAGGTGAATTCTATATTTAAACTAATACCTAACATAACTATAAGGTGAATGATTACTATTTTTCATTCCTTTATTGTCCTTGTTTATGATAGTACCATTCAAGAGACTAAGAAATGTCATTTGATTTTTTAAATGAGTTGTATACACATATATACCTTAAACAAAATTACAGTCAATATGTAGTATATTGCAACAATTATAATCTTAAATTTCTGACATCCTATAGAAATCTAATCAATTTAAAATATTTGAGACTTACAATAATCTACCTTATTCTTTTCATTTCATGGAGATATAATAGTCTGCCCTGTTTTTTCCTATTATCCCTTATTACTCTTTTCTTTTTTTTTCTTATTTTAACTCCCTAGCACTCCACAGGAGAGAAAGAAGTATAGAGGGGAAAGAAAGAAATCCCTGAATCTAAATTCCTTTTCTTTGTTTTGTCCTTGACCATTAGTCATAAAAAAACAAAACAAAACAAAAAAACACAGATGACAATACAAACCCATAACTCACTGAATGACCAAAAGCCATCCACTCCACCTTTGGGAATGAAGGCATTTTCCTTATTTGCTTCCTGTGATCTGGGTGATGACATATTTTGGGTCCCCTAAAAACCTGGACCGCTAACAAGTCCTGAGTTCACTAGATGTTTCTCTCACTGTCTAGGCTATCTGTGACAGATAAATTCAGGAATGAGCGGAGGTTCTGAAGCAGCCTGTGCGACTGAACCAAATGGGGTCAGCCATTTTGAAGCTGTCTTGGAAGCAAGTTTTGATGAAACAGCAGCTAAGGCAGTCTGTGAGGCTGAATCTACCAGAATACTAGAATAACTATGTCTCAGTGGCTCAGAATCTCATGTTCTTTATCAGTATCCTTGAAAGTGAGGTAAAGTGGTCAGGTCCATGCAATGTGCACAAATCTGCTAATTATGAATCTCTGCTAGATGTCTGATCAGGTGAAAAGCATCTGTCAATTATCGTAAGTCAGTTTGGTCTGATAAACAAACTGTAAGGATGCTTAATTCCCCACCTATGCCATATGAAAAGATGACGCATAATAATAAGTCATGAACACCAGAGACCCAAAAGGATTCATTGGATACTGCAGAGACATCCATGTCTCAGCCAGTCTCCTGATCTGTTCCCACACACTGGGATCAACATATGTGTTTCCTATTCTTATATATTCTTCTGATCCCTTCCTTTGCATTCTCCATTTTTGGATGAAAGATCTTTAGGATGTCTCCCATAGTTAAATCTAATTTTTATCATCATTTAAAGAATCCACAGTTTTCCATATCTTGTGGTAATAAAAACATGTCCTCATTTCCAACACAACACATTTCCTGACTTTCATTCTGAAGTCAACAATTTTTTTTAAACATATGAGTTGATTTAAATCAGCATTCTTTTCTAAAATCTAGTGTTTTGCAGCAGCGGTGCTACTTGGATCATTGACATTTTAAAAATGTAAAGTTAAGGGGTTCCAAGATGGCTGCTACCAGTTCGCACCACATCTGAGGGGCACAGGACCTGAAACTCTGAAATTGTTAAGTGAAGGGGCAGCTGAAGTGAGAACTTCCACATTGAGGCTTCCTAGGTGAGAAGGGACAACCCAGGAGCTGGGAAAGTTTGGATCCAGGTCATCTGTGAACTTCTCTGGAGACTGAGATTGGAGAATATTCAACCCCCTAAACTTCCCCTTTCCCCAAGCATGGGTATACCTGTTCAACAATACAACCTGCAGTGGCCTTTACCCCAAGCACTGGGACTGTTTTCCTGAGACTGCAGTGATTGTCCCAAGCACAAGCCTCAGTGGTCAATGACTGAAAAAGCACAGGTGGGTCTCCCATGGGATGAGGGAGTGGGCACTGCAGCTTTAGTTGGGCAGCAACTAGTCCAAGTACAAAGCTCCACACACTCAGTTTCTGGAACAGCACTGATGGACCTCCTAGACCTGCTGCTGGGGCTGGGCAGCAACTAGTACAAACAGAAACCTCAGCATGGTCTCTGTGACTGATGCTACAGAAGCATACCTACCCAGTGGCCAAATAGTGGAAACCATTGAGCTGGTAGATCTCCTGCACTCTCATTTGTCCCTGAGGGCCCAAATCTGAGAGTAGAGAACAGAAGGATCCCCTGTGCTTCAATGTTAGGCCTGCAAGCAAGTGAGTATACCTTTAAGTGAGTGCTTGCAGAGCCCTGGAACCAGGATCTCTCTATGCTAGCACCCAGTCATCTGATCCCTCTCACCCACACTCTCACTGGGGGCAACATAGGGATCCTGGGTCAAGGCTTGCAACACTGAAGCCCCTGTTCTGTGCTTTGTGACAAAAAATTCCTGGAGTGCAGATAGATCTGAAAACCAGGACAGTACAACAGGCCTGTAGACAACTGAGGTGTTCAGGGCACCAGCTCATGTGCATTGTACCCATAAAACAAAGCCAACACCTTAACCTCCACTCCTAATCCACCCTCTGTACTTAAGTTCCACTCTTCAGACATCTACAAGCTCTAACACCCTCTCCTTCAAGAGCTTTGTACTTGGACTAGCTGCTGCCCCACTAAAGCTGCAGTGCCCACTCCCCCATCCCATGGGAGACCCCCCCACACACACAAACACACACACACACACACACACACACACATACACACACACTTGGCATATGAGCCTGCCACCTTCCTACCTTAGCTACAGCTGAAACACCAACACCCACTCTCAAACCAGTGGAACTCTCTCATCTTCCTGAAGAATACTCCAGACACCAGAGACAGATGAACCCAGTCTGAAGTACAGAATAAAGGAACAAACAGCAAAGGTTACAGATAAGCAGATGTCTACAGTTCAGCATAAGAACACATCGATCAAAAATGAGGACATCATGGCTTCACCAGCAACCCCCAAAATCAATGGATATTTTAATTCATTGGAAACACAGGAAAATGATTTAAAGCTATACTTATCCAGTTATTAGAGGCATATAAAGAGGAAATGAACAAAGCTCTCAAAGAAACACAGACAAATACAGCAAAACAAATATAAAACACAGGTAGAGGCACAAGTAGAAGTACAATTATGGCAAATAGAGATGACACAAACAAACAAAATAGAGACCATCAGGGAAAGACAGGAATCCACATTCAAACAGATAAAGGAAATGGTGCAAGGCATGAAAACAGAATTGAAATCAATAAAGAAAACACAAACAGAGAAAAACCCTGGACCTGGAGAACTGGAGAACTTAGAGAAAAGATCAGGAACCACAAAGTTAAGCATCACCAACAGAATGCAAGAGATGGAAGAGAGAATCTCAGATAGTGAAGATACAATTGCAGAAATGGATACATCTCTCAAAGAAAAAATAAATATGGGAAAGTTCCAAACACAAAACATCTGAGAAATGAAGGACATCATAAAAAGGCGAAATCTAAGAATAAAAAAGATGAAAAAGAAGATTCCAGGCTCCAAGGTCCAAAAAGTATTTTCAAGAAAATAATAGAAGAAGATTTTCCCAACCTAAAGAATGAGATGAACATACAAAAGGCCTGCAGAACACCAAATAGACCAGAAAAGAAATTCCTCATGTAACATCATAGTGAAAACACTAAACCTACAGAAAAAAAAAATATTAAAAGCAGCAAGAAACACAGAGACTCATACTCCAACCAAGGACTATTCATGGAGATAACCTAGAACCCCTGCACAGATGTAGCCCATGGCAGGTCAGTGTCCAAGTGGGTTACCTAGTAATGGGAAGAGGGACTGTCTCTGACATAATCTGATTGGCCTGCTCTTTGATCACCTCCCTCTGAGGGGGGAGCAGCCTTACCAGGCCACAGAAGAGGACAATGCAGCCACTTTTGATGAGAACTGATAGACTAAGATCAGAAAGGAGAGGAGAACCTCCCCTATCAGTGGACTTGGGGAGTGGCATGCATGCAGAAAGGGAAGGGAGGGTGGGATCGGGAGGGGAGGAGGGAGGGGCTTATGGGGGGATACAAAATGAATAAAGTGTAATTAATAAAAAATTTTTAAAAAGTTAAAAAAAAGCAGCAAGAGAAAAAGGCCAAGTAACATATAAATGTATACCTATCAGAATCACAACAGGCTTCTCAACAGAAACTATGAAAGCAAGAAGGGCTTGAGTAGATGTCATGCAGGCTCTAAGACACCACAGATGCCAACCCAGACAGCAATACCCAGCAAAGTTTTCAGTCAACATAGATGGAGAAAACTAAATACTCTATGTCAAAACTAAACTTAAATGATAACTACACAGCAACACAGTCCTATAGAAGATATTAGAAGGAAAACTCTAATCCAATGAAATCAACTACACCCAAGAAACCATAAGATATAGATAACTTCACAACAATGAATTAAAAGAAAACAAGCATTGAAACACAGTAACACCGCCGACTCCACAATGAAAGGAAATAACATTCATTAGTCACTATTATTTAGCAACATGAACGGACTCAAATCTCCAATAAAAGACACAGATTGTGGTAAGCTCCTGTCCTGTTCCCTGTTTTCTCTCTATTCTGATGTCCATCCTCTTTGCCTTTCTGAATGAGGATTGAGCATCTTAGTCAGAATCCTCCTTCTTGTTTAGTTTCTTTAGGTGTACAGATTTTAGTAGGTTTATCCTATATTATATGTCTAATATCCATTTATGAGTGAGTATATAACCTGTATGTCTTTCTATTCTGGGACACCTGACTCAGGATAATCTGCACTCTTCAGAAAGTACCTTAGTCCATTAAGAAATCCTGATAGTGGGAATTATAGTCTTTTCCAGTGAAAACTATTTATTCAGTAATAAATGGTCAGACCTGAATACATATATACAAGTATCATTCTGAGAATGAGAATTCTATCTTTAGAAAAGCATATATGTATATATGTATACATAATATTAAAAAAAAGAGGTCATAAATTTGAAAGAAAACAAAGACAGTTATATTAGAGGTTTCTGAGGATATGAAGGGGAAGGGAAAATTATGTGTTTGTATTATAATGTCAAATATAAGTAAAAATAAGTTTCTACCAGAAAAAAAAAAAAAACACAGACTAACAGAATGTTTGCGGAAACAGAATCCAACATTCTGCTGCGTCTAAGAAACACCTACACAACAAAAATAAACACTACTCAGAGTAAAGGGCTAGAAAAATGTTTTTTTCAAATAAAAAGCTCCAGAAAATAAGCTGGGGTAGCTATCCTAATATTGAATAAAATAGATATTCAACTAAAATTAATCAAAAAACATGAGGAGGGGCACTTTATTCTCATCACAGGAAAAATCTATCAGGAGGACATCACAATCCTGAACATCTATGCCACTAATACAAGAGCACCTGCATTGGTAAATGAAACATTATTAAAGCTGAAATAACACATTGATCCCAACACCTTAATAGTGGGAGACTTTAACACTCCATTCTCACGAAGGGACAGATCATCCAGACAGAAGCTAAATAGGGAAATGATAACACTTATAGAGGTCCTAAAGTAAATGGACCTAAGATGTCTACAGAACTTTTCACCCAAACGCAAAAAACTATATTTTCTTTTTGGCTCCTCATGGAACCTTCTCCAAATTTAACCATATAGTTGGTTACAAAGCATGCCAAAGACAGATAAAAGAAGATCGAAATAATCACTTCTATCCTATCAGAAACGAGACCTCAACAACAACAGAAATAACAAAATGCCTACAAACACTTGGAAACTAAAGAACTCTCTACTCAATGACAGCTGTGTCGGGGAAGAAATGAAAAAAAGATATTAGAGACTTCTTAAAATTCAATGAAAATGAGGGCACAATTTACGCAAACTTATGGGACACAATGAAAGCAGTGCTAAGAGAAAAGTTCATAGCACTAAGTGCCTCCAGAAAGAAGTGACAGACATCTCTACAAACAATTTAATGCCACACCTAAAAGCCCCCAAAAACAAAGAAGACAACACAGCAAAGAGGAGTAGACAATTGGAAACAATCAAACCCAAAGAGGAAATCAGTGAATTAGAAACAAAGAAAACAATCCAAAGACTCAATGAGACCAAGAGCTAGTTCTTTGAGAAAATCAACAAGACAGACAAACACTTAGCAAAACTAAAGGAAGAGAGAAACTATACAAATCAGCAAAATCAGAAATGAAAAGGGGGACATAACCACAGACACTGAGGAAATCCAAACAATCATTAGGTCTTACTACAAAAGCCTATACGCCACAAAATGTGAAAAACTAAATAAAATGGACAATTTTCTTCATAGATTCCATCTACCAAAATTAAATCAATATCAGGTAAATAGATTAAAATGGTCTTATATTCCCCCAAAGAAACTGAAGCAGTCATCGAAAGTTTCCCATTCAAAAAAAAGCTTAGGGCCAGATGGTTTCAATTCAGAATTCTACCAGAACTTCAAGAAGAGCTAACCCGAATCCTCTTCAAACTATTTTACAAAACAGAAACAGAAGAAACATTAGCAAACTCATTCTATAAAGCCAGCCCTGAAGATACCTGATAAAACAGGGTCAGATGAAAGGGGAGGAGGTCCTCCCCTATCAGTGGACTTGGAAAGGGGCAGGGAGGAGACCAGGGAGGGAGTGTGGGGTTGGGGAGGGAATGAGGGAGCGGGATACAGCTGGGACACAGAGTTAACAAAATGTAACTAAAAAGAAAAAAATAATAAAAAATAATAATAAAAAAGCCAGTCACCATGATACCTACACAACACAAAGTCTGAACAACAACAAAAAAGAGAACTTCAGACCTATCTCTCTTATGAACATTGATGCAAAAACACCTCAATAAAATACTTGCAAACCAAATCCAAGATCACATAAAAGATATCATCGAACATGACAAGTAGGCTTCATCCCAGGAATGCAGGGGTGGTTCAATATATGGATATCTATCAATGTAATCAACCATATAAATAAACTGAAAGAGAAAAACCATATGGTCATCTCCTTGGATGCTAAAAAGGCATTTGACAAAATCCAACACCCATTCAAGTTTAAAGTCTTGGAGAAATAGGGGATACAAGGCATATACCTAAACATGGTAAAGACAGTATACAGCAAGCCTATAGCCAAAATCATTTTAAAAGGAGAGAAATTTAAATCAATCACACTGAAATCAGGGTTAAGTCAGGGCTGCCTACTCTGTCTGTATCTATTTAACATAGTACTTGAAGTTCTACCTAGAGCAATAAGACAAATAAAGGAGATCAAGAGAATACAAATTGAAAAGGAAGAAGTCAAAGTATCACTATTCGCAGATGATATGATAACATACATGAGTGACCCCAAAATTTCAACCAGAGAACACCTTTAGATTATGAACACCTTCAACAAAGTGGCTGGATACAAAATCAACTCAAAAAAATCTGTAGCCCTCCTATATAAGAAAGACAAAATGGATGAGAGAGAAATAGGGAAACAACAACCTTCACAATAGCCACAAAAAACATAAAGTACCTTGATATGACTAACCAAACATGTGAAAGACCTGTTTGATAAAAGTTTCAAGTATCTGAAGAAAGAAATTAAAGAAGATATCAAAAGATGGAAAGGTCTCTCATTCTCATGGACTGGTAGGATTAACATAGGAAAATGGCCATCCTGCCAAAAAAAATCTACAGATTCAATTCAATTCCCATAAAAACACCAACACAATTCTTTACAGACCTTGTAAGAACAAGTCTCAAATTCATATGGAAAAAATAAAACAGAATTGCTAAAAAAACTTCCTGTACAACAAAAGATCATCTGGAGGTATCTCCATCCCCTATCTCAAGCTGTACTACAGAGCAATAGTTATAGAAACTGCATGGTACTGTCATAGAAACAGAATGTGTGTGTGTGTGTGTGTGTGTGTGTGTGTGTGTGTGTGTGTGTGTATATATATATATATATATATATATATATATATATATATATATATATCCATATCTGACCCAGGACTCATATACAGAATATTTAAAGAACTCAAAAAGTTAAACAACAAAAAATCAAGTAACCCAATTTAAAAATGGGGTACAGAGCTAAACAGAGAGTTCTCAATAGAGGAATATGGAATGGCAGAGAAATATTTAAAAAATGTTTAACATCCGTAGTCATCAGGGAAATACAAATCAAAATGACCCCAGGATTTCAATACACCCATCAGAATGGTTAAGATAAAAAAACTCAAGTGAGAACACATGCTGGAGAGGATGTGGAGAAAAGCAAACCCTCCCCCATTGAGGTGGGAATGTAAACGTGTACAACCACTTTGGAAATCAGTCTGGTGCTTTCTCAGAAAATTAGGAATTGTGCTTCCTCAAGATCCAGCTATAGCTCTCTTAATCACATATATCCAAAACATGCTAAAGTATACAACAAGAATATTTGCTCAACCATGTTCGTATCAGCTTTATTTGTTATAGCCAGAATCTGGTCAACAACACAGATGTCCCTCGACTGAGGAATGGATACAGAAATTGTGGTACATTTACACAATGGAATATTACTCAGCAATTATAAACAAGGAAATCATGAAATTTGCAGGCAAATGTTGGGAACTTGAAAAGACCCTCCAGAGTGAGTTATCCCAGAAACAGAAAGACACACGTGGTATATACTAATTTATAAGTGGATATTAGACATATAATAAAGGATAAACATACTAAAATCTGTACACCTAAAGAAGCTACTCAAGGAATAGGACTCTGGATAAGATGATTAATCCTCATGCAGTAAGGTAATGGGGATGGACATCAGAAGAGGGAGAAAACAGGTAACAGGACAAGAGCCCATCACATAGGGCCATTGAAAGACTTTACCCAGCAAGGCATAGAAGGAGGTGGTGATACTCATTGTCAAACTTTGGGCAGAGTGCAGGGATGCTTATGAAAGAAGGGGGAGATAAGAAGAGCTGGAGTGGACAGGAGCTCCACAAGGAGTGCAACAGATCAAAAATTCTGGGAGCAGAATGAGACTCATATTCCAACCAAGGACCATGCATGAAGATAACTTTGAATCCATAGAACCCCTGCATAAATGTAGTCCATGGCAGCTCATTTTCCAAGTGGGTTCCCTTGTAATGGGAACAGGAACTATCTCTGACATGAATTCAGAGGCTGGCTCTTTGATCACTTGATGGGGGAGCAGCCTTACCAGGCCACAGACATAACCAATGCAGCCAGTCCTGATGAGACTTGATAGGCTTCAGAGGAAAGGGAAGGAGTATCTCCCGTATCAATGAACTTGGGGAAGAGCATGGGAGGAGATGAGGGAGAGAGGGTGGAACTGGGAGGAGATGAGAAAGGGACTACAGTGGAAATACAAAGTAAATAAACTGTAATTTATATAAATATAAATAATTCTTTAAATACTGAAAAATGTAAATTTAATAAAGCATTATGTAAAATATATATGGGAGATCCCATATCACCCTTATACATTAGGCGCATTTCCTCTAGGGTACTCAGACATTTCCGCTGTTGCTTGACCTGTAGGGTTGTAAGGTACACCAGTAACATGCTTTCTATTACACTATAGAAGAAATCGTTGCATTTTACTGGAGATATATAATGGAACATTATCAGGTTTAATATGTAAAGGTATCCTCAAGACAACCATTGCATCTAAAAATGTGCAATTTTAGAATCACCCTTCAGAACACAAGGCAGAAGCCCATTGAAATATTGAGTAGGAATTATGAAGGAGGTACATTTTTCTGTTTTCTGAAATTCAAAACTACTACATCCATCTGCCAAATTTAATTTCTTAAGTCTCTTAATGCATATAAAGGAACTTGATTATGCAAGGAATAAGTAGGCATTTTTTTAAAATTCTTTGAATTGTCACCAAGTTATAATTACTTTCCTTTTTAATTTTTTATTTTTTAATTAAATTTTTACTTTTTATGTTGATTACAGTTTATTTTACTTTGTATCACAGCTGTAGCTCCCTACCTCATTCCCTCCCAATCCCACCCTTCCTTCCTCATCTCCTCCCATGTCCCTCCCCCAGTCCACTGATAAGGGAGGTCCTCCTCCCCTTCCATCTGACCCTAGCCTATCAGGTCTCATCAGGACAGGCTGCATTGCCCTCCTTTGTGGCCTGGCAAGGCTGCCCCTCATCATAGGGAGGCAGTCAAAGATCCAGCAACTGTCCAAATTTTTTTGTTCTGTTGCTCTCCTTGTGGAGTTCCTGTTCTCTCCAGCTCTTACTATTTCCCACTTTTACATAAAATTCCATTCGCTCTGCCCAGCGGTTTGAATACAGGGAACTTCCCAGAGACTCATACTCAAACCAAGGACTATCCGTAGAGATAACCTAGAACCCTGACAATGCAGCCACTTCTGATGAGAACTGATAGACTAAGATCAGAAAGAAGGAGAGGAGGACCTCCCCTATCAGTGGACTTGGTGAGGGGCATGCATGCAGAAAGGGGGGGAGGGTGGGACCTGGAGAGGAGGAAAGAGGGGCTTATGGGGGGATACAAAAATGAATAAAGTGTAATTAATAAAAGTTAAAAAAAGAAATTATATTAAAAAATATTGTGTATTTGAAAAGAAAAAAAAATCCAGCAACTGAGTTCATGTCAAAGATATTCCCTGTTGCCCTTACTAAGGTACCCACTTGGACACTGAGCTACCATGGGTTACATTTGAGCAGGGGTTATTGATTATATCCATGAATGGTCCTAGGTTAGCATATCAGTCTCAGAAAAAATCTGTGCTCAGATATTTTGATTCTGTTGTTCTCTATGTGGAGCTCCTGTCCTCTCCAGGTTTTACTATCTCCCCCTTCTTTCCTAAAATTCCCTGAACTCTGCCCAAAGTTTGGCTATGAGTCTCAGCATCTTGCTTTGATACCCTGCAGAGTAGAGCCTTTCAGAGGCCCTCTGTAGTAGGCTTCTGTCCTGTTCCCTGTTTTCTCCCACTTCCAATGTCCATCCTCTTTGCCTTTCTGAATGGGAATTGGTCATCTTACCCAGGGTCCTCCTTCTAGCTCAGCTTCTTTAGGTGTACAGATTTTTGGAGGTTAATCCTATATTATATGTCTAGTATCCACTATGAGTGAGTTTATCTTGTGTGTGTGTTTCTGTTTCTGAGATACCTCACTCAGGATGATCTTTTCTAGATTGCACCATTTGCATGCAAATTTCATGATTTTCTTGTTTACAATTGCTGAGTAGTATTCCATTGTGTAAATATACCACAATTACTGTATTCATTCCTCAGTTGAGGGGCATCTGTGTTGTTTCCAGATTCTGGCTATTACAAATAAATCTGCTATGAACACCAACCCTTTATTTGGCAAAGGGCTAATATCCAGAATATATCAAGAACTTAAGAAGTTGAACAGCAACAAACCAAGTAATCCAATTAAAAAATGGGGTACAGAATCAAACAGAGACTTCTCAATAGAGGAATATCAAATGGCTGAGAAACACTTAAAGAAATGTTCAACATCCTTAGTCATCAGGGAAATGCAAATAAAGACGACCCTGAGATTTCACCTTATACCCATTAGAATGGCTAAGATTAAAAACTCAAGTGACAACACCTGCTGGAGAGGATGTGGAGAAATAGGAACCCTCATCCATTGCTGGTGGGAATGTAAATTTGTACAACCACTTTGGAAATCAATCTGGCGCTTTCTCAAACAATTAGGAATAGTGCTTCCTGAAGATCTAGCTATACCACTCTTACACATATATCCATATTATCCTCAAGTATACAACAAGGACATTTGGTTGATAATTTTTTTCTTTAAACTTCTACTATTTACATGATGACTTTTATGAAAATTTGAAGCATCTAATACATTTTCTATTAATAATTGATCTCATTTCCTAGTGTCAATGATCATGACAAGCCTGTATGAGACTGAATATGGGTTTTTATATATAAAGAATGGTTTCTCTTTGAATTACCTGTTACAGTTCTATAAACGACAAAGGTAATTCTGAATCATCTGGGAAAAGTTCATTATTTTCCATATGCAAAACAATTCTGCATATTAGGTCATTAACTATCTTTAGAGATTCTGGAAAATCTAATAGAACCATGAGAATATCATTTAGTTCTGATTTTTGAACTGAAACATGTGGGCTTTGAACTATCACATATATATTCTGGTTATACTGTGACATTCCTAACTTACTGGCATTTGTAAAAAAAAAAAAGGGAGGGTGGCTTTAGAAGTTGGTGTTCTTCTTACTATATGAGAAAGAATCTAATTAGTTTTTATTACAACCTAAAGTCACTCACTTTGGGAGTAGCTATTGTTAATCCCCCCCCCCAAAAAAAAATTATTGCAAGCTCTTTGCCAATGTTTATATCTGCTCACAATGCAGCAAGGTTAGCTGCAGTAATAAAGTACTGTGATTCCTGCTGAGTCTAGTCCTGCTAATTGATGAAGTCTCATTTTTCCTTTCAGAATCAACTCAGAAACATTTCTACATAAGTTTACTCGTTATTCTAAAACTATCAATTCTAACATTTTATCTTCTCTATGCGTAAGAATTCCTGAGGGAGAATGAATAGAAGGTAAAATAACTAAAAGCCAGCCAAGCTTTGGTCCATGACCTACATGCTTATCCTTTATTTATTTATTTTTTTCCTACCAGAGCCATTTCTCTCTCAGCCTCAGCTGATAGTTTTCTTGGGTTAAGTTCTAATCACCTTGTAAGGTTTGAAATAAATTGCTTTTCTCTTGAGTAATTACTCCAATATGTGACATAGCCAGGTAATGTTTCCCAGGAAAAATTTAAAATCATTAAGTAAAAACCTAAGTATGTTGTAAAAATTATTAAGTAAATAATTTACTAGTAACATATACTTGATTCCATGGCTTTGTATATGCAGTTTCAGGAACCTAAAATATTAATGAAATGAAGAGTTTAAGTGAGTAGGATGTGAAATAAAGATTCGTTTGAATGGTGATTTTAGTTTTTTTTTTTCAATTAGAAATTGAAATTTTTAAATAATTTTCAATACATAATTATTAGGTAAGATTTTAATTGCCCACTTGGACACTAAACTGCCAAGGGCTACATCTCTGCAGGGGTTCTAGGTTATCTCCATGCATAGTACTTGGTTGGAGTATGAGTCTCTGGGAAGACCCCTGTGTTTAAATTTCTGGTTCTGTTGCTCTCCTTGTGGGTTACATAGTAATGGGAAGAGGGACTGCCTCTGACATAATCTGATTGGCCTGCTCTTTGATCACTTCCCCCTGATGGGGGAGCAGCCTTACCAGGCCACAGTAGAGTACAATGCAGCCACTTCTGGTGAGATCTGATAGACTAAGTTCAGAAGGAGGGAGAGGAGGACCTCCCCTATTAGTGGACTTGGGGAGGGGCATGCATGAAGAAGGGGGTGGGACGGTGGGATCTGAAGGAAAAGAGGGAGGTGCTTATGGGGGATACAAAGTTAATAAAGTGTAATTAATAAAAATAAAATTAAAAAACAATTAATTGCCTCCAAGGAATCACTTTGTTAGTGTTTAGTCTCATTTTCTTTCTTTTTTTATTTTATTTTATTTTAATTTTTTTTGAATTTTATTTTTTCTTATCAGTTACATTTTATTAATTCTGAATCCCAGCCGTGTCCCAATCCCTCATTCCCTCCCAGTCCCTCCCTCCCTCCCTCCTCTCCACCGTGCCCCTTGCCAAGTCCACTAATAGGGGGGACCTCCTCACCATTCATCTGATCCTATTTTATCAGGTATCTTCAGGACTGGCTGCAAAGCTCTCTTCTGTGGCCTAACAGGACTGCTCCTCCCTTGGGGGTTGGGGAGGCCAAAGAGCCAGTCATTGAGTTCCTGTTAGAAATAGTCCTTGTTCCCCTCACTATGGGAAACCAATTGGTTACTGAGCTACCACAGGCTACATCTGAGCAGAGGTTCTAGGTTACATTCATACATGGTCCTTGGTTGCATGTCAGTCTCAGAAAAGACCCTGTGCCCAGATATATTTGGTCCTTGTGGAGCTCCTATCCTTTCCTCATCAGACTAACTCCCCTTCTTTCTTATGATTCCCTGTACTCTGCCAAAGGTTTGGTCATGAGTCTTTGCTTTGAAAACACTGCTAGTTAGAGTCTTTCAAATGCGCTCAGTAGACTCCTGTCATATGTTCAATGTGCATGCCATCTGTCTTTCTAAATGAGGATTGATAATCTTACCCCATGTCCGCTCTCTTGATTATCTTTTTTAGGTGTATAGATTTCATTATGTTTATCATACCTTATAGGTCTATATAAGTGAGTGTATACCATGTTTGTCTTTCTCCTTATGGAATATGTCACTCAGAATGATCTTTTCTAGATCCCACCACTTGCCTGCAAATTTCATGATTTCCTCCTTTTTGATTGCTGAGTAGTATTCCATTGTGTAAAAATACCACAATTTCTGTACCCATTCCTCCGTTGATGGACATCTGGGTTGTTTCCAGGTTCTGGCTATTACAAATAATGCTGCTATAAACATGGTTGAGCAAATATCCCTTTTGTGTACCTGAGCAAACTTTGGGTATATACCTAGCAGTGGTATAGCTGGGTCTTGAGGAAGCACTATTCCTAATTGTCTTAGAAAGCGCCAGATAGATTTCCAGAGTGGTTGTACCAGTTTACATTCCCACCAGCAGTGGAGGAGGGTTCCCCTCTCTCCACAACTTCTCCAGCATGTGTTGTCCCTTGAGTTTTTCATTTTGGCCATTCTGATGGGTGTAAGGTGATATCTCAGGGTCGTTTTGATTTGCATTTCCCTGATGGCTAATGAGGATGAGCCTTTCTTTAAGTGTTTCTCTGCCATTCGATATTCCTCTGTCGAGAACTCTCTGTTTAGCTGTTCCCCATTTTTTAATTGGATTACTTGGTTTGCTGCTTTTCAGCTTCTTTAGTTCTTTGTATATACTCGATATTAGTCCTCTGTCAGATAAAGGGTTAGTGAAGATTCTTTCCCAATCTGTAGGCAGGCGTTTTGTTTTGATGACAGTGTTCTTTGCTTTACAGAAGCTTTTCAGTTTCATGAGGTCCCATTTATTGATTGTTGCTCTTAGAGCCTGTGCTGTTGGTGTTCTGTTCAGGAGGTTTTCTCCTGTGCCAATGAGTTCTAGGCTGTTCCCCACTTTTTCTTCTAACAGATTTAGAGTATCTGGTTTTATGTTGAGGTCTTTGATCCACTTCGACTTTAGTTTTGTGCAGGGTGATAAATATAGATCTATTTTGATTTTTCTGCATGTGGACATCCAGTTGGACCAGCAACATTTGCTGAAGATGCTGTCTTTTTTCCATTGAATGGTTTTGGCTTCTTTGTCAAAAATCAAGTATTCATAGGTTTGTGGGTTTATTTCTGGGCCTTCTATGCGGTTCCATTGATCCTCCTTTCTGTTTTTATGCCAATACCATGCAGTTTTTATTACTATTGCTCTGTAGTACAACTTGAGATCGGAGATAGAGATACCTCCAGATGATCTGCTGTTGTACAGGATTGATTTGGAGATTCTGGGTTTTTTGTTTCCCCATATGAAGCTGAGAATCTTTTTTTCAAGGTCTGTAAAGAATTGAATTGGTATTTTGATGGGAATTGCATTGAATCTGTAGATTGCTTTTGGCAGGATGGCCATTTCCACAATGTTAATCCTACCAATCCATGAGCACGGGAGATCTTTCCATCTTCTGATATCTTCTTCAATTTCTTTCTTCAGCGACTTGAAGTTTTTCTCAAACAGGTCTTTCACTTGCTTGGTTAGTGTCACCCCAAGGTACTTTATGTTATTAGTGGTTATTGTGAAGGGTGTTGTTTCCCTAATTTCTTTCTCGGCTCTTTTGTCTTTGGTATACAGGAGGGCTTCTGATTTTTTGAGTTGATTTTGTATCCTGCCACTTTGCTGAAGGTGTTTATCAGCTGGAGGAGTTCTCTGGTTGAATTTTTGGGGTTGCTCATATATACTATCATATCATCTGCGATTAGTGACACTTTGACCTCTTCCTTCCCGATGTGTATCCACTTGATCTACTTTAATTATCATATTGCTCTGGCTAGAACTTCAAGTACTATGTTGAAGAGATAGGGAGAGAGTAGGCAGCCTTGTCTTGTCCCTGATTTCAGTGGGATTGATTTAAGTTTCTCTCCATTGAGTTTGATGTTGGCTATAGGCTTGCTGTATATTGCCTTTACTATGTTTAGATATGTGCCTTGTATTCCTGATCTCTCCAAGAATTTAAACATGAATGGGTGTTGGACTTTGTCAAATGCTTTTTCAGCATCTAAGGAGATGATCATGTGGTTTTTCTCCTTCAGTTTGTTTATGTGGTGGATTACATTGATGGATTTCCGTATGTTGAACCACCCTTGCATGCCTGGGATGAAACCTACTTGGTCGTTGTAGATGATATCTTTGATGTGTTCTTAGATTCAGTTTGCAAGTATTTTATTGAGTATCTTTGCGTCAATGTTCATAAGAGAGAAAGGTCTGAAGTTCTCTTTTCTTGTTGGGTCTTTGTGTGGTTTGGATATCAGGGTGACTGTTGCTTCATAGAATGAGTTTGGTAATGTACCTTCTGTTTCTATTTTGTGGAATAGTTTGAGGAGAATTGGTGTAAGCACTTCTTTGAAGGTCTGGTAGAATTCCACGCTGAAACCATCTGGCCCAGGGCATTTTTTGGAGGGGAGACTGTGAATGGCTGCTTCAATTTCCTTGGGGGATATAGAGCTGTTCAATCTTTCTACCTGATCTTGACTTAATGTTGGAAGATGGAATCTATCAAGAAAATTGTCCATTTCATTTAGGTTTTCAAATTTTGTGGCATATAGTCTTTTGTAGTATGACCTAATGATTGTTTGAATTTCCTCTGTGTCTGTAGTTATGTCACCCTTTTAATCTCTGATTTTGCTGATTTGGATAGATTCTCTCTGCTTTTTAGTTAGTTTGGCTAAGGGTTTGTCTATCATGTTGATTTTCTCAAAGAATCAGC
Organism: Psammomys obesus; assembly: GCF_907164565.1. NCBI lineage: Eukaryota > Metazoa > Chordata > Mammalia > Rodentia > Muridae > Psammomys > Psammomys obesus. Next base: position 50,609,194 of record NW_026591086.1, read on the forward strand.
TTTTTGTTTCATTGATTCTTTGAATAGTTTTATTTGTTTCTAATTGACTGATTTCAGCCCTGAGTTTGATTATTTCCAGCCTTCTGCTCCTCTTGGGTGTATCTGCTTCTTTTTTTTCTAGGGTTTTCAGTTGGGCCATTAAGTTATTTGTATGTGATGTTACAAATTTCTTCTTGAAGGCACTTAGTGCTATAAATTTTCCCCTGAGCACTACTTTCAATGTGTCCCATAAATTTGGTATGTTGTGCCTTCAGTTTCATTGAATTCTAGGAAGGCTTTAATTTCTTTATTTCTTCCTTAACCCAGCTGTCTTTGAGTAACAAGTTGTTCAGTTTCCATGTGCGTGTAGGCTGTTTGTTATTTCTGTTGTTGTTGAGGTCCAGCTTAAGTCCATGGTGGTCAGATAGAATACAAGGGATTATTTCAATATTTTTGTATCTGGTGAGGCTTGCTTTATGACCAACTATATGGTCTATTTTGGAGGAGGTTCCATGCGGTGCTGAAAAGAAAGTATACTCTTTTGAGTTTGGGTGAAACGATCTGTAGACGTCTATTAGGTCCATTTGATTTAGGGTCTCTGTAAGTGTTTTTATTTCCCTATTTGTTTTCTGTCTAGTTGATCTGTCCCTTGGTGAGAGTGGAGTGTTGAAGTCTCCCACTATTAGGGTTTTAGGATCAATGTGTGATTTAAGCTTTAATATTGTTTCATTTACGAATGTAGTTGCTCTTGTATTTGGGGCATAGATATTCAAAATTGTGATGTCCTCTTGGTGGATTTTTCCTTTGATGAGAATATAGTGGCCCTCCTTATCTTTTTTGATTAACTTGGGTTGAAAGTCTATTTTATTAGATATTAGGTTGGCTACTCCCGCTTGTTTTCTGGAACCATTTGCTTGAAAGACAGTTTTCCAGCCCTTTACTCTGAGGTAGTGTTTATCTTTGTTGCATAGGTGTTTCTTGGATGCAACAGAATGATGGATTCTGTTTCTGCAACCATTCTGTTAGACTGTGTCTTTTAATTGGGGAGTTGATTCCGTCGATGTTGATAGAAACTAGTGACCAACAATTGTTACTTACTTTAGATGTGGTGTTGGTGGTGTCACTGTGTTTCATTGCTTGTCTTCTTTTGTTTTGTTTTGTTTTGTTTTTGTGTAGTTATCTATTTCCTCTGTTTCCTTCAATGTAGTTGCTTTCTTTGGTTTGGAGTTTCCCTTCTAGTAACTTCTGTAGAGTTGGGTTACTATGTAGATATTGTTTAAATTTGGTTTTGTCTTGGAATATCTTGAATTATCCGTCTATGTTGATTGAAAGTTTTGCTGGGTATAGTAGTCTGGGTTGGAATCTGTGGTCCCTTAAGGACTGTATGATTTCTGTCCAGGCCCTTCTGGCTTTCATAGTTTCTGTTGAGAAATCTGGTGTGATTCTGATAGGTCTACCTTCATATGTTACTTGACCTTTTTCCCTTGCTGCTTTTAGAATTTTTTCTTTGTTTTGTAGGTTCAGTGTTTTGACTATGATGTGATGTGAAGAATTTCTTTCCTGGTCTAGTCTACTTGGTGTTCTGTAGGCCTCTTGTATGTTTATGGCCATCTCCTTCTTTAAGTTGGGAAAGTTTTCTTCTATAATTTTCTTGAAAATATTTTCCAGACCTTTGAGCCTGATGTCTTCTTTTTCTTCTACTCCTATTATTCTTAGGTTTTGTCTTTTCATGGTATCCTTGATTTCTTGGATGTTTTGTGTTTGGAGCTTTTTTGATTTTATTTTTTCTTTGAGAGACGTGTCAATTTCCACAAGTGTATCTTCGGCTCCTGAGATTCTTTCTTCCATCTCTTGTATTCTGTTGGTGATGCTTACCTTTGTAGTTCCTGATCTTTTCTCTATGTTCTCCAGCTCCTGGTTTTTCTCTATTTGTGTTTTCATTATTGATTCTAATTCTGTTTTCATGTCTTGCACCATTTCCTTCATCTGTTTGAATGTGGACTCCTGCTTTTCAATGATAGCTTCTATTTTTTTTTTTTTTTTGTCCGTTTCCTCTCTATGTATCACTAATTGTGCCTCTACTTCTTTGGCTATAATTGCCTGTATTTCTATGAGAGCTTTGTTTATTTCTTCTTTATTTGCCTTCATTTGTGTGGACATTTCTTTGAGAGCTTTGTGCATTTCTTCTCTGTTTGCCTCAATTTTCGTGGTCATTTCTCTGAGAGCACAATTTGTTTCCTCTTGGTTAGTCTCGATTTCTTTAGTTATTTCTCTGAGGGCTTTGTTCTTTATGGGCCTCTAATAGCTGGAGAAACATAGTTTTGAGGTCGTTTTCTTGTATATCTAGTGAATTGAAGTGTCCATTGTTTTGTGGGGTTGCTGGTGAGGTCATTATGTTCTGATTTTTGTTGGGAGTGTTCTTACGTCTGCCTCTAGCCATCTGGTTATTTATAATCCTCACTGGTTGTTCCTCGAGATTGTAGTTTGGGCTATGATCCTCTCTTTCTGTTTTATGGACTGTTTTTTCAGGAAGATGAGAGAGGTTCACTGCTTTGGGAGTGTGCCCTGTGTTTTCAGTTTTGCCCAAGTAAAGAATGTGATGCTGGCACTATTCGCGTGTGCTTTCAGCGGGCTCAGTGTGCATGCGCAGATTCTCTGACTATTGCAGTGGCCTGCAAGCCACTACTACGCAGTTCTGACTGAGATCCAGGGATTGTTTGCCTGGATTACCCTGGTGGACCCACAAGGCAGAGGCTTCAATGTTGGGGTCGCTATCCCAAGAATCCCTATGATGCCCACACCAGGGGTGTGGCTGGCAGGGATCTCGTCTGGTTGCTTCTGTGGAGAGGCCCTGGGTCTGGGGCAATCTCTCCCTAGAAGGCTCACTCACTCTCTTTCAAGACCAGTTGGAATGCACAGGGGATCCCCTTGCTCACTACTCTCTGTTTTGGTCCTGCTGCGGAAGTGCACAGGTAGGCTAACAGTCAGCTCTGTGACACTGTGGCCGCAGGACTCGGTGTCCACCTTTTGTGTGCTGCCTCTTTGTCCTTTCCCTCTGCCAGGAGGGGTTATGTTGACTGGTCCCTGGGTGGCGCGGGAAAGAGTTAGGATGAGTGTACTCAATCCCAGATCCTGGGCCCAGATCTCTCTGCCAGAAGCAGCCTAGTGGTAGACTCTATGTTTGCTGATCCCAAGAGAGTACCGGGTAGGGTTGAGTGTCCTCAGATCCAGAGCTTGGGTTTCTCTGCTAGGGGCCGCTGGGTGAGCTGGAGAGAGGGTGCTGTGTCCTTGGCAGGCTGCCTCTCTGTCCTTCCCCTCTGACCTTCTCCTCTGCTAGGGCAAGCTTATGGAGGTGCTCTCAGGGGAGTGCCAGCAGGGGTTGGGGCTTCTCAGTCAGATCCTGAGCCCTGAGTCGGCATTTCTCTTTCAGGGGTCTGGGGGGGAGTGCTGGTGATAGAACTTGCTGCTAGACCTTATTACGCTGGACCCAGGATAATCTCAGGACATGTAGAATGACCACAGTCCCAGATCCCGAGCTGTAGTTTGTTTGCTAGGAGCAGCCGGCTGCACTGGAGTTCCAGCACTGTGAAGCCACTGTGTGCCTATTTTTTCCTTCTGCTCTGCTGAGGCAGGGTTATGGTGGTATTTGGGGGAGTGCCCGAAAGGATTGGGTTTTCTCAGCCCCGATCTCGGGTTGGGGTACAGACAATGTGGTCTGTGGCAGATTCTGCTGGACGCCTCCTGCCTCCTCGGAAGAGGGAATAGGGATTTTGAGCTGGGCATGCAGCTGCTATCTGCCCACGGCAGGAGCTCAGTTGTGATGGAGGCAGGTTCCTGTGGTCGGAGAGACCTTCCAGGAAAGACTGGGTGACCCGTGACCAGTCTGGCAACTTTCCTTCCCCGTGGGGTTTTTTTGCAACTGGTACTCCCAGCCTCAGGCACCCTTGTGCCCACCAATCATCCTGGGAAAGTGAAGAGGACAAGCAGGCTTGTGGCACCAGCCTGGAGACCCAAAGCCTGTGTTAGCCAGGTTCTCTTCCTGGTTCTGGCTGGGCAGCCGAGAGTGGACTCGACCGATTCCCACGCCGTGGGGGCCTCCCCTCACCTGGGAAACACGATCGATTGCTGTTGTTTTAGGGCCCAGAGTTCAGTTTCCTGGTCGCTGCATGGAGTGTGTTTTCCCGCTTCTCATACATGGTGTTCTCCTGGTGCCGCCATCTTGGCCCCTCTCCCCTCTCATTTTCTTTTTAACTACTAGACTTTTTGTCTCTTTTGAAGAAGTAAGCAGTCACAATCTAATGAGAAAATTTATAAATACCCTGAAATTGCAGCAAATGTAATTTTACACAAATTACATGAATTAATTTGGGAAATTAAAAATTATTTATAATTAAATTGCAAATTGGATCATTATACAGGAGACATTTGAAACTTTGGACTGTAATAAGAAATACAAGCTGCTTTGCATCACAAAGTCTGAAAGAATCAATTGAAATTAGATTGACGATTGAAAGAGCAGCTCTGTCTAAAATCACTCTTGATTTAAAAATCAATGTAAGTTTAAGCAAACATGTTATGTATTATCAGTTGACATGCTTAGGAATAGGACAAGGTACAGTCTGCTAAGAGAAACAAACAAAGTCCTCCAGTACTTGTGTGCTGCTCCACAGGCACATATGAGGGAAAGGGGGATGAATATACACAGTACCACTTAACCCGGAAGTCCTGTTGCACACATGCCTGCTTGAGAATGAATTTTTAAACACACATTCATGTTAGTAAATGTGGATATAAACCATTTCTTTTTTTCTATTATTTAATTAAAATTTTAATTTTACATTAAGTATATTTTATTCACTTTGCATCCCAGCTGTAGCACCACATTCCCTCCCACTCCCACCCCCCCTCATCTCCTCCATGTCCCTCTCTAAGTCTACTGATAGGGAGGTCCTCCTCCACTTCCATCTGACCCTAGCTTATCCGTTCTCATTAGGACTAGGCGCAATGTCCTTCTCTGTCGCCTGGCAAGGCTGTTTCCTCCCTTGGGGTGGGGAGAGTTTAAAGAGCCAGCCACTGAGTTCATGTCAGAGACAGTTCCTATTCCCCTTACTAGGGAGCCCACTTCCATACTGAGATACCTTGGGCTACATCTGAGCCGGGATTCTAGGTTGTATCCATGAATGGTCTTTGGTTGGAGAATCAGTCTCAGGAAAAACCCATGTGCCCAGATATATTTGGTCCTTGTGGAGCTCCTGTTCTGGTCATACTAACTTCTTTCATATGATTCCCTGCACTCTGCCCAAATTTGGTTATGAGTCTCAGCATCTGCTTTGATACACTGCTAGGTAGAGTCTTTCAGAGGCCCTCTATGGTAGGCTCCTGTCCTGTTTCCTGTTTTCTCCTTCTTCCAATGTCCATCCCATTTGTCATTCTAAGTGAGGATTGACTATCTTACCCTGGGTCTTCTTCCTTGTTTAGCTTCTTTAAGTGTAAAGATTTTTTTATGTTTATCCTATTTTATAGGTCTAGTACCCATTTAGAAGTGAGTGTATAACGTGTGTGTCTTTCTATAAAGGCAATATAACTGGTAGTTCCTGATGTAGCACAATAAATTTTATTTTAGTGATTTAGATCCTCAGATCCAAGAGCACTTGTAAGCTTAATAATTCTTTTGAATATTATATGCAATTTTCATACAGTCTCCTCTAGGTTGCATAAAACAAGGGGATAAGACTGTGTTTGGGAAGAATAATGGGAACCCATGTCTTTAGTACATACTAAGGTCATTGTCTCATAAACTTACAGCTTCTCTCATTGTCGTTACAAGACCTAGACACTGTTATGACAGTCAAAAGTTTTGGATTGTTGGAGAAGGATCTCACGAAGTTCCACCACCGGTTGTGAAGATACTGGGAGCTGATGCTGTGGAAGGAGGGAAAGTCAGTTAACCTCAGAGCTATTGCTGCTGGTAGGTTTCCCACACTCAAGTCAATGATCCTACACTGTACACATGGATATATACAGAGAGGGGGAAATGTATTCCCTGATTATAATGTGATTGTTAATGTTTAAGTAATATTTTACTATTTTTAACAATTCCCTACAGATCACACTTTGCACTAACATAATCCAGTAGAGATACAGATCTACAATAAATAGGTCTTTTCCTACAATGAACACATGTCTAATATTTACTGTGCTTTTTCTGTGTTAGCTTACTACACTTTCTCATACACACGCAGGCAAAGAGGCTGTCTAGATCACAGGGTGTCTGTGTTTATGACCCTAACTCACAACACAGGCTTCCTGTCCTGCCACTTCCTAAGATCCCTCAACCTACATGAGGATTATGCGGATGTTCCAGGTGAAACAGATGTAAATAATATCTGAAAGGTGAGGTGTAAGATTAAAAAAGACTTTGGTTTGCACTGAGTACATTCAATATTTAATAATAGTTTCAGTTTACACATGAAGATAAAAAGAACTTTTCACAGTGCTAGACATGTAAATGGTGTCATGATGTAAAAAACATAGTTGTCATATTTTATTGGTTTCAAATATTGTTTTTAAATATGTCATATCACTGTGTTAATGAACTTGATAATTTTTTGATGCTGTGACTTATTTTACAGTTCCTAAGTGGCATGTGGAAAAGTATATAAGATGACTTTAAAATGTTTACTTAAAAATAAATGCAGATGTAGGGTTGGTGAAGATCCTTTCCCAATCTGTAGGCAGTCTTTTTGTGATCTGATGACAGTGACCTTTGCTTTAAGGAAGCTTTTCAGTTTCATGAGATCCCATTTATTGTTTGTTCATCTTAGAACCTGTGCTGTTGGTATTCTGTTCAGAAAGTTGTCTCCTGAGCCAAAGAAGTCAAGGCTCGTCCCCACTTTTTCTTCTAACAGATTTAGTATTTCTGGTTTTATGTTTATGTCTGATCCACTTGGTTTTATGCAGGGTGATAAATATGGATCTATTTGAATTTTTCTACATGTAGACATTCAGTTAGACCAGCAAGCACTATTTGTTGAAGATGCCATCTTTTTTCCCCATTCCATGGTTTTGGCTTCTTGTCAAAATCAGGTTTCCATGGAGGTGTGGGTTTAATTCTGGGTCTTCAATTCTATTTTATTGATCCATCATTCTGTTTCTATGCCAGTACCATGCCACTTTTATTATTGTTGCTCTATAGTACAGCCTGAGATAAGGGATGGAGATATCTCCAGAAGACCTTTTATATTACAGGATAGTTTTAGCTAACTGAACAAGTTAAACAGTAACAAACCAAGTAATCCACTTAAAGAAACGGAGTACAGAGCTAAACAGAGAATAAACAGAGAATTCTCTGTTTAGCTCTGTACTCCATTTTTTTTAAGTGGCAGAGAAACACTTAAAGAAATGCTCAACATCCTTAGTCATTAGGTAAATGCAAATAAAAAAGACCCTGAGATTTTACCTCACACCCATCAAAATGGCCAAGATAAAAAACTCAAGTGATAACACATGCTGGAGAAAATGTGAAGAAAGAGGAGCCTCTATTTTGCTGGTGGGAATCTTGTACAACCACTTTGCAAATGAATCTGGTTCTTTCTCAGAAAATTAGGAATAGTGCTACCTCAATCTCCATCTACACCACTCCTGGGCATATATCTGAAAGATGCTCAAACATATAAGGATATTTGCTCCATTTATAGCAAATATAAGTTCATAGCAGCTTTATTCATAATAGTCAGAACCTGCAAAAAACCTAGATGTCCCTCAGCAGAGGAATAGAGAAAGAAAATGTGGCATATTTATACAATGGAACACTACTCAGCTATTTCTTTTAACTTAAACAAAAAGGGAATTTATTGGTTCACATAACTGAAAAGTCCAGGGGATATCACTAGCTTCAGGCACGGTTGGATCCAGGGGCTGAATGTCATCAGAACTTTTGGCTTTGTCTCCCTCTGTGCTGGCTTCATTCTCTGCTTGATTCATTCAACATAGTAGGCCCTGTTGGTTTGAGTTTTCTCCTGTAATACTCAAGCATCAAAGTAATGAGAACTTCTCCACAACTGAGGAAAATGTCTAGGGTTGATTATCATCGAACAAACTTGAATCATGCATCCATTCTTTAACTAATCATTAGAGTCAAGATGTACTATGCTGATTGATGAAATTGGAATAGCATGTGCAGAACAAGATTCAAAGGGTATAAACCACACGAACTGAAAATTGGAAGAGAAAGTTTCAAAAAACATCAGGAAGTTGTTATAGTGAGATGGAATGGATGCTGAGCAATAAAACAAAACAAAACAAAACAAAACAAAACAAAACAAAACAACTAACATCCAGGACAAGACCAGATACAAAAAGCTTAATCTTTGCCCATAAAGTTGATTTTTGGCACCTGGTATTTCTTCCTTGGTAATCAAATTCCAAAAATCACCAGGAGTGACATCTGTCAGGAAATCTACAATTAACTTGAATAAGCAATAATTTCCATTAGCATCATACTCTACAAGTCATCATAGAAGGTTTGCATTCAAGTCAGATTTATTAGCCCCAGTACATTGGTGATATAAAGCAGGAAAACCAGCCTCCTAATTTGTAAGCATGTCTGTGAGGGTGTTTGAGTTAGTGGCAAAGTTCAGCAGTAAACTGGTATTGTTTTCTGTCACTTGTTAAGATGAACTTTTACTCAGCTATTAAAAACAAGGAAATCATGAAATTTGCAGGCAAATGATTGGAATTAGAAAAGATCATCCTGAGTGAGGTAACCCAGAAGCAGAAAGGCACATATTACATACACTCACTTATAAGTGGATATTAGGATAAACATGAAAATCTATATCCCTAAAGAAGCTTAACAACAAGGAGGACCCTAGAGAAGATGCTTAATCCTCACTCAGATGGGAAAACAGGATAGACATCAGAAGTAGGAGAAGATAAGGAACAGACCAGAAACCTTTCACAGAGGACCTCTGAAAGACTCTACCCACCAGGGTATCTAAGGAGATACTGAAACTCATAGCCAAATTTTGGGCAGAATGCTGGAATCTTTATGGAAGAAGAGGGTGATAGAAAAACCTGGAGGTGACAGGAACTCCATAAGGAGAACAACAGACCCAAAATACCTGGGCCCAGGGGTCCTGCATAGACATAAGCTCCAACCAAGGACCATGCATGAAGAGGACCTAGACGCACTGTTTAGAGGAAGCCCATTGGATGCTCAGTTTCCAAGTGGGTTCTCTAGTAAGGGGCACAGGGACTTGTCTGACATGAACTCAGTGACTGTGTCCTTGATCACCTCCCACTGGGGTGGGGTGCAGCTTTGCCATCCCATAGAGGAAGATGATGCAGCCAGGCTTGGTGAGACCTGATAGGCTAAGGTCAGATAGAAGGGAAGGAGGTCCTCCCCTATCAGGGGAAAAGGGAAAGGGCACAGGTGGAGAGGAGGGAGTGTGAGTAGGAATAGGAGAAGATGAAGGTGCAGGCTGCAGGTGGAATACAAAGTGAAAAAATGTATAATAAATGAATAAATATTTTTAAAGTAAATGCAGAAATGACACCTTGCTTTCATTTATTAAGATAACCACACTGAAACATAATATGATTTTATGAGAAATTTATGTGTTTATTATGATTTATGAGAAATTTACTGTTGCCTAGAAATAGAAAAACTTTCAAAGTACTGTTTTCATAAGCTACAGAAACACAACAGGTGTGAGTTGACTATTACTGTAATAGACAAGTATAGGCTGATGGTTACAAGGCTTAATAAATTTCAACTGTGCTACTTTGTGTTAATTGCAAGGCACTTCTTTGGAATGAGGATAGCAAGAACTCAGCAGGCTAGAAGGCTGAGTGAGTGCTATTATGAATACATTAATATAAAATTACTACTTACATGATAGCCTAAAATGTAATAAAATATATTTTACAGGTACCTATACACTTCCTTCCTTCCCTCTCTTTTTATTTATTTTTCTTTTTTTACACTACACGAAAATGAGGCTCACACACACACTCAGGAAATGCTTTGCTCTCACATTTTAGGTTTAGGTCCTGTAGTTGTAGACTTTGCCTGAAATATATTCAATAAAACATTATAGTTAAAACTTGACAGGAAATTAATTATTTGTTGCCAATTTGTACTCTTTGGTGAGTTTTTATTTGGTTCGAAAGGTTATTCAACTACTCTAAGAAAGTAAAATCCTAGCTACTTACTAAGATCACTGGAAATTCAAATTATGAAAGGAAAGGCAGTTTATTTTGGAATTTTATGAAGTTGAGTATGAAAGGCAAACATCTACCTGAATGAAGCACAGTTTTTAATCCCTAATTCAAGCAAATATTTTCTTCCCTTTCCTCTTTAGCTGAGTAAGCAAGAGGGTAGGACCCTACATGTCAGCTATATCTTTTTTTTCCTTTTTTATTATTACCATTTGTTACAATTTATTCAATTTGTATCCCAGATGTAGCCACACCCTTACTCCCCCTTTCCTCAGAAAATGGGAGTTCCCTTTCCCAATTAGCCCAGTTCATCAAGTTGCATCAGGATTGAGAAAGTCCTTTTCCCCGGTGACCTGGCAAGGCAGTCCTGCAAGGCAGAAGTGATCACAAAACAATTCAAGGCATCTAACAATTCAAGATCCTAGTCACTCTTTTTTTTTCCTTTTTTATTAGTTATTATAGCGTATTACAATTTATTCAATTTGTATCCTGGCTGTGGCTCCCTCCCTCTTCTCCCAATCCCACATTCTCTCTCCTTTCTCCCTCTATGCCATTCCCCTAGTCCCCTGGTAGGGGAGGTCCTCCTCCCCTTTTATTTGACCCTAGCTTATCATGTGTCATCAGTACTAGTTGCATTGTCTTCCTTTATGGACTGGCAAGGCTGCATCCCTCAACCGTAGGTGATTAAATAGCCTGCCACTGAGTTTTTGCCAGAGAGGGTCACTGCTCCCCTTACTAGGGACCCACCCAACTTGGAGACTGAGTCTATGGACTACATCTGAGCCAGAGTTTTAGGTCCTTTCCATGCATGGTCCTTGGTTGGGGTATCATTCTCTTCCAGGACCCCAGAGCTCAGTTTTTATGGCTCTGTTGGTCTTCTTTTGGAGCTCCATTTCCCTCCAGGTCTTTCTATCTCCCCCTTCTTTCATAAGATTTCCTGGACTCTGCCCAAAGTTTGGCTATGAGTCTCAGCCTCTGCTTCCATACCTCTATCAGTCTTTCAGAGGCCATCTGTGGTAGGCTCAATCTTATCTCTACATTTGTCTTTTTGTACAGCGACAATAGCAACAACCTCAAAGAATAGGTCCATCCATACATGCTACATGCTGCTTATTTTAAAGCTCGTCAGTCATTGCATTCATTCCCAATGATAGGTGATGAGAGGAGCTTAGCTTTTAGCAATTTTCTACTCTAAACTTTTGGTTTGGACTGAGGAATGATTGCTTAACAGTGTTGGATTTCTGAGACAAGGAAAACTATACTATCAGACTGTAGCAGTGGGCCATTTTTTTCCTTTGTATGTGTAGTTTTATCTAAAATTCTTTATGGTGCATTAGAGATGGACCATTACATTATATTTCTTACACAGATTTTTTTCAACCTTTATTAAGGAGACATCGGCATTAGATGCAGATGAATGATTATTTTTTTATTTGTGCAATTTCTCATTTTCTTTTCCATAAAATACTATTACAATTTCATTATTCAAGTCCAGTATCATCTTACAAACTCGACGTACTCAAAATATTTAGGTTTTTGTGTTATCTTTTCTGGAATTATTTTAGGTTATTCAAAGTTTCTATTGGGTTAAGAGTTGGGGAGGGGGACGGAATGAGGGAGCGGGATACAGCTGGGACACAGAGTTAACAAATTGTAACTAAAAAGAAAAATAAAAAAAACAATTCTAATGGGTTAATGATTCCATGAAGTTTTATAGCAATAGAGAATACATGATGCCATGGAACAAACTGTTTATGTAATTATTAATATTTGCTAAAGTGCTAATCTTAGTACTACAGAGAAGATGTGTTAACACAAATGCCAGGAATTGCAGAAGGCTCTTAGTGTAATTGCTAATCTATTCATTTCTAAGTCATGTACTCAGGTTTTCAATTTTAGCATCAAATAGTAACAATATCTATCATCACATAATCTCCAAACTGAAAAAAATAAGCATTAGCATGATAACTAAAAGATACAAGCATTTATTGCTACTACAGTGTGAAGTTTAAAAGTAAACATTTGATTGATCTTGATACATAAAATCATAATATCAATAAATACATTTGGTACTGTCGTGATGTAAACCATGATGTAATAGAAGCCATTAGCGATATAAGAAGTTATGCTGCACAACGTAAATTTTTAAAGGAAGCAGTAGTAATACGCATGGGCCAGTGTGCAATACGGGGAGTCCGGAGCCTAGTAGATTGCTTGTTTAAGTGCTTCAGTTCTCTGCTTTTACCCCATTTTCTGTTCTGTGTTTGTAAGAGCTTTCCAGCTCCTTGGCATGTCAGCTTCCACGTCTCTCTTTGTAACACCTTCTACAAGGGTGTGTGGAGGTTACAATTTCTTAGAGAAGCTTATGAATCCCGTTCAATGAATCAGATGACTGACTTCTTTTTTCTGCTAATTATAGTCTTGGAAAAGTTTTCAAGGAAGACATTGTGAGGCAACAAGAGGTCTGTAACAACTCTCTCTGTCTCTCTGTCTCTCTTTCTCTCTCTCTCTCTCTTTTTAACACTCTAACTCTGAAGCCCCAACAATTTTAACAGTGCTTACGTGTAATATGTGAACCTTTATCTCTTATGCATGGGACATTCTTTTTTTCATTTCCCCTATATCTTAGTCATTTCAAAACAACCCATGACCACAGAGATATTAACTGCTTTTGAATCAGAAATCACTGGAAACCAAAGGTCACTCATGTCTTATTTTCTAAGATAACTTAGAGGGCTCCATGACCTTCAGTGTCAATTATTAGAATTTTGAACATTCTTCTTACTGAAATTTTACTGATTAATAAACTGTTAATTTCATTCAAAACACATTAGCATTTTGCCCTTGTATGAATCCTCCTAAATTAGAATTGACCTAAACCTAGAGTGAAAATGTATTAATTGCATTCATTTGAAAGAAGATAGGAAACTAGATTTTATAATATGCTGAAGTTTTTCAAGTCATCTATGAGTTTGTACTTCTCTCAACTCAAAGAGAATACAGCCAAATAATAAGTACATTGTCTCAGGAACACAGATATGTTTTATCCCAAACTCAGTGTCCCGATATGGTAACTATTTGATGAAGTTTTACAGTGATAAAACAAAAAAGCCATAAATCAAACCACGTGTAAAGGTCATTGGTGGAAACATTAGGGAGACAAGATCAAGTGAATCAGAAAATCTGCTGTAGGCTTAAACTGCTGCTAATAACACCCTTATCTTTATTACTGGTGGAAGCTACATTAATAAAGTTAGTACATTTCTCAAAGTTTTACTTGTCAATCTTAAGAATGTTAGGTCATGCAGCAATGTTGGCATGGAATGGATATTCTAAAGTCAGTAGAGCTATGAGTTTCCTTGTCACATGTGCAGCATAACCTTGGAGAGTAGAATTATCTCAGCAGAAAACTTTATCAAGCCTTTTTATTTTTCAAATGGAAAAATTGCATGAGATGTCAAATAATGACTATTAACTATATTTAATGATTGCTTTGCTATTTATAACTATGCATTGAATTAATTATACAAGAATCCACAAAATAAAAAAATCACACTGAAAATATGCAAATAAAAATATTAAAATTTATTCTTATTTGTACAAGTTTGGAAGAAATATTAAATAAATCTTACAGTAGATATATTTTACATATGTTAATATTAAAACATTTTAAAAAATTAATCGTATTTGTTCTTCTAATTTTAATCACGGCCTTTTTAGTAAATATGCACAGGTTGCAGTTGGTCCTTTGGCAGGAGTAATAAGACTGCTGAATGCATAGAACATTGACTAAGCACATCTATGTGTGCCAGATATTGATCTAGCAATGTCCTGGCTCAAATCCAATTTAATTTGCTTTTCCATTTTTATCATCCTATGGGGGGCTACATTTCTGCCTGGTGTGCTAGAAAATAAACGCATTGCTAATTATAGTACCTATATTTCTCCACATGATGAGCAAGGTGCCACTGACATTGAATTTTATTGTATAAAACTGCATATATGGAAAATTAATACAATTCATTTTTTTTTACATTTGAGTCACATTTTGTCATTTATTTCATACGGATGTGATAAGAAAATCTATATTCTGCATTTCATAAGAGAGCAATCCAAGGGCTACTGAGTAGATGCTTTACACACTCTGCCCCTCAGGCACATTCTGATTTGGGGTTTGTAAATGAGATAATTTGAAATAAATGTATAGAAATCTTTGTCACTTAAACTGAAGAAAACAATGTGCTAGTAGTAAAGTTTAGAATATTTTTAAAAATTTAAAACCCACAATTAAGTTTCAAATGAATTATAATATTCATCATTGCTTTACTATTTCTCTCATATTTGAATAAATGTAAAAGGCTCCATTATGGCACTTCCATAAATAGATTGTGTTAGCTGATTCTCCTGTCCTAATCCTGTCCCTCAACAATTTACAGGAGAAGCAGCCTATTGGCATGAAGATAAGTATTAAAGAAAGAATGAGAATCACAAAACACTATAGCAGCCTTCTTAGGCTGTGGTTTGGAATAAGCGGAGGAGGAAAAGGAGCAGGAAGAGAAAAAAAAAAGGGGAAGAAATCTATGGGACACTCAGAACTAAGAATCTTGACTGGTGTTTAACTTTTTGAGTTCTTTACGTATTCTGGAAATTAGCCCTCTGTCAGATATAGGGTTTGTGAAGATCCTTTCCCAGTCTGAAGGCTGTTGTTTTGTTCTGATGACAGTGTCCTTTGCTTTACAGAAGCTTTTCATTTTCGTGAGGTTCCATTTACTGATTGTTGATCTTAGAACCTGTGCTGTTGGTATTCTGTTCAGGAAGTTGTCTTCTGTGTCAATGAGGTCAAGGTTCCTCCCCATTTTTTTCTTCTAAAAGATAATGAGAAGTTAAACACCAACAAACTAAGTAATCCAATTAAAAACTCAGGTACAGGTAGCTGAGCAGGCTTGAATGGTTGGTGTCCTGTGGTCTGAGCGCAGCTGCTGTGTGCTGTGAGGGTATTTCAGGCGAGTTCAAAAGTCGCAACATGCTGCATCAAGACCTCATAACCTGGCAGTGACAGCAGCACCGAGCTGGTGGAGCACATCAAAGAAGCAGGACCAAACCAGCGAGCAGAGAGTCTGGATACCCCGATCTCTGCCAAGTGACCTGCCTGTAAGTGAGTGCACCCCTGAGAATCTGCAGATCCCCAGATCCTGGGTCCTTCTAAAACAGAAGCCAGGCATGAAACCCCCTCCCACCCATACCCACTTTGGGAAAAAGAGGGGCACTTGGGACATTAAAGTTCCTGCTCTGTGGGTCTAATTGAGGAGTTAAGGCAGTTAATGCCAGAAATTGCTCTGCGACCATCACTAGCGCCTGTGACATATACAGTGCAGAGCGCCTCCCACACACTCAAGTGTTCAACATTATCCATCACTCTGTCCCTCGAGACACATGTCCACGCACACTTTCACACACACACACACACACACACACACACAAACATACACACACACACACACACACACACACACACACATACACACAAACACGCACGCACGCCTGCATTTGCCCCTTTTGCGCCTGCGTACTTTTCTCCCACAGGTACAGCTAGTCCTCAGCACATGCTGAGGACACGGGACCTCTCTCAGCTTGCTGAACAACTCTCTAGACGCCAGAGAGAGACAGTACCAGTCTGATCTGCAGAATCCAAAAACAAAAAGGGAAGGTTTCAGATAAGCCAATGGCCAGGGGTAGGCGAAAGAACACTTCCAACATAAATCAAGACATCATGACTTCACCAGGAACCCCCAAAATTTGTGGATACTCCAATTCATCAGAAGCACTGGAAAATGACCTTAAAGCCATGCTTACCCAATTATTTGAGGCTCATAAGGAGGAAATGAACAAATCTTTCAAAGAGTTGGACAGTCAATTGGAGGTAAAGAAAGAAGAAATAGACAAAACCCTTAAAGAAACACAGGCAAACATAGCCAAACAAATAGATGCACAAATAGAGATAAAATTAGTGGCATATATAAAGGAAATGAGCAAGGAAATAGAGACCATCGTAGAGAGACAGGAATCCAAATTCAAAGAGATGAAAGAAATGGTGCAAGGCATGAAAAAAGAATTAGAATCAATAAAGAAAACACAAAATGAGAAAACCCTTGAGCTGGAGAACTTGGAGAAAAGATCAGGAACCACAAAAGTAAGCATCACCAACAGAATACAAGAGATGGAAGAGAGAATCTCTGGAGCTGAAGACACACTTGCAGAAACTGATACTTCTCTCAAAGAAAAAGTAAAATCAGAAAAGTTCCAATCACAAAATATCCAAGAAATCAAGGATGCTATGAAAAGACAAAATCTAAGAATAATAGGAATTGATGAAAAAGAAGACTCCAGGCTCCAAGGTCTAGAAAATATTTTCAAGAAAATCATAGAAGAAAATTTTCCCAACTTAAAGAAAGAGATGTCCATAAATATACAAGAGGCCTACAGAACTCCAAATAGACTATACCAGAAAAGAAACACATCACGTCACATCATAGTCAAAACACTAAATCTACAGAACAAAGAAAAGATATTAAAAGCAGCAAGGGAAAAAGGCCAAGTAACATATGAAGGTAGACCTACCACAATCACACCGGACTTCTCATTCTCATCAGAAACTATGAAAGCCAGAAGGGCCTGGGCAAGTATCATGGAGACTCTAAGAGATCACAAATGTCAACCCAGACTACTATACCCTGCAAAGCTTACAATCAACATAGATGGAGAAAACAAAATATTCCATGACAAAACGAAATTTACGCAATATCTACACAGCAAACCAGCACTACAGAAGGTACTAGAAGGAAAACTCCAATCCAATGAAAACAACTTCACCCAAGAAAACAGGGCATACAGATAATATCCCAACAAAAATGAAAAGAAAACAAGCAATGAAACAGGGTAAGATCACCGACTCCATTACAAAAGGAACTAACATGCATTGGTCACTATTATCAATCAATATCAATGGACTCAACTTGCCAATAAAAAGACACAGACTAACAGAATGGTTGCAGAAACAGGATCCAACATTCTGTTGCATCCAAGAAACACACCTCTGCAACAAAGATAAACACTACCTCAGAGTAAAGGGCTGGAAAAATGGTTTTCAAGCAAATGGTTCCAGAAAACAAGCTGGAGTAGCCATCCTAATATCTAATAAAATAGACTTTCATCCAAAGTTAATCAAAAAGATAAGGAGGGCCACTATATTCTCATCAAAGGAAAAATCCATCAAGAGGACATCACAATCTTGAATATCTATGCCCCCAAAACAAGAGCACCTACATTCATAAATGAAACATTATTAAAGCTTAAATCATACATTGATCCTAATACCTTAATAGTGGGAGACTTCAACACTCCACTCTCCTCAAGGGACATATCAACTAGACACCAAATAGGGAAATAAAAGCACTCACAGAATCCCTAAATCAAATGGACCTAATAGACATCTACAGATCTTTTCACCCAAACTCAAAGAGTACAACTTTTTTTCAACACCACATGGAACCTTCTCCAAAATAGACCATATAGTGGGTCACAAAGCAAGCCTCAACAGATTCAAAAGGATTGAAATAATCCCTTGTATACTATCTGACCACCATGGACTAAAGCTGGATATCAACAACAACAGAAACAACAAAATCCGACAAGCTCATGGAAACTGAACAACTTACTACTCAATGACAGCTGGGTTAACGAAGAAATAAAGAAAGAAATTAAAGCCTTCCTAGAATTCAATGAAAATGAAGGCACAACATAACCAAATTTATGGGACACATTGAAAGCAGTGCTCAGAGGAAAATTTATAACACTAAGTGCCTTCAAGAAGAAATTTGTAACATCACATACAAACAACTTAATGGCCCAACTGAAAAACCTAGAAAAAAAAGAAGCAGATACACCCAAGAGGAGCAGAAGCCTGGAAATAATCAAACTCAGGGCTGAAATCAATCAATTAGAAACAAATAAAACTATTCAAAGAATCAATGAAACAAAAAGCTGATTCTTTGAGAAAATCAACAAGATAGACAAACCCTTAGCCAAACTAACTAAAAAGCAGAGAGAATCTATCCAAATCAACAAAATCAGAGATGAAAAAGGTGACATAACTACAGACACAGAGGAAATTCAAACAATCATTAGGTCATACTACAAAAGCCTATATGCCACAAAATTTGAAAACCTAAATGAAATGGACAACTTTCTAGATAGATTCCATCTTCCAACATTAAGTCAAGATCAGGTAGAAAGACTGAACATCCCTATATCCCCCAAGGAAATTGAAGTAGTCATTCACAGTCTCCCCTCTACAAAAAGCCCTGGGCCAGATGGTTTCAGCGCAAAATTCTACCAGACCTTCAAAGAAGTGCTCACACCAATTCTCCTCAAACAATTCCACGAAATAGAAACAGAAGGTACATTACCAAACTCATTCTATGAAGCAACAGTCACCCTGATATCTAAACCACACAAAGACCCAACAAGAAAAGAGAACTTCAGACCTATCTCTCTTATGAACATTGACGCAAAAATACTCAATAAAATACTTGCAAACCGAATCCAAGAACACATCAAAAATATCATCCACCATGACCAAGTAGGCTTCATCCCAGGCATGCAAGGGTGGTTCAACATACAGAAATCCATCAATGTAATCCACCAAATAAACAATCTGAAGGAGAAAAACCACATGATCATCTCCTTAGATGCCGAAAAAGCATTTGACAAAGTCCAACACCCATTTATGTTTAAAGTCTTGGAGAGATCAGGGACACAATGCACATACCTAAAGATAGTAAAGGCAATATACAGCAAGCCTATAGCCAACATCAAACTCAATGGAGAGAAACTTAAATCAATCCCACTGAAATCAGGGTCAAGACAAAGCTGCCCATTGTCTCCATATCTCTTCAACATTGTACTTGAAGTCCTAGCCAGAGCAATAAGACAACTAAAGGAGATCAAGGGGATACAAATCGGTAAGGAAGAGGTCAAAGTGTCACTATTTACAGATGATATGATAGTATACATGAGCGACCCCAAAAATTCAACCAGAGAACTTCTTCAGCTGATAAACACCTTCAGCAAAGTGGCAGGATACAAAATCAACTCAAAAAAAATCAGAAGCCCTCCTGTATACTAAAGACAAAAAGGCTGAGAAAAAAATTAGGGAAACAACACCCTTCACAATAACCACTAATAACATAAAGTACCTTGGTGTGACTCTAACCAAGCAAGTGAAGACCTGTTTGAAGAAAAATTCAAGTCTCTGAAGAAAGAAATTGATGATGATCTCAGAAGATGGAAAGATCTCCCATGCTCATCGTTTGGTAGGATTAAAATTGTGAAAATGGACATCCTGCCAAAAGCAATCTATAGATTCAATGCAATTCCCATCAAAATACCAATTCAATTCTTTACAGACCTTGAAAAAAGGATTCTCAGCTTCATATGGAGAAACAAAAAAACCCAGAATCTCCAAAACGATCCTGTACAACAACAGATCATCTGGAGGTATATCCATCCCCGATCTCAACCTGTACTACAGGGCAACAGTAATAAAAACTACATGGTATTGGCATAGAAACTGTAAGGAGGATCAATGGAATCGCATGGAAGACCCAGAAATAAACCCACAAACCTATGAATACTCGATTTTTTACAAAGAAGCCAAAACCATTCAATGGAAAAAAGACAGCATCTTCAACAAATGGTGCTGGACCAACTGGATGTCTACATGCAGAAAAATGAAAATAGATCCATATTTATCGCCCTGCACAAAACTAAAGTCGAAGTGGATCAAGGACCTCAACATAAAACCTGTTACACTAAATCAGTTGGAAAAAAAGTGGGGAACAGCCTAGAACTCATTGGCACAGGGACAATTTCCTAAACAGAACACCAACAGCACAGGCTCTAAGAGTAACAATCAATAAATGGGACCTCATGAAACTGAAAAGCTTCTGTAAAGCAAAAGACACCGTCATCAAAACAAAACAGCTGCCTACAGATTGGGAAAGAATCTTTACCATCCTTTTATCTGACAGAGGGCTAATATCCAGTATATATAAAGAACTAAAGAAGCAGAAAATCAAAAAACCAAGTAATCCAATTAAAAAATGTGGAACGGAGCTAAACAGAGAATTCTCGATAAAGGAACATGGAATGGCAGAGAAACACTTAAAGAAATGCTCAACCTCATTAGCCATTAGGGAAATGCAAATCAAAACAACCCTGAGATTTCACCTTATACCTATCAGAATGGCCAAGATCAAAAACTCAAATGACAACACATGGTGGAGAGGTTGTGGTGAAAGGGGTACCCTCCTCCATTGCTGGTGGTAATATAAACTGGTACAACCACTTTGGAAGTCTATCTGGTGCTTTCTCAGACAATTAGGAGTAGTGCTACCTCAAGACCCAGCTATACCACTCCTAGGTATATACCCAAAATTTTCTCAAGTACACAACAAGGACATTTTTTCAACCATGTTTGTAGCAGCTTTATCTGTAATATCCAGAACCTGGAAACAACACAGATGTCCATCAACGGAGGAATGGATACAGAAATTGTGGTATATTTACATAATGGAATACTACTCAACAATCAAAAAGGAGGAAATTATGAAATTTGCAGGCAAATGGGGGGATCTAGAAAAGATCATTCTGAGTGAAGTATCCCAGAAGGAGAAAGACAAACATGGTATATATTCACTTATATAGACCTATAAAATATGATAAATATAATGAAATCTACACACCTAAAGAAGATAATCAAGAAAGCAGACATGGGCAAAGATGATCAATCCTCATTTAAAAGACAAATGGGATGTGCATTGAACGTATGACAGGAGTCTACTGCAAAAGGTATCTGAAAGACTCTACCTAACAGTGTTTCAAAGCAGACATTAAGACTTATAACCAAACCCTCGGCAGAGTGCAGGGAATCATATGAAAGAAGGGGAGTAATATGATATGGAAAGGATAGGAGCTCTACAAGGACCAAAAATATCCAGGCACAGGGTATTTTCTGAGAGTGACACTCAACCAAGGACCATCTATGGATATAACCTAGAACTTCTGCTCGGATGTGGCTCAGTAACCAAGTAGTTTTCCAAAGTAAGGGGACAAAAACTATTTCTAACAGGATCTCAAGGGCAGGCTCTTTGACCTCCCCCCCCCAGGGGAGGAGCAATCCTGTTAGGCCACAGAGGAGGACTTTGCAGTCAGCCCTGTAGATACCTGATAAAACAGGGTAAATGAAGGGGCAGGAGGTCCTCCCCTAAGAGTGGACTTGGAAAGGGGCAGGGAGACCAGGGAGGGAGTGTGGGGTTGGGGAGTGAATGAGGGAGCGGATACAGCTGGGACACAGAGTTAAGAAAATGGGAGGAGGTTCCCCCTATCAGTGGACTTGGCAAGGGGCACGGTGGAGATGAGGGAGGGAGGGAGGGACTGGGAGGGAATGAGGGATCGGGACACAGCTGGGATACAGAGTTAATAAAATGTAACTGATAAGAAAAAAATAAAATTAAAAAAAAATAAAAAATAAAAATGCAAAGAGAAAAAAAAAGAAAATGTAACTAACAAGAAAAATAAAATTAAAGAAAAACTCGGGTACAGTGCTAAACAGAGAGTTCTTAACTGAGGAATATCGAGAAACACTTAAAGAAATGCTCAAGGTCCTTAGTCATAGGAAATACAAATCAAAACAACCTTGAGATTTAATGTACACATATAGGAATGTCAAAGATCAAAAACTCAAGTGACAACAAATGCTGGAAAGTTGTGGAGAAGAGAAACCCTCCTTTATTGCTTTACAAACACTTTGGGAATCAATCTGGCACTTTCTCAGACAACTAGGAATAGCGCTAACTCAAGATCCAGCTATACCACTCCTAGGCATATATCCAAAAGATGCTCAAGTACACAACAAGGACATTTGTTCAACCATGTTCATAGCAGCTCTATTTGTAATAGCCAGAAGCTGGAAACAAACTAGATGTCCCTCAACTGAGGAATGGATACAGAAATTGTGGTACATTTACACAATGGAATACTATTCAGTAATTAAAAACAAACAAACAAAAATAAAATCATGAAATTTTCAGGCAAATGGTGGAACCTAGGAAAGATCATCGTTAGCAAGATATCCCAGAAGCAGAAAGACACAGATGGTATATACTCACTCATAAATGGATATTACCCACATAATGTAGGATAAACATACTAAAGTCTATACTCCTAACATCTATACTCCTAAACAACAAGGAAGAGTTTAGAGAATATTCTCAATCCTCACTCAGAAGGACAAATGTGATGTCATCAGAAGCAGGAGAAGACAGGAAACAGGGCAGCAGCCTACCACAGATGGCCTATACAGTGTGGTGTACAGCTATACCACTCTTGGGCATATATACAAAGATGCTTAACCATACAACAAGGACATTTGCTCAACTATGTTCATAGCTGCTTTGTTCATAATAGCCCTAATTTGGACTGTGTAGATGCCCTCAACTGAAGAATGGATACAGAAACTGTGGTACATTTACACATTAGAATATTACTCATCAATTAAAAACAGGGAAATCATGAAACTTGCAGGTAAATAAATGGAACTAGAAAAGATCATCCTGAGTGAAGTAACCCAGAAGCAGAAGGACACACATGATATGTACTTACTTATGAGTGGATATAAGACACACAACATAAAATAAGCACACTAAAATGTATAGTCCTAAAGAAGCTAAACAACCAGTAGTACACTAGGGAAGAGTACTAATACTCATTCAGAAGGGCAAACAGGATAGACATTGGAAGTAGAAAAAGACAGGGAACAAGACAGGAGCCTTCCACAGAGGGCTCTGAAAGGCTTTACCCATTAGGATATCAAAACAGATGTTGAGACTCATATCCAAACTTTGGGCAGAGTGCAGGGAATCTTATGGAAGAAGGGGAGATAGTAAGACCTGGAGAGGATATGAGCTCCATATGACCAATAAAGTAAAAAAATCTAAGCACAGGTTGTCCACAGAGACTGCTGATTCAACCAAGGACCATGCCTGGAGAGGACCTACATGCTAGGATGTAGCTCATGGGCATCTCAGTCTCCACGTGGGTAGCCTAGTAAGGGAATCAGGGGATACCTCTGACATGGTCTCAGTGGCTGGCTCTCTGATTCCCCTCCCCCATTGTCAGGGTAGCCTAACTAGGCGACAGAGAAAGAAGATTCAGCCAGTACTGATGAGACCTGATGGACTAGGGTCAGAGAGTTGAACAGGAGGACCTCTCCTATCAGTGGACTATGGGGGGAGGTAAGAGAGGGAGAGGAGAGAGGGGGCTTTAGCTGGGATACAAAGTAAATAAATTGTAATAAATAATAATAGTAAAGAACAATTTACAAAAGAATCTTGTCTGGACTTAACATTAAAACATGGACACATATATGTACTATAATAACAGTTGGATATTTTTGGCTGCCATTTTGGCTACTGGCACTATCAAGATAGCAGCAACTACTTGGAATAAACCAAATCAAGAGACAATATTTAATGATTACTATGCTCTCCTTAGAGCAACTTGATACCCCACCTTGTTTGTTCCCACCTCCCCTCCTAACAAGAAGCACACCTTTTCTGTCTGTCATTAGAAAACAAACATGGTTTCCTTCTTTTTAATTGTTGAGTAGTATTACATTGTATAAAAGTACCATAATTTCTGTACCGATTCCTCCCTTGATGGACATCTGGGTTGTTTCCAGGTTCTGGCTATTACAAATAAAGCTGCTACAAACATGGTTGAGCTAATGTCCATGTTATGTACTTGATCATCGTTTGGATGATCCTATGCCTAGGAGTGGTATAGCTGGGTCTTGAGGAAGCACTATTCGTAGTTGTCTGAGAAAGCACCAGATTGATTTCCAGAGTGTTTGTACAAATTTACATTCCCACCAGCAATGGAGGAGGGTTCCACTTTCTCAAGAACCTCTCCAGCATGTGTTGTCACTTCAGTTTTTTATCTTAGTCATTCTGATTGGTGTAAGGTGAAATCTCAGGGTTGTTTTGATTTGTATCTCTCTGATGGCTAAGGATGTTGAGCATTTCTTTAAGTGTTTCTCTGCCATTCCATATTCCTCTACAGAGAATTCTCTGTTTAGTTCCATACCCCATTTTTTAATTGGATTGCTTGATTTATTGCTTTTTAACTTCTTTAGTTCTTGATATATTCTGGATATCAGCCCTCTATCAGATGTAGGGTTGGTGAAGATCCTTTCCCAAGTTGTAGGCTGTCGTTTTGTTCTGATATCATTGTCCTTTGCTTCACAGAAGCTTTTCAGTTTCATGAAGTCCCATTTATTGATCTTAGAGCCTGTGCTGTTGGTGTTCTGTTCAGGAAGTTGTCTCCTGTGCCAATGAGTTCTATGCACTTCCTCACTTTTTCTTCAATTTGGTGTATCTGGTTTTATGTTGAGATCTTTGATCCACTTGGACTTTAGTTTTGTGCAGGGTGATAAATATGGATCTATTTTCATTTTTCTGCATGTAGACATCCAGTTGGACCAGCACCATTTGCTGGAGATGCTGTCTTTTTTCCATTGAATGCTTTTGGCTTCTTTGTCAAAAATCAAGTATTCATAGGTGTGTGGGTTTATTTCTGGGTCTTCTATTCGGTTCCATTGATCTACCTTTCTGTTTCTTTGTCAATACCATGCAGTTTTTGTTTTTTTGTTTGTTT
The DNA here is from genome assembly GCF_907164565.1 of Psammomys obesus. NCBI lineage: Eukaryota > Metazoa > Chordata > Mammalia > Rodentia > Muridae > Psammomys > Psammomys obesus. Next base: position 50,634,166 of record NW_026591086.1, read on the forward strand.
GTTTTTTACTATTACTCTGTAGTACAGCTTGAGATCATGAATAGAGCTACCTCCAGATGATCTGTTGTTGTACAGGATCATTTTAGAAATTCTGTTTTGTTTTTGTTTGTTTGTTTGTTTGTTTGTTTCTCCATTTGAAGGTGAGAATTTTTCTTTCAATGTCTGTAATGATAATTGTGTTGGTATTCTGATGTGAATTGCATAGAATCTGTAGATTGCTTTTGGCAGAAAGGCCAATTTCACAATGTTAATCCTACCGATCCATGAGCACCGGAGATCTTTCCATCTTCTGATGTCTTCTTCAAATTCTTGAAGGTTTTTTCTAAGAGGTTTTTCACTTGATTGGTTAAAGTTGCCCCAAGGTACTATGTTATTAGTGGTTATTCTCAGCCCTTTGTCTTTGGTATACAGGAGGGCTTCTGATTTTTTTTTTTTTGAGTTAATTTTATATCCAGCCAATTTCCTGAAGGTGTTTATCAGCTGAAGGAGTTCTCTGGTTGAGTTTTTGGGGTCACTCATGTATACTATCATATCATCTGCAAATAGTGAAACTTGGACTTCTTCCTTTCTTATTTCTATCCCCTTGATCTCCCTTACTTGTCTTATTGCTCTAACAAGAACTTCAAGTACTATGTTGAAGAGATAGAGAGAGGGTGGGCAGCCTTGCCTTCTCCCTGATTTCAGTGGGATTGATTTAAGTTTCTCTCCATTGAGTTTGATGTTGGCTATAGGCTTGCTGTATATTTCATTTACTATGTTTAGGTATGTGCCTTGCATCCCTGATCTCTCCAAGGCTTTAACATGAATGGGTGTAAGATTTTGTCAAATGCTTTTTCAGCATCTAAGGAGATGACCATGTGGTTTCTCTCCTTCAGTTTGTTTATATGGTGGAATATGTTGATGGATTTCCATATGTTGAACCGCCCTTGCATGCCTTGGATGAAGCATACTTGATCATGGTGGATGATATATTTTATGTGCTCTTGGATTCCATTTGTAGGTATTTTATAGAGTATTTTTGCATCAATGCATATAAGAGAGACAGGTCTGAAGTTCTCTTTTTTTGTTGGGTCTTTGTGTGGTTTAAATATCAAGGTGATTGTGTTTTTTTAGGATGAGTTTGGTGATGTTCCTTCTGTTTCTATTTTGTGGAACAGTTTGAAGAGAATTCCAGTTAGCACTTCTTTGAAGGTTTAGTAGAATTCTGTGCTGAAACCTGAAATCCGGCCCAGGGTGTTTTTTGGAAAGTAGACTGTTGATGCCTGCTGCCATTTCCTTGGGCGATATAGGGCTGTTCAATCTTTCTACCTGATCTTGACTTAATTTTGGCAATCTATCAAGAAAATTTTCCATTTCTTTTAGATTTTCAAATTTTGTGGCATATAGACTTTTGTAGTACAAAAGTACTAATGATTGTTTGGATTTCCTCAATTTCTGTAGATATGTACTCTTTTTCATTTCTGATTTTGCTGATTTTGATAGTTTCTCTCTGCTTTTTAGTTAGTTTGGCTAAGGGTTTGTCTATTTTTTTTTTTTTATTTTCTCAATGAACCAGCTCTTGGTTTCATTGATTCTTTGAATAGTTTTATTTGTTTCTAAATGATTGATTATTTCCAGCCATCTGCTACTCTTGGGTGTATCTGTTTCTTTCTTTTTTTTTTTTTTCTAGGGCTTTCAGTTGGGCCATTAAGTTGCTTGTATGAGATGTTACAAATTTCTTCTTGAAGGCACTTAGTGTTATGAATTTTCCTCTGAGCACTGCTTTCATTGTCTCCCATAAGTTTAGGTACATTGTACCTTCATTTTCATTGAATTTTAGGAAGTCTTTAATTTCTTTTTTTATTTTATCCTTAACGCAGTTATCATTGAATATCAAGTAGTTATGTTTCCATGTGCGTGTAGGCTTTTTGCTGTTTCCATTGTTGTTGAGGCTCAGTTTTAGTCATTGGTTGTCAGATACAATACATGGGATTATTTCAATCTTCTTTTATCTGTTGAGGCTTGCTTTGTCTATATATAGACCAAATATATATGGTCTATACTTGAGAAGTTTCCATGAGGTGCTGAGAAGAATGTACACCCTTTTGAGGTGGGTGAAAAATTCTGTAGACCTCTATTAGTTCCGTTTGAATTAGGACCTCTGTAAGTGCCTTTATTTCCCTATTTGGCTTCTATCTAGATGATCTGTCCCTTGGTGATACTGGGGTGTTGAAATCTCCCACTATTAAGGTGTTAGGATCAATGTGTGATTTATTCTTTAATAATGTTTCATTTATGAATGTAGGCGCTCTTGTATAGGGGGCATAGATATTCAGAATTGTGATGTCCTCTTGGTGGATTTTTCCTTTGATGAGAATGTAGTGCCACTTCTCATCTTTTTTGATTAATTTTGGTTGAAAGTCTATTTTTTTTACATAAGAAAATATGTTTTATTAAAATACCCTAGAATATATGGAAATCCAACCATATGGAAGCAAGATTAACATGCTCTTTATGAAACATTCTCTTTTATTTTATTTTTTTTATTTTTAATTATACTTTATTTACTTTGTATCCCTCCTCTAGTTCCCTCCCTCCTCCCCTCAATATCCTTCCCTTCCTCCCCCTTCTCCACACAGTCCCCTCCCCAAGATCAATGGTAGGGGAGGGTTTTTTTTCCTTCTGAGCCTAGTCTTTTAGGTCTTATCAGAGTGGCTGCATTGTCTTCCTCTGTGTCCTGGTAAAGCTGCTCCCGCCTCAGGGGGAGGTGATCAAAGATCAGGCTAATCAGTTTATGTCAGAAGCAGTCCCTGTTCCCATTAGTTTGGAACCCACTTGGACACGGAACTGCCATGGGCTGCATCTCTGCAGGGTTCTAGGTTATCTCCATGGATGGTACTTGTTTGGAGTATGAGTCTCAGGAAAGATCCCTGTACTCAAATTTTTTGGTCTGTTGCTCTCTGTGTGGATCTCCTGTCCTCTCCAAATCTATTATTTCCTACTTTTTTCATAAGATTCCCTGCATTCTGCCCAAAGTTTGGCCATAAGTCTCAACATCTGCTTTGATAGTCTGCAGGGCAGAGCCTTTCAGAGGCCCTCTGTGGGAGGAAGACTATTTTATTATATATTAGGATAGCTATCCCAGCTTGTTTTCTGGGTCCATTTGCTTAAAAAACTGTTTCCCAGCCCTTTATTCTGAGATAGTGTCTGTCTTTGTTGCATAGGTGTGTTTCTTGGATGCAGCAGAATGTTGGATCCTGTTTCTGCACCCATTCTCTCAATCTGTGTCTTTTTATTGGAGAGTTGAGTCCTTTGATTCTGATAGATAATAGTGACCATTGAACGTTAGTTCCTATTATTGTGGATGTTGTTGATGTTACTGTGATTCATTGCTTGTTTTCTTTTAATTTTTGTTGGAAAATTGTATCCTATGTTTTCTTGAGTATAGTTGTTTTTGTTGGATTGGAATTTTCCTTCTAGTATTTTCAGTAAGGCTGGTTTACTGTTCAGATATTGTTTAAATTTTGTTTTGTCATGAAATATTTTGTTTTCTCTATATTAATTGAAAGCTTTGAAGAGTATAGTTGTTTGGGTTGGCATCCGTGGTCCTTTAAAGCCTGCATCATATTTTCCCAGGTCCTTCTGGCTTTCATAGTTTCTGATGTGAAGTGCGATGTGATTCTGACAGGTCTACCTTTATATGTTACTTAGCCTTTTTTTCTTGCTGCTTTTATTGTCTTTTCTTTGTTCTGTAGATTAAGTGTTTTGACTATGATGTGGCATAAGGAGTTTCTTTTCTGGTCTAGTCTAATTGGTGTTCTGTAGGCCTCTTGTATGTTTCTGGACATCTCTTTTTTTTAGTTTGGAAAAATTTTCTTCTATGATTTTCTTGAAAATATTTTCTGGACCTTAGAGCCTGGAATCTTTTTCATCAATTCCTATTATTCTTAGATTTTGCCTTGTCATGGCATCCTTGATGTCTTGGATATTTTGTGTTTGGGATTTTTCTGATTTTACTTTTTCTTTGATAGAAGTATCCATTTCTGCAAGTGTATCTTCAGCACCAGAGATTCTTTCTTCCATCTCTTGTATTCTATTGGTGATGCTTATCTTTGTGGTTCCTTCTCTTTTCTCTAAGTTCTCTAGCCCCAGGGTTTTTTCAGTTTGTGTTTTCTTCATTGATTCTAATTCTGTTTTCATGCCTTGTACCATTTCCTTCCTCTGTTTGAATGTGGATTCCTGTCCCTCTATGATGGTCTCTAATTTTTTGTTCATTTCCTCTCTATATGCCACTAATGGTATCTCTACTTGTGCCTCTATTGGTTTGGCTGTATTTTCCTGTGTTTCTTTGGGATCTTTGTTTATTTCTTCATTTGCTTCCACTTGGGTGGACAATTCTTTGAGAGATTTGTTCATTTCCTCTTTAACTGTCCAGAATTGAATGGCTGTTTCTCTGAGAGATTTGTTTGTTTCCTCCTTATGTGCCTCAAAGAACTGTATAAGCATAGCTTCAAAGTCATTTTCTTGTTTTTCCCATGAGTTGGAGTATCCATTAAATTTGGGGGTTGCTGGTGAAGCCATGATGTCTTGATTTATGCTAGATGTTTTCTTTTGCTGAACCCTGGCCATTTGGTTGTCCGTAGTAGCTTTCACTGATTGTTCCTGGATTCTGCAGATCAGACTGGTCTTTATCCAGTGTCTGAAAAAATCTTCAGGAAAATGAGAGAAGTCCAGTGGTTTCAGCATGTGCACTGGTGTTTCAGCTGTACCTGTGGGAGGAAAGTCCACAGGCACAGAAGGACAAATGCAGGGAAGGGTGTGAGCATGTGAGCATGCCCTGAGGAACAGCGTGTTAGAGAATGTAAAGGCCTTCAGCGTGAGAGAAGTGTGCCTTGCAGGTACCAAACGGGTCACAGGTGCTTAAGATATTGCAAATGCTATTATAAATAAAGCTGCTACAAACATGGTTCATCAAATGTCCTTGTGTACTTGAGCATCTTTTGGATATATGCCTAGGAGTAATATAGCTGGGTCTTGAGGAAGTACTATTTCTAATTGTCTGAGAAAGCACCAGATTGATTTCCAAAGTGCTTGTGCCAGTTACCATTCCCACCAGCAATGCAGGAAGGTTCCCCTTTCTCAACAACCTCTCCAGTTTGTGTTGTCATTTGAGTTTTTGATTTTAGGCATTTTGATGAGTGTAAGGTGAAATCTCAGGGTCATTTTGATTTGCATCTCTCTGATGGCTAAGGATGTGATATAACCTAGAACCTCTGCTCGAATGTAGCTATGGTAGCTTAGTAACCAAGTGGGTGTCCCTAGTAAGGGGAATGGGGGCTATTTTTGACATGAACTCAATGGCAGGCTCTTTGACCTCCCCACCCTCCAAGGGAAGAGCAGCCCTGCTAGGCCACAGAGGTGACTTTGCAGCCAGTCCTGAAGATACCTAATAAAACAAGTTCAGATGAAAGGAGAGGAGGTCCTCCTCTATCAGTATACTTGGAAAGGGGCAGGGAGGAGATGAGGGAGGGAGAGTGGGGTTGGGAGGGAGTGAGGGAGCAAATGCAGCTGGGATACAGAGTTAATAAAATGCAACTAATAATTAAAAAAGTTAAAAAAAAGATTTCCCAATCGCTGTTGATGATGGAGGCGCAGATTCTCTGACTAGTTCAGTGACCTATAGTCTACTGGTATTATTCTCTAACTGAGTTCCAGGAGTTATTTGCCTAAACTCCACTGGTAAATTCATAGAGCAGGGGCTTCAATGTCCCACCAGGCCCTCTGTTTCCCACAGTGGATGTGTGGGTGGGAGGGGTCTGATGTCTGGCTGCTAGCTTAGAAGCACCTCAATCTGGGGTTTTGTAAGCACTTGAGGGCACACTCACTCTCTAGCAGGTCAAATTGAAAAGCACAGGGTTCCTCCTTTTCTCTACTGGCCAGATTGGACATGCTGAGTCAAATATGGCAGGTTGAACTCATTCAACTCAGTGGTGCTGCAGCCGTTGAGTTAGGGAGTCCAGCTGCAGCTGCAGACCTGGTGTGTCCAGGTGCTTGTTGGTAGGTCCTAGGGAGCACTAAACTGGTCCACAGACCCAGGTGGTCCAACACCTGGTGTATTTGGGTGTTTTCGCAGGTCTGCTGGACTTTGGTGGCTGTTCAGCTGGCTTTCTGCCACTGCGGAGTTGGATGGTCCTACAGTCACGGGCTGGGAGGCCCTGTGGAGTCAGTTCTGCTGCTCAAAGACATGGAACCGGAGAAGAATTGTACTGTGGATTTGGAACTCTGTGGCAGGCACTTGGTTCACAGACTGGAGCTCCACGGGGTGGGGCAGGAGCTCTGGGGTGGCTAGGCTTTTGGTGGGGAGGGGAGGAAGCTCTGAGAGAGGGTGTTTGGCAGGGCCGGGGCTTCTTGGACATATGCTCCCTGGCATGGAGTTCAGCAGGCGGGTACAGCTGCCCATTGAGGCTGAGGAGCTAGAAGCCCCTGCCTCTGCTGTCTTGGTCTCTAGGCAGTGAGTTTTGTGCTCAGCTCAGTGGAGCTGTGTGTAGGCTCCCCTGAGGAGAAGGGAAGCCAAAACAAGGGAAGTGCCTGTCTCCATTCCCAGAGAAGTCTGCGCCTGATCTGAATCTATGAGTGTTTTCTGTTTCTGTGGTGTCCCCTCTCTTTCAGAAAACCAAAATATCTAAATTCTGGCTTCAGTTACCTCTCCACTCACCAGTTTCAGAGTTTCAGATCCTCTGCCTCTCACAAAAGGGTGTGTGCTTATCGCCGCCATCTTGGATCCCTGTTCCGTGTTTTTTTTAAATCATAAAACAATGACAGTATATTACAAAGCTATAATATCGACTGTTATTAATAATCAGTATTAACTTAAACTTCAGTTTTCTGTTTGACAAATAGAAGTGTTTGGGGACCTTTGAATTGGAAAAAAGTGCTTTAGAAGATTTTAGAAAAAAAAATTACAGAATATGATAGTATAGTAATACTTATTTGTGAAACTCATTATTATAAGTTTGTGCTGGATAAGATATAAGAACAGATATAATAAATATATTACTTAACCTATATTAACTGTACTGATCCTTTTTATGGACCTAATAATATGTAACACAACCCTATCTGCCTTTGACAGAAAGATAAATGCATTATATCAAACGGCCTTTATTTACAGATGTATACATCTATAAATAGAACTTGAGTTACAAAGTATAATTTAAAAATAATGGCATGGTGTTGTTTCATTTTGTTTAATCATAATGGGTAATTCAAGATTTATGACATGGCCTGCAGGATGTTGAAGTCGAAAATTCTGCTCTGGGCAGAACCATCAATGACTCAGCATGTGGTAGTGATAAGTAGAAAACATATTTACTTTTCAGAGTGTTACAGGAAGCATTCACCCTTAACTTCCCGATGCTGTTTCCTTAAATTATTAGTGCTGTGCTCTGGGAACACTGTACTGCAGGAGATGGAGATCCTCACATTCGTTTTACTTGTTACTAGGCTCCTGCTGTGAGCACTAACCCTTTACTCAGAGCTGCTCTACAGAGGAGTTCTCTAGCTGATTTCAGATATTATTTTTTAACAGTAAGAATGAAAGTCAAATAGGTGGGGAGAATATAAAGAAATAAAATTCTAATCTTTTCTCTACCCTCTAGGTATTTTCCAACTGTGACAAGTTTTGTTGTGGTTGCTGATAAGAATGAAATCCATTTCTCTTGAACTGATCCAGTAAGGAGTCAAAGAAATAAATTGAGACACCAACATTCACGTTCATATCTATTATAACAATGACATCTTACCTATTTCCCCTACTTACTATAACACCATTTGTGGAAATGGAAATTAAAACGTTTTATTGGAACTCTACAATCATATTGTCCTTAGGGATATCCTTCTGGTCTTTATTAATATATATATGTATACATATATACATATTTGTGTGTATACATATACATATATATCCTCTTTTCTAAATCAGTACCTCATAAAGTGAAAGGCCATGTTGTTTGTTTTCATTTCATGAATGTCTTTCCAACACCTTGAATTGTCCCTAGAACCTGGCAGCTCTTCGTAAATATCTGGCACATTAAGGAATCAATACTATAAGCATAAGCATAAAACTTCCTCTCATCTTAAAAAATAATAAGAGCTGGAGAGGACAGGAACTCCACAAGGAGAGCAACAGAACAAGAAAATTTGAACACAGGGAACTTCCCAGAGACTCATACTCCAACCAAGGACTATCCGTGGAGATAACCTAGAACCCTGACAATGCAGCCACTTCTGATGAGAACTGATAGACTAAGATCAGAAAGGAGGAGAGGAGAACCTCCCCTATCAGTTGACTTGGGGAGGGGCATGCATGCAGAAAGGGACCAGGAGGGGAGAAGGGAGGGGCTTATGGGGGATACAAAATGAATAAAGTGTAATTAATAAAATTTTAAAAAATAAAAAAATAAAAAACAACAAATTCTTAAATATTATACTGTTTTATTAATAGCTCTGGTTACTTATAAGTGTGTGAGGATTTAATACAAGAGTATTCTCTATTTGCCTCATTCCCTTTCCACTCTTTCCCCTTCAAATTTCTCTTGTTATCCTCAGCATCCTGGTTCAATGGATGATGTCTTCAATAATTATATTGTTATTCATATGTATGAATTGAATTAGCATTCCTTTCTTGTGCATTTGTTAAGGGGTAACTATTTAGGATTGAGTTACCTACCAGAGGGGTTAACCCCAAAGAAAACTAATCCTCCCTCCCTTAGTAGGCATAGACATTTATTTCCTCTAGCTCTTTATCTACAGGTGGGACTTTGTAATATCTCTTCCATCCACATTGGTCTGTATACCAGTGTGGTTTTGTGCAGGCTTTATGCAAAAAAAAAAAAAATCCCTTGGAATTCATTTGGGGCAGTGTCCTTGTCAAATCTAGAATGCATACTCATATCCTCTGGCTTCTCCAATAGTTTTATCTCTTCTTCGCTAATGTTTTCTGATGCTTACATATATAAGTTATGAAATATATATTCCAAGTATGGATACACATCACATGGTAATTAATTCTCTAAAGTTTGATCACTTTTTGGTATTTGTAATATTTCTGCTGAAAAAAAAATTTGTTGAGGGCTGAGATATTCACTAACCTTTGGGTTGAAGAAATTAGGTGATTGAAGATATATTAATTTAGAAAAATAGTAGTAGTAGTGTCTCTGGCATCTTCAACCCTGGGTCCTTTCTTAGGTTTACAGCATCAAGAATGGGTTCTTAAGTTCAATTATAAAGCTTCAGGCTAATCTCAAAATACAAGATCCACTCTTGTACCACTGTGGATATTTTGACAACATGACTATTGTAGACTTCACTCCTGGTTATCACACACTTATAAGTAACCAAAGCTATTAATAAAACAGTATAATATTTAATAATTTGTTAATTTAATGCTATCAAAATGTAAAATGAAATAATGACTTTTGTTGTTATACTGCTTCAGATACAGTTTTCTTACAAACAACAAAATTCAAGTTTTTCAGAAAACATTAACTTTTCTATTATTCTGTAAGAATAGAAATCATGTTCTTCCCTTTCTATGTATTAAAATACATTGCATTGGAATTCTATGCTAGTAAGACAGTTACTCAGTGTATGCTTCAATATAGCGTAAAAACTTTTAAGCAACAAATGAACTCCAACACTGAAACAACAATGAAATAAATAATAGAGAAAATAATTACAAAAAAATACTAAAAAATACTTGGCATAAGCTATTGATAGTTATAATTTTTCTTGAGGGGTTTTGTTATGATGTTTTGTTGAACTTATTAAGTACCATAATATATCATTCATTTCTGTAAATAGTCTTCTCTTCTTTCAGGATACATGTGTTTAATTGTCATTGATTATTCTCCATGTCCTTTATCTTAGATTACATATCTTCTTATAACTCTTATATTTTTATGTTCTATTTGTCTATGAATCTATGAACCCATTTATGTATATACATACATATGTATGTGTGTGTATGTATCTACCTATCTACTATCATCTATCTATCTATCTATCTATCTATCTATCTATCTATCTATCTATCCTTGTACTTATCTACCTATCTATTTACCTTCTTATCTAACGTTTAAATCTAGATTGTTTATGTAAAGAAAATGTTCAATATGTCTGAATTTGGTTTATTTAACTTCACATAATTACCTCTGTTTCCATTCACTTTTCTGCCAATGTTATGATTTTGTTTCTTTTTACACTGGAATAAAATTTATTTCTCTATAATAAAACAAACAAACAAACAACAACAACAACAACAAAAAAAAAACATTGTGTCTCATTTATCTATCCAAAGCTAAGTGTAAGTCAAATATTTCTGTGTCATTTATCAAAAGAGAAGGGGTCAGGCAAGAGATAGAACAAGGACTTAGAAGTGACATTTCAGATCCAAGATAGAGCTCAGCTGCACTCACTGCACCTGAATCTTGGGAAAATCACTTAATGTCTCTTTGCCTCCCTTCGTTATGGACTACGTCAAGATGCATTGTGGGTAACTGTTTGAATAAATGTCTCTCCGATTCTATTTACCATTATAAATACTTGGATATTTTCCCCCATAGGAAGCATGAAATGAGTAGTAGCTATAATAAGGATAGGGTATCTTAAAGTTTATTTTCATGATAATTAGCTTTTGATTTTGGGCACAATCCTGTGGCAACAAAATTAATCTTGTGGTTAACAGCATTTTAAAAAATGGCCACACTATTACTAAACTCTAAAATATGGTTGAATATAAATCACAAGTCAGTGAACTGTAACACGATATTTTATCTATTTCTCTTTCCTCCATATTTTTCTATCCCCAGGGACTATTAAAACTGTTAGAAAATGTATTGATCTTTCAGTTCACTCAGTGTTCTTGAATTTTCAATTAAGTTTGGGAATACTCACATAAGAAACATTTACAATTAGCTCAAAAATGGCAGAGACTGTTATATTTAGCTCTGATTCTGTAGGTGCTTTATGTACTTACTGAGTGTGAGCATATTAGGAAGTTATCTAATTTACTCTGTAACTTGGTCTATCAGAAAGCAAGATACTTGACAACCCTGGTTTGAAAGTTCACACTCTGAGAGGTTGTATGAGGTTGGTGGATAGCTTGTATTGTGTACTGCATACATGACAGGCTAGTAACATTTAAAGTATGGCACACATACCCAAACTCGTCTGACGTGGGGAAGACATTAAAAACGCAGATAATATGGGTCTTAGAAAAATTATATACATGTAAAATTAAAATGAGAAATCAGTTTATTGACATTTATTTTTTAAAGAAATTAATTATTCAGAAAATGACTTTTGATATGTTTCATTTTCAAAGTTATTATTCATTAAATTTATGACCAAAGAAAATAATACTATTTCCTGAAGCATGAAGCAGCAAACTAAGGTATGTAGAATAGAATCTTTATTTCTCAATAGATGAGAATAGGTCATGACTGAATTTTGGGGTCTGAAAGGATGCCTCAGCCATATAGTGTAATATGGCTTTTGCAGAGGACCCAGGCCCAGCAATCACATGGTGGCTCATACACATTACAAATAAATAAATATTTAAAAAAATGCATTCTTTAAAAACACAAAATATACCAATAGTAATTTCTTGGTTTAAAAAATACAAATTTCAGGAGCTAGGAATTGGTTGATCATTTACAAACACATACTGCTCTTGCAGAGAATCTGTGTTCTGTAGTCAGAGAGGTCACAACCATCTCTGTCTTCAGCTTAAGGTGAATCCAAAGTGTCTGTAAGGCCCTTATATTCATGTCCACAGACCTGCAGAAAGATACATGTAAATAATTAAAAATTATTCTAGAAATTAACAAAGAATATAAAATGTGTATATAATAAATAAATATATCTTATATTTTGTGAACATGCATCCAAGCAAAATCTAAATATACAGGTGGATACTGACTGGATCATCCAGTAGAGAATGGCAAACCTACCTGTGGTCACACTTTTGATGAAAACTTAGTGTCCCTTACACAACAGCCACCAAGTGCAAAGAGCCCTTAGGTAGATAGATCCGTTTCCTCATCCATTATTGAATGTTGACTGGCTTGAGCCTGTGTAGATAACAGAGTACCAGTAGCAGTCACTGTGGGTCCACAACCCTAATGGCTTAAATAGGGTGTCTTTCGATGAGGCAAAACACCATGACCAAAAAGTAACTTGGGAAGAAAGGGTTTATTCAGCACATACTTCCACATTTCTATTCATCATCTATGGAACTCAGAGCAAGCACTCAAACAGGGCAGCATCCTATAGACCTGGAGGTGACAGCACCACCAAAAGGAGACCAACAGAGCCAAATGACAAGGTTCCAGAGGGGCTTGCTGAGACTGAATCATCAACCAAGGACCATGAACAACTGGACATGGGCCCCCTAAAAAGATGTGGCAGAAGGGGACGCTTAAGATTCATGTGGGTCCTCTAGTTAGGGAAGTGGATACTGCATGGGACATGGACTCACTTGCTAGCTTTTAGATCACTTTCCCCTCTTGGGACTGCCTTGAAAGGAGAGTGGGCAAGAGGACACCTTCAGTCCTGATGAAACTCGAAATAACATAATGATAATAGGGATGGTGAGGCCAATAAAAGATTTCATGTGCTTTTTATAAGTATTTAAGATGGTTTAAGATATGAATTAAAGAATTGTAAAATCTATAAAGATATTATGGTCACCAAACATATAATACAAAAGAATGAATAGATAAAATCCCTGGCATATAGGACTGAGGTGGACTGTAATAACAACCTTCAAGGTCATATGATTGCTGAAGTATTAAAAAAGTAATAACAGTTCTGTTGCTCTCCTTGTGGAGTTCCTGTCCTCTTCAGATCTTACTATTTCCCACTCCTTACATAAGATTCCATGCTCAGTTGGCCATAAGTCTCAGCATCTGCTTTGATAGTCTGCAGGGCAGAGCCTTTCAGAGGTCCTCTGTGGCAGGTTCCAAGGTTGTTTCCTGTTTTCTTCTTCTTCTGATGTCCTTCCTCTTTGCCTTTCAGGATGGAGATTGAGCGTTTTAGTCAGGGTCCTCTCTCTTGATTAGTTTCTTTAGATGTACAGATTTTAGTAGGTTTATCCTATGTTATATGTCTATAAGAGTGAGTATATACCGTGTGTGTCTTTCTCCTTCTGGGACAGCTCACTCAGGATGATCCTTTCCAGGTCCCACCATTTACCTGCAAATTTCCCAGAGACTCATATTCCAACCAAGTACCATGCATGGAGATAACCTAGAACCCCTGCACAGATGCAGCCCATGGCAGTTTAATGTCCAAATGGGTTACATAGTAATGGGAAGACAGACTATCTCTGACATGAACTGATTGGCCTGCTCTTTGATCACCTCCCCCTGAGGGGGATCAGCCTTCCAGGCCACAGAAAATGACAATGCAGGCACTCCTGATGAGATCTGATAGACTAAGATCAGAAGGAAGAAGAGGAACACCTCCCCTATCAGTGGATTTGGGGAGGGCATGCATGAAGAAGGGGGAAGGAAGGTGGGATTGGGAGGAGAGGAGGGAGGGGCTTATGGGAGACACAAAGTGAATAAAGTGTAATTAATAAAATTAAAATTAAAAAAATTTAAAAAGAGACAGCAAAAAAAAAAAATAATCCATCATGAAAAGAAACAGCCTATGAAGTTGGAAAAGAAATCACTGGTCTATAACTGACAAAATGTATAATATAAATTAAAATTTAAAAATAAATATCAAAAAAAGTAATAACAGTCTGGAGGTTAGCAGGTAGTCTTTGAATATTAATGTGAAAGGATGCTCCTTCGTTTCCATGGAAGCTTGAAATTTTTTCACATAATAATTTTAAAAATTGCCCTTAACTGCAGAAAACAACTGAGGGACAGAAAGAAATTTCACCTGTTCTGACAGTGAAGAGGTTTGCTGGTCTTGGGTCCCTTGTTAATTAGAAGATTTGGAAGGGAACTGTTTTTATGCTAAGAAATCCAAGAGTTTCACAGAGTACCAAAAAGTTCAAATGGAGGTCATCTCAAAGAGCTATAAACTTGACTCATACACTAAACTGTAGTTTGTCTGTGGACTGCTTTAAGATAATAAGGACACAGGCAGTGTTATGAAGGCAACTTAAGTTTTTCATGTGTCTGTACTTCTATCTTAATAACCTTTTAATTTTTGTAATAATTATGACCAAGGAAACTTGTAAGTAATAAGTTTATTGGTCCTTACCCTTTCAGAAGTGAATCTATAATTATCATGCTGAGAGCATGGCCTCAGGCAAGTAGACATGATGTTGGAGCAGTAGTTGATAACCTGCATCTTGAGATACAACTACTAGACAGATGAATAGATGACAGACAGACAGACAGATAGATAGACAGACAGACAGACAGACAGATAGATAGATAGATAGATAGATAGATAGATAGATAGATAGATAGA
>NW_026591086.1:50648644-50683996 GCF_907164565.1 Psammomys obesus
AGATAGATAGATAGATAGATAGATAGATAGATAGATAGATAGATAGATAGAATGGTAGACAAATACATTATACATACATACATACGTACATGTAACCTCAAAGCCCACTCCCAGTAACATCCTACCTCCAGCAAGGACACACTTCCTAATCCTTCCTTTACATTTCCACCAACTGGGTACCAAGTATTCATATATATGAGCTTATGAGAGCCATTTCTCTCTCAAACAACAATATCCAGAGATTTCACACTCCCCCCATTACAAGGAATGGTATTAGTAAATGATGTCATTTCTGCTTATTATTACCGTTTGGGGCTTAAGTTTGGTCATAGCTTAGGGTTCTCAAAAGATTTTAGTATGCTTACATTTATCATTACATGATTAAACTTTTAAACATAGATTAATATTCCTACTTGCTATTTATTTATTTTATATATCTATATAATATGCTTGTAATTTCGCAAGCATATTTTTTCAGGAAAAGGCATGGGTGTGGGACTCAGTGAACTTATATTCATGTGTTTGTGGAAGAGAGGGCTCACATTCAGGACACTGCATTGTTCTCCACTTTGTTCCTTGAGGCAGCATCACACAAATGAGCATGGAGTTTGTGGTTTCATTTAACATAGTTAATGACTTTGCTCTGGGGAATTCTCTGTTCCTGATTTCAGAGTGCTAAAATTTCATGTGGACAATCATGCATTCACAGAATTCATGTGAACCCAAGGGAGGAAAAATTCCCATCTTTGTGCTTGGTGTAGCAAGTTCTTTACCCAATGATCATACCATTGGCAAAGAGATTCATTATCCTTATCAGAATTATAATATCAACATAACATTTACTTTGTAAACTTTGTGAGAAATGGTCTAGTGGTAGTGGGTATTAAAAGATTAATAACATGTTTCCCATGACTTCAAGACTATTTATAGCTGCTTAAGACATACCATCAAATTTTAATAATGAGTTCTCTATGTATTCTGGATATTAGCCCTCTGTCAGATGTAGGGTCAGTGAACATATTTTTCCAGTGTGTAGGTTACCTATTTGTTTTGTTGAGAGTATTCTTTGTTTTAGAAAAGCTTTTTAGTTTCAGGAGGTCACATTTATTGATTGTTGATCTAAGAGCCTGTGCTGTTGGTCTTCTCTTCAGGAAATTGTGTCCTGTGCCAATGAGGTTAAGATTCTTTCCCACTTTTTCTTCTACCAGATCTATCGTGTTTGGTTTTACGTTGAGGTCTTTGATTCACTTGGACTTTACTTCAGCACAGGGTAATAAATATGAGACTATTTGCATTTTTCTACATGTAGACATATAGTTAGACCAGCACCATTTGTTGAAGATGATATCTTTTTTCCATTGTATGGTTTTGGCTTCTTTGTCAAAAGTCAAGTATCTGTAGGTGTGTGGGTTTATTTCTGGGTTGTTAGTTTAATTCCATTGATCTACCAGTCTGTTTCCATGCTAGTACAGTGCAGTTTTTATTACTGTAGTATAGCTCTATAGTACAGCTTGAGATAAGGGATGGAGATACCTCCAGAAGATCTTATATGGTAAAGGATTGTTTTACCTATTCTGGGTTGTTTTTTGTTTGTTTGTTTGTTTGTTTGTTTTTGTTTTGTTTTGTTTTGTTTTTCCCCATGAAATTGAGAATTTTGCTTTCAAGTTCTGTAAAAAAAATGTTTTGGTATTTTTGATGCATAAAATCTAGAGATTACTTTTGGTAGGATGGCCATTTAGGGAAGAGACTGAAACTTCATTCAGAAGGGCAAACAAAATAGACATCAGAAGTAGGAAAAGAGAGAGGACAGGACAGGAGCTTTCCACAGAGGGCCTCTGAAAGACTCTACCTATCAAGGTATCAAAGGAGATGCTGACACTCATAGCCAAACTTTGTTCAGAATGCGGAAACTTTATGGAAGAAAGGTGAGATAGATAGAACTAGAGGAGACAGGAGCTCTACAAGACTGTAGAGCCAAAAACCCTGGGCCCAGGGGGACCTGCAGAGACTGATTCTCCAACCAAGGAACATGCATGGAGAAGACCCAGAACCCCTGCTCAGATGAAGTCCATAGCCTGCTCAGTTTCTAAGTGAGTTCTCTAGGAAAGTGGTTAGGGGGAGTCTCTGTCATGAATTCAGTGGCTGGCTCTAGATCACCACTCCCTCGGGGGTGCAGCCTTGCCAGGCCAGAAAGGAAGATGATGCAGCCAGTCCTAATGAGACCCTGATGATATGAGGATAGGGTCAGATAAAAGAGAAGGAGGTTCTCTCTTATCAGTGGACTATGGGAGGGGCATGGGAGGAAGTGGGACTGCGACTGGGAGGAGGGCTGGTAGGGCTCTATCTGGATACAAAGTGAATAAAATGTAGTAAGTAATAATAAATAAATTAATTAATTAAAAACATTAAAAAGACAAAGAACAATAAAAGAGGAAAATTAACACTGAGAACTAAGTCAGTTACAGTCAGTATTAATGAGAAATGGCAACAGAAATACTGACATTTATTTATACGTAATTGAAACTTTGAATATAATAAATATTATATATCTTTCACCGAAGAGATTATCTTTGGCTAGTTTATAATAAAAGCAAAAAGTCTGGTGTGAAATCAGTAAGAGAAGTATGTAACTATGCAATAAGGATCATGGATATGAATTACAACTACTTATGGAATGAGAATGAGGTCACAATCCAAGAATAAAGAAGTATTTAAGAGTTTCCATAGAGTGACTTGGCTCTGCTAGCTCTTGGTGCTTAGCCCAGAAACACTGACATTGGGCTTTTGACCTGTGAAATTGCAGCCTACATGTTTTATATTGCTTTAAGCACATGCAATTTTGCTAATTTGTAATGTCAACATTTCAACTTTGAGTAAGAAATGCTGACTATGTTCCTACAGGTAAAATACTAATTGATAGCCATTAGGAACAGCAAATTTATATTTTTTTCCTATAATTTCACATAGATTTGAGCATCTTGATGTCACCTCATACTGCTCAGTTACATTTATCCTTTACAGCAGGCCTAAAGAAACAATGCTGTCCACTATCTAAAAGGCCTCTGAAAACATGAGTTTAAATAAATCTGTCTTTTTAAACTGATTTTTTTCTGTTTTGAATTTGTAAAAAGAAGCTTAATAACATGTGTATTTATGTTTGTAGCATATATCACATTTAATGTGATTATATGCAGCTACATCTACAGAATTTATTCTGTCATTTTACTTTAAGTGGTACAAAAAAACACGGTGTGTTTGCAAAACTTTAAGCTTTTCTTTATAGAGAGAGAAATTCAGAATTTGCAATATAAGACATTTATGCTAACTAAATTCAATAAGGCATTTATAACCTTTTTATCTACATACTTCCACACACACATACACATACACACAGAAACACACACATACACATATATACCTTGGCAAATCTATTTTTAATCTTCATAATCTTTATTACAGTTTATGTCGGAGTTTTATACAAAATCATTGGTATCCAATTTTGTTCAGAACTTGATTTAATTAAACTTTCCTTGTAAATTTTCTAAAACTCATAGTGGGCAAATATATTTTGTATTAGTTTATCTGTGCTTAGTATCTGCCTGGTTGGGACAGTTCCCATGAAGTCCTCTCTTTCAGTTGGGAGCAATTTCATGGTGGATTGGCAAAAGAAAGCAAGTGAGCTTCTGGGAAGCAGCTCAGTCATTTTTGCATGGCTGACAAATGGATATATCCTTGGTTTAGGCAGGGGCCCAAGGATTCTGCCTCAAGACTGCTTACTGTTGCTACGCTGCCTTTCCATGCCTGTCTCATATATCTGGCCTGGCAGAGACAGAAATCCTCGATGCTTCTTGCTTCACTCTGTTGGCAGATTTCCTGCAGATTATTTTGAAGATGTACCTTCATGACATATGCTGTTTAAACTAACTGATGATTTCATAACACCTGATGATGATTTTAAGGAATTTCTGATTGATTCAAGTAAATTTAAAACTCTCCTGTAGTATAGAAATACTTCTAAGAGCTCTGTGGACACACGAAAATAAGTATAGCTCTTCAATTACACCAAGAAGGAAAACTAGATTGAAAGAATTTAATAGTCAAGGAAATAATTTCATTCTAGGATTAGTCCAAGGATGAGACCCAGGTATACACCATGATAAGAAAGAACATATGAATAGAGAAACAAAGAATAAATGGTTAGCTATATAATACAAGACAGATGCCTCTTTCTTAACAAAACCTTGACATAAAAATCTTTCTTTGAACACATAATGTACATTTGATATAATAAGATAAATCTCCTGCTATGAACTCATGATGAGCATATAGATAAAACCACTGCCTTATATTTATAATTAGAAAATCTAGTTGGGTAGTGCGATCAATAGTCCTACAGTAACTCTTCTTTTATGTACTGATTGTATCTACTTTTGAATGATATAATTTTTCCATGGATAGAAAACCTTTGTATTAGATAATATAATTCCCAAGACAGAATTAAACAATCATTTAAGCAACCTACTTCATCCAAAATATGTGTCTGTCTAATTGTCTGTACATTTTATATATGTATATATATATTAATATCTGTATGTCTACATATATGTGGATGACTGGTGTCTTTGGGACCTCCTTTGTATTGTCTATTGATTGCATGTGTGCATGTGTGACTGAGGTTTGTTACTGTCTGCCAGCTTTGTCTAACAAATGTGTATGATTTTGCATGTTTCTATGTTATTAAGTTTAGTACATGATAAGCAGTCCAGAATGTTCTGTTGGTCTTCTTAATTAGGACTCTACTTTCCAGCAAGCCGCTGTTCACTCCTGAGCCATTAAGCTTAAAAGGACTAAGGTTTTTCTTTTCATAACTCATTGTATCTACAGCAAGAAACTGAGGACTGCCACCGCTTGTACTCTGGATTAAAGGAGCCACCTGGCTTAACTGATTAAGACCCTCTGCTGTCTTTTTCTTGAGAGGTTCTCATGACCGAGGGGCCTTGGGAGTTAAACTGCACATATAGAATTAAACTGTATATATAGAGAGTCCCAAATAGCAAGACTATCAGCCAGGAAGTTTAAGAGATAAAGTGTATATAAAGAGTAGCAAAGCGACCACTCTGGAAGATTTAGAGTTAAGCACAGAGAGAAACACCAGGCATCATCTCAGATCCTGTGGCCCATCTTGCTTCACCCTGTGTCCTGGAGCTGGTCTCTCACATCACTGAAAGAATGTCTGTTTTCTAAGATAGAATTTTTACTCTCTTGAGGGAGCACAGAAAGGGTTCATTTTGACGGTAACTAGTTACAAGACAAAATCTCCCCCAAAACCATAATTTTATTACTTGGTGTTTTGCTTACCAAAATGACAAAGTTTACACTCAAATTCATATTTACAGCAACAAAATGCAATTTTGTATAAAACTGTTAGGGATAAACAGGTGCTTTGAGTTTTATATAGGATAGAATTAAGTGATCTGAATTAGAAGGTGACTGTAAAAATTTGCCTGGAATCTAAGATTGCAGATGGGATGAATAAAAATAAGAATCATAGAAGAGAAAGAAAAAAGATGAAATGGAAGCATAGCAGGAAAAAATGGAGGAGGAGGAGGAGAGCTTCAAAAGAAAAAAGGAGAAAATCTTGACTAAAAATCCATAATGTTCAACTATGATTTTCCAAATGTCTCAAGTTAGGTAATAAAAAGATATTAAAGATTCTGATCATGATTTTTGAGGTGTGCTGGTGCATATCTTTTATTTCTGTGCTCAGGAGGCAGAGG
Organism: Psammomys obesus; assembly: GCF_907164565.1. Taxonomy (NCBI): domain Eukaryota; kingdom Metazoa; phylum Chordata; class Mammalia; order Rodentia; family Muridae; genus Psammomys; species Psammomys obesus. The sequence continues at coordinate 50,654,422 of NW_026591086.1, forward strand.
TGGGCACATTTATATGAGTGCAAGTCCTCCATATTTTATATATTGAGTTTCAGGCCAACTAGAACTACTCATCAAGTCCCTATCTCAGAAACAAGACAACCAAAAATACTTAAAAGAGGGTTAATTTCATAACTGTGGTACTAAACACTTTTCATTTTTTATAATTTATTCACTTATGTACCAATTGTAGACCCCTCCTTCTTCTTCTCCCAGTTCCCCCTCCCTCCTAATTCTGCCCTACCCTCCTCCCCTAGTCCTCAGAAAGGGGAGCCCTCCTCTTCTACTATCTGAACCTAGCCTACCAAGACTCATCAGGACTACCTGGATTCTCTGTCTGGCAACACTGCCCCACCAGAGGGAAGTGATTGAGGATCAGGCAACAAAGTCCATGTCAAAGGCAGCCCCTGCTCCCCTTACTGGGGAGCCCACATGGAAACTGAGCTGCCTATCATCTACATCTGAAAAAGGGGCCTAGGTCCTCTCCATGAATGGTCCTTGTTTGGTGCATCAGGCTCTGCAATCCCACCATGATGCAGATTTTTGGAGCTTGGGTTCCCTCTGGGTCATTCTATCCCCTCACTTTTTTGTAAAACTCTCTGGGCTTTCCCCAAAGTTTGGCTGTGAGTCTCAGTATTCTTTCGTTCACGTTCATGTCCTTCAGAAGAGATATGTTCGGCTCCCCATCCTGCTCCCTTTCTTCAACTGCTTTTGGTGTCTATTCTGTGTCCCTTCTGAATGAGATTGAAGCATCCTTCTGAAGGGTCCAAGCAGCTGTGCTGCCAACACAGGCTTCATAAGATACTGTAGGCCTGTGTTTCTATTTCCTGATAATGTTCCCACAGTTGCCTAAATCATGTTTCTATTTCTCAGAACATGAAACAAGTCCATGGAAACGAGATACAATAACTCAATAACCTTCCCAAAAATCAAAAACAATAATCTAATAATGCCTTGAAAAGTCCCCAAGTACTTAACCATAAAATTAAAGGTTAATTAGAAACCTTTGCTTAGCTAGTCAAAATGAAACTGTTACCTGGACACATTTTGTTAGCCCTCTTTGTTACCAGGGTACACCTTGTTACTTGGACCCTGAAGAGTTTAAGTTAGCCTGGGTATAACTCCATTTTGAAATAGAGAGCCATCTTGACTGGGAGATGAACTCAGGTACTAGGAAATATCACAGAATGTACACTTGGCAAACAACAAAGTTAACTCTCCTAGCAACAGCCTCCAGGAAATATCACAGAATAAATATTTCATAGAAAATAGAGACAATCTCCCTGGCAATAATCAATGATAATTGGTTGGGAAAATTCTCCCCAGTGTTTAAGAAATAGTTTAGAAGAATAGCAATTGTGATCATATCCCTTATGCAATTGTGATTATGTGCCTCAGAGAAGGTCACCTCTCCCCTCCAACTTTTACCTAATATTCTAATGGCAAGGCATGTGCTCCTCCTCCCGGTTTGCTGTCATGGAAACATGTGCCCTCCTGCTTGATGGACACCTCCTTCTTGCAGTCTTTCCCTTTAAAAACCCTGCTCATTCAGGGCTCTGTGGTGTCCCAGTTCTCTACTGCTGCGTCAGTGATACTTGGGTCACGAGTTGTCTTGCTCTCGTAATAAAGCTCTCTTTTTCTTGCATCGAGTCGTCTTCTGGTGGTCTCTGAGGGTCCCGTGATCCTGGCATTACAACTCCACGAAGTCACCCCCAATCCCCTAGATTAGCACCAACCAGTCAGTTCTGCTAAATCAGAACCAATCAAATAACTGGAAGTCCTGATCCAGGCTTAAACCATAATAATAACTCAACTTGCAGCTACTCTGGGTTCCCCTCCCTAATATGCTGCTTTGGATGGTGGGTAGTCTGAGCCTAAATAGAGACTCTTTGTTCTTGCATACTTGGTCAGACTTTTCATGGTGTTTGGGGTCTTTGTGATCTGGGCATAAGACTCCCTAGGGTCCTCCTTGTTACTTAACTCCTTTATGTCTGTGGATTTTAGTGTGGCTATCCTGTATTATATGGTTAATATCCGCTTATAAGTGAGTATAAACCATCTGTGTCTTTCTGGTTCTGGATTACCTCACTCAGGATAATCTTTTTTAGTTCCATCCAATTGCTTGCAAATTTATGTTTCCTTCTTTTTTAAATAGCTGAGTAGTATTCCACTGTATAATTATAACACATTTTCTTTATCCATTCTTTGGTTGTGGGAAAACGAATCAAATTATTCAATCAAAAAATGGAATACAGACAAAAACAGAGAATTCTCAACAGAGGAATATCTAATGGTGGAGAAACGCTTAAAGAAATGCTCACTATCCTTAGTAATCAGGTAAATTCAAATCAAAAGGACTCTGAGATTCCATATTACACTTGTCAGAATCTCTAAGATAAAAAACACAAGTGACAGAACATGCTGGTGAGGATGTAGAGAAAAGGAAACATTCTTCCATTCCTGGAAGAATGGAAACTTGTACAACCACTTTGTAAATCAATCTGGTAATTTCCTCAGAAAAATGGGAATAGTTCTACCTCAAGACCCAGCTATTAAACACTATTAAAAGTTTGTCAATAAGGTTTTCTTCTATATTACCAAAATCTATAATACAATATTGTTTTTTGGTAACAACTAGGATACATAGTACCTGCATTAAGTATCTCATTATTTATTTGTCATACCACTAATAATATTGAGTTTTGGGAGATACCATTATTCTGTTTGTATTTGGGGGTGTATAAATTAGCAATTCCTATCTTCTCACTGCGGGTAAAGTTGTATTCTGAGATCAAGAACTTTATTCAAAAAGTATATGCAGCAAAATTAAGTGAAATACATAATCTTAGTATTACAGTTTTAAATATCAAAGCCTCTGTGACTGCAAATTATTGAAACACAATTTTGCATCACATCACATTTTGAAGTTTATTTTTCTTCAAATGAAAAGAAACCAACAAAACAAAAAAAAATATAACCAAGGAAATATAAATGGTATGGGATGTGTTACTGACAAAATCTTCATACTTGGCTACACAAATAAATTCCATAAGCTAATCCAGGAATAATTTTCTGAGATATGAAAGATTTTTTACTTTTAATAGTAGATAGAAAATTTAGGTATCATTTAACATTATTGTAACCTTTATCTTAGTATACACTAAAACTGAAAATGTCTGCTCTGTTGGTCATTAAATGTTCTTATGTAAGTGATATTTCAGGGAATTTACTGATATGTTTTGAGTTAACTGAGATTATAACTGTGCTTAAATTATATCATAGAAGTTGCATAACGGATAATATGATTTGAGTTAATGTTTACATCCTCACCCCTATTTTGTCTACATAGTCTGTATAGTAGTACTCTCTTGTCTACGAAACACTGACTTAGGACAAAAATGACTGACATAAGTGGTTCCAAAGGATTTAGAAAAAGAAAAAATATATATATATATATATTATATATAATTGCATATATATTCCATACACACTCATAATAGGCTATCTCTAAATATTTTTAATCAAGGTGTGCTTGTCACAAACACTGAGAATTCTTTTAAATAGCTTATAATGTAAATAATGACTTTTAAAATGTTCATTGAGGGTTTCTTGCATTTCAGATATTTTTCTTAGTAGTCATTTATCCAAATATTTTTGTGGCTTGTGCTGTCTAGATCTTAATAAAGGACTTGACAGATTGGCTTGCCCATTTTTATGTCATGAAAGACAAACTGGGGGGAAAGATCATGGCATCCAGCATGGCATCCTTTTTTTGTGAACATCAAAAACATCTGGCAGCGACTATAGTATGACTGCAAACTACAAGCTGGTTATTATTGCAACAGGGGCCACTCCACAAGAGGAAGAGCGTCAGCTGAATTTAGTTCAGAGAAACCAGAACATTCAAGTTCATCATTCACAGTTTTGAAAAATACACTCCAAACTACAAGTGGCTTGTTGTTTGAAATGCAGTGGAATCTTGACCTACATGATTTGGAAGATAAGTGGCTTTCTACCCAAGCAAACAAAACAACAACAACAGAAACCAAGCAAGTTATCAGGAGTGCTTAATGTCTGGATTCATTTCAGGAGTGGTTAAAGCCTGATGGAAGAAAGGCTTGGAGTTCAGCCACTGAGTTGTCACGGATGGGTCCTTGAGAGCATGTAGCCTTCAGTGTGCCTGTGTGAAGTGGCATGGATGTAGCTGGTGTCTCCCTGAGGAACCCGAGGCTAGTAGGCACAGATGCAGACAAGGAGCAGTGGAAAGAGGTTCATAAGCAGATGGTTGACAGAGCCTAACGGCTCTGAGTTCATCAGATTGAGCGGTTATATATCCAAGGCCATTGACCTTTCTGCAGCAGACTTGGAAGAAGCATAATGGAAAACCTTAGGCTGCTAAAATCCATTAAAGGTCTGCCTTTAATCATGGTAGAAATGTGTTTTATAAAGGTGTGTTTCTCAGTGTTGTCTGTCCTGGGACTAAATGGAACCTCACATGATGTGAAGGTTGTTGACTTGACTCCTGAAGAGGAGGACTGTTTGAAGAAGAGTTCTGATTTGCTCCGGGGGATCCAGGAAGAGCTGCAGTTCTGAAGTCCTCCTATGTCTGAGCAATTCACTGTCCAGGCAACATCAGGGTTTCTATGGAGACCACACATTGTCTCCTCATCTGAGCTGTGATTATGACAGTAGTGTTAGGGTGGCCTAGGTGAAAACCTCAGGTGTCCACTGCTCTACCCTGACGTTAAGGTGTACTTGTGTGGTGGTAACCTGGTTAATGTGACAGTCTCCCTGTTCCCAAATACACTGTCAATTGTGTGTAGACTTCAGTTGCGCTGTGAACCTTATGGTATCTTTGTGCTGCTCACCCACACCAAACATTCCTAGGTCAAGTTCCCAATTAGTCATACCATGGCTTCCATCTGTAAATAAGTAAATGTTTCAAAGGATCTTATTTTGAATATTATATGTGTCTATGCTTATATTGCAATATTATGTAAAAAGTAAAATCTGTATATGGATGATCTTTACTGAATCACACCCAAGTGTCATGCCAACAAAAATCTCCAAATAAACTTTAAACAATGAAAAAAATTCTTATTAATTAACCACATCTAATGCAATTGAGTAAATATTACATTTGGGACAGAACCTCACTTTGTAAGGTTAAATATTACATAATTTTAATAATGTAATATCATTATTTATATTATTAAGTAAAATATTACACATTTAGTGCAAAACCTTACATTAAAATACTACTGGAAACTATCTACTTCATAGAAATAAAAGGTAAGGGGAAACTCATATGACATTTATCTGAATAATATGCTTACAAATAGGGAAATGTACTTTTCATTATTTATTTTCCTGCATTTAGGAAAATAAAAATATTATTGCCCAAAAAGGTTGAACTTTTGAAGACAGAGCCAAGTGAGGTTTACAAATACATTCAAAGTGATGACATTTCCACACTTTAGAAATATTACATAATATTTTGGTTGATTAATTCATGATTAAAGAGGAAGAAATGAATCTGAAAGGTATATAAAACACCACAGAGAAATTTATTAAATTTTACATCCAATACTCTTGGAATATTTTCAGATATTGTGTCTAAATGATATTTGTTAAATAGCAGTCTTTTTCAAAAGCCTTATTTCCTTTCCTTTTGAAATCTAAAGACATATTCTGTACAGAAAACTAACACAATAAAAAGGATGCAATGCCTCTATTATCACATCTACATTTGATGAAGACTGATAAATAAAAATTTGTGCAAACTATGCACACAATTTCTTTGTAGAATGAACTGTACTGAACTCTGTGTCCCTAAATATAGCACTCATAAAAATACTAGCATGCTCCCAAGACTTTAGCTCTATTTCACTCGAGGTGTCTATATACTTATAACTAGACTTCTCGGAAACAGTGGATCAGTGTCAGTAGGGTTTTATAAGAGAAACAAATAGACTAAGAAAAACTCTGCATTTCTTGGGCTGGTGACATCATTATATATAGGAAATATCAACAACAGTTGGCCAACTCAGCAAGAGATTTTAGAAGCTGAAAAACTGTCTTACAACATGTCTTTTTAGGAGGATATAAAACAATGCACACCCATTCATGTAATTCTAGCGAGATTTTTATTGCAGTGTCTGTCATTCTCTGAAATTGCATATCTCACTTCAACAAGTAATTACAATTAGCAATTACAAATATGCTACTATGATTGATATGTTGAGTTTAAAGGATTAGGGATAAAATGCATTAAATATATCTAATGATAAATTGTAGCTGTTAATTCCGGACACTTTCATAATTTGTAACTTTTATTGTCTTTTTGTTTTTTTAATTCTTTGAAATGTTCATAGATGTATACAATATGTTTATCATTTATGACACCCATTCACTTTTTGTACCTCCGTTGGCCCTCTCTCTGATATATATCCCATTTCTCAAGTATGATAAATATAAAACACCTACTGAGCCCAGCTTTCCATGCCTTTAGGACTGTGAGGTTACCCGCTGTTTCATAGAGAGCCTGCCAGTGGCTACTCCTCTGATCAACTGACTCTCCCTCCTGTAGTACTTGTTAACTTCCCACATTAACTTCCCAGCTAGTGCTGGGGCCTAAGCCCTCTGTCCCTCCACATCAGAATGTTTAACTGGGCTTGAGCATTTGTGAGTCTTGCAGAGGTAATCAAAGTTTCTGTTAGTCCATATATGAGACAATCATGTCTTGTAGAGGGGACAGCATTTCAAAGCACTCCTCTGCTTTACTGTGGCTCTCCCATTCTTCATGGCCCTCTCAGGAATGTTTTCTGAGCATTTGGGTGGAGGACATATATTCCCACCTGTGAATGTGATATCCAGTCACAAGCACAAGACAGTTGGATCAGTTATACATCTCCAAAATGATGACTATTCACTTTCACAAAAGACTTCTCAGCCTGAGGTTGAAAAAAAAAATCACAAACCTTTGGATACAAACCTAAATATGTGTAAGGCAATTTGAAAGCCTTAAAATTTACCAAAAATGTAAACAAGGTGCAGTGAAGCGAGGGAACTTGACCACTCTGTAGGCAAAAACAAAACAAAACAAACAAAAAAAAAACAAACAAAAAAAAAACAAACAAAAAAACAAACAAACAAACAAAAAAAAAAAACAGTGGTACAACTGCTGGAATGCCCTAGAGGGTAAAGAGCAGGTAATTAGAGGGAGAGTCCTTGTCAGCTCGATTAGAACTGGTAGCATTAGACCATGGAGTGCTTGTCAGAACAGCCTGGGCATGAGTGTGGGGACCTGGAAGTTATATAAGCTGTTTAGGTTACTCTGGAATTATATGTCCTTTGTTCAAGTATTTGGAGAAGATATCTCTTCCCCAGGATGAAGACAAGAATTAAAAACTCTCCTGAAAACAAAAATCTGCTCCATGATATTTCAAAGAATGCTAATTTTAGGTTTCCATTGCCTGATAAAAGTCCCTCTGTTTACCCATAAAGAGTCTTGGCTGGCTTAAGTTTGGTTCACTGTCTAAGGTCATAGCAGCACTGGGGGAATCTGCTTTGTAAAATAATAAAGACAACACCGAAGGTTTCCACGCTTAGGCCTATGATTTCTCTACTATGAGTTTTGAACAAATTTACCATACCAGGCAGGAATTCCATCTTGGAACAGGTCTCAAATCCAATCAAGAAAAGACTTGGTTACTACCATAAACAATCTTGCCACTATTTCATCAGTGGGCCAGTCAGTGTGGTAACAGAGTCTAGAATTAAGCAAAATCATTTTTTTCCCTAACTAACTGTGGCTTCCTCACTCAAGATTGAAATACCACCTCTTTTTATGACAGCATTTCAAGTAACCGAGTTACATCTGTTACACATCTGTTTCTCACTTTAGCTTGTATCTTAACTTCCTTGTTAGTTAAGTATTGAAATGCTACCATGATACAGATGAATGCAAATGTTCTAATTCTATTAAAAACCATTATTTGTTAACTATTATTCTGGCTATTACATTTGTCACATACTTTTCCAAAAATAATATCAACTGTATCCACAAGACAGCAATAAATATTAACTTGAGAAATTGTTCTTGATTTCCTTACTGTAAGCTAACACTTATTAAAAATAAATATCCTAGAAACTACCTCATTATACTTAATCTAATCAGTATCTAATCAGACTACATAAAGATTATGATTCTGACCTAATTCGGAGTGTACTTATTATTATTTGTCTTTCTTGGGAGATGTTGTATCATTATTTGTCATTTCAAAACATAATTCTCTTAAACCTAACAATAATATTAATATATCTTCACCAAGAACACTTTTTGCAGTGAAAGTAACTGTGTTCAGCTTTTATTATAATAATGCTTATATTTTTTAACCAATCAGGACAAATGCTCTGTTAATGAGAAAATGTGCTATAGTACTTACAAAAATTAAACTTTTAGTCTAATTTCATGCTTTCGGACTTGAAAGATTTAGAAGCCTCAAATCTAAATTTCAGGGCTTATTAGTGCCTTTCTGATAAAGGTAAAGTCTTAGTTGAATTATGCATAAGAATTCTTAATCATAATTAGTCATATGGTTGGGCAATTTTATTATAATAGTCAAGTGTGTTGCTGGTTGGGTTGTTTGGATGTGTTGTTCCCCACATACAAGAATCTACCCTCCTCCCACATTATGTACAGGATTTTCACGGAAGTTTCACAGATCTGTCTTCATTTTTTTTCACGGTAGTTTTCAGTCGGAACATGCTGAACATTACCCTCCCGTGCTGAAAGTGTTGCAGCACTTATTAAGCATAGTCCATTCTTTACCAGATGAATAGTTCAAAGGACTACTCTCAAAAGTAAAACATTAAATTCCTCCGTATAATGAATGAATTTTGTTTTGCACTCCACAACCTGGAAATCAAATTCCTCTCATCTTGGCTAATATAAGATTCTCTAGGTGGCTAATTTATATAAATATACTGTAACAGGATTCTCCTTCCTGATCTATAAATACTGAGAATCGTTTTTAGTTTACATGGATACATATTTCTTGAGTTCCTCATAGATTATCACCCAAAGCAGTTACTACATTTCTGGGAATTCCCCGACATATACTTGTCATATTCTCAGGAACTATTATTATATCACCAAATCCCTGTACATTTCCCAAGCTGTGAGGATTATAAACCACAGCAGCACAGATGTTTTGCCAATATAATGATGTAACTTTGTATTATTATTTCCCTGCAAGGGTTTCCACTTAATCAGTGTTAATAAAAGTTGAGAAGGGCTCTAGAACTAAAAGACATTTTTATATTACAGCTTAAGATCTAGGATCAGACAGGAAGAGGGAGAAAACAGCCAACAGGACAGAAGCCTACCACAGAGGGCCTCTGAAAGACTCTACCCTGTAGTGTATCAAAGCAGATGCTGAGACTCATAACCAAACTTCGGGCAGAGTGCAGGGAATCTTATGAAAGAAGGGGGAGATAGTAAGAACTGGAGAGGACAGGAGCTCCAAAAGGAGAGCAACAGCACCAAGAAATCTGGCCACAGGGGTCTTTTCTGAACTGATACTCCAAACAAGGACCACCCATGAAGATACCTTAGAGCCCCTCAGATGTACCCTGTGGCAACTCAGTCTCCAAGTGAGTTCCCTTGTAATGGGAACAGGGACTGTCTCTGACATGAACTCAGGGGCTGGCTCTTTGATCATCTCCCCCTGAGTGGGCGACAGAGTTGAAAGGTCACAGAGAAGACAATGCAGCCAGTCCTGATGAGACCTGATAGGCTAGGGTCAGCTGGAAGGGGAGGAAGATCGTCCCTATCAGTGGACTTGGAGAGGGGCATAGGAGGAGATGAGGGAGGGAAAGTGAGATTGGGAGGAGATGAGAGAGGGGCTTACAGCTGGAATACAAAGTGAATAAACTGTAATTAATACAAAAAATAAAATTAAAAAAATGCAAAATATAATATATAAATATATGTATGTATGTATGTATATTAAAAAAAGATCGAGGATAAGCTGCCATAAGGAAGCCAAAACCTACAGACTTAAAATACTCCTAGTTTTGTTCTGTACTTTCATATTTTACCAGTGTTGGTGTCCTCTGTCAGGGCATAATGAGACTAATTAGTTTACATTTAAAAAATTATCTACATATATCAGCATACTACATTAATTTAAACAGAACAATTAAGAGTAAAAAAATGAGTAAATAGGTAAATGTTTAATCAGGGGGTCATGTTACAACGGTGTGTATTGGTAAATGGCTGATATTGATTCTAAAAATAAAATTTCCTAGAAATTTTCATTCCCTGGAAATATTTTGTATACTTTCTAAAGATTTGTATAAAACAAATGTTTACATGTGTTCAGTTGGACAAAAAGAACCAATTTCATCTTGATTGTTATAAACAGTAGATAGTGGTATGATTAAACTGAAACCAATAGACAAACTCTATGAGAGACTGAAGAGTATATCCTCTAACTAGACTAGACTTCTAGTAAAGGGTCAGGAACACCAACCCACCCCTAAGAAACATATTTTTCAAAGAAAACATTTTCCATACAACTCTGTGGTCTGTTTTTAAGATGTGAACTGGCACGTGCATTCAGGATCTAAATTCGTCACCTTAACAGTCCCAGTCACCAGTGCTTTCGCCAAGTGGCAACGGTGAGTACACACGTATCAATACCCTTATTCAAAAAACGTTTGTTTCAAAACAATTATTATTTTCTTATGATTTCCTAAAGACCGTTTTCATATTTTAGTCCTTATGTAATATCATAATTTAACATGCATTTCTTTAATTTTCCACAAATGATCATTTATTTTCTATTCCAAACAGAGCTCTATTGAAGAGGGGTGTATATATAATTTTTCCTTTATACAACATTTTTCAAATTTCATATTCCTCAGTCCTCTGTCAATTCTATTTCTTTTCCAATACTTGTTTTTCGATATTATGCATTAACTCTTTCTTATACAGAAACATGTTGATATAAAATGAAATATTACACGTATTTCTATGAATAAAAAGAATGACATATCGAGAGACTATATTCTCACAAATACTCAGGTTAATTTACAGATCTGACAAAAAAAATACCAGTATAATTGAGGATTTACTAAAATGGCTAAATTCGCCTAATAAATAAAATGCAAGAATTTTTCTATTCTAATTGTAATCACAATTAGATACCATGATATTTTTTGAAATCTCTGTTCATCATATTTAGATATTTGTGTTTTTGTTAGAGAAAGTGGAACTAAACTCAGGAAGATCTCTCTTAGAACCATTGGTAAATAGATATTTTTCTCTAAACAATACCTTTTACGAAGAGATCAGATGTTAACATATGTGTCTGAAAGCGAAAGACTTCTGGCTTTCTCACTATTCTTTATGCTGTGCTTTTTCCTGCTGTGAAGTGGGAGATGAAGCCTTGAATAGGTCATCACACTTTCCTTCTCCTGTTCTCGTTTTAAAGTTGGACAGAATTGCTTAACACATAGCTCTGGTATATCTGTTCTCTTTTTTTTTCCTAAAATATTTTCTTCAGTGTTTGTATTTAAAAGAAAAAAGAATCAGACAAGCCCTCAAAGTTCATCAGAAATGGCCTATCCAACTGGGAGCAAATAGTTCTTCAAATGTCATAAGTCATTTGAACTTTGTTGACTCAACCCAGTTGCATTGTTTTAACTGTTTGAGAAAATGTCTTAGTTCTATGTTTGTTGATGAATTAGGGCATATATACAATTTTAATAAAGCTTTAGCTTTGACTTTTGTCCAGTTGCTTTCCACCTCAAATTCACTTTTTCTGGATTCTAAAATATATCTCATGTTGTAAATCACTGTAATAAAACATTTATTTTTATTTTATTCTATCAGTGAACTTACAGCTATTTTTGCACATCATGTAAATGTTGCAAAGACATTAAACTTAAATTTTACTTGTTTTAAGTCTGCAGCAATTATATTTTCACTTTCTATGCTTTTCCAAATGAAATACACTTTTCTTATGTAGTGCATCTGCAGCGAGATGGCACATATGGACAATTTTTTTCTCATTCACTTTTGATAATTTGTATTTCTAATATTAAAGAAAAGATTTTATTCTACTGAATTTCATGCTTTATGATGTAGTGCTACTTCTCTACATTACAGTAGGAAAAAATCAGTAGTGTTCTCTTTCATCTTCAATATTAGTTGGTTAAACAGTCTAGAAATTTTTTATCCTTTTTTGTATTCCATTTTATCTTTATTTTTTATTTTTTATAATTTATTCACTTTATTTTCTGATGGTAGCCCCCTCCCTCATCTCCTTTAAGTACTACCCTCTCTCCTTTTTCCCCCCATCCTCTCCTAGACCACAGAAATGGGGGACCCTCCTCCCTTACCATCTGACCCTAGCTTGTCAAATCTCATCAGAACTGCCTGGATCCTCTACCTCTGTGGTCTGGCAAGGCTGCCCAGCCAGGAGGAAGTGATCAAAAAGCTGGTAACATAATTCATGTCAGAGATAACTCCTAGGCCTTTAATAGGAGACCCATATAAAGACTGAGCATCCTATAAGCTATATCTGAGCAGGAGGTCTATGCCCTCCCCATGCATGGTTTTTCGTTGGTTCATCAGTCTCTGCAGTCCTTCAACTCCAGGCCCAGATTTGTTAGCTTTGTTGGTAGCCTTATGGAACTCCTTTTACACTCCTGATCCTTCTATCCCCCAACTATTCCCTAAGACTACACACTCTGCCCAAAGTTTGGCTATGAGGCTCAGTCAACATCAAACAAACTTTTATTCGCCTATTTCAGTTGTCTCAGAGGATTATTGCCACTCTGTCAGCTAAACTAGGCTTATTCTTGGAAGCTTCCACTCTCTGTACAACCTAGCCTAGGCCTAGAATGTTTTCATCCTGAAGATTTACTGCTTAGTAAGCTCACCCTTTCTTGTTCTTCTTGAGATCATAGCTAGCTGGTTGAACTCAGCTCTTTTATCTCAAACTCCTCTCCCAGCTTACTTATTCAATGTGACTTTTCCTCAGCCTCTGAATTGCTCTGCTTTGCTTCAAATTAACTCTAGCAATTTATCCTAATCTTCTGCCTTCAACCTCTCTCTGTAAAACTCTGCTTGTAGAACTGCCTCTTCTCTCTGTGTATTGCCATTAAGTAGCTTCCCTTTCCTCTCTCTTCTTAGTAGAGTTGAGCGAATCCTATTCTGTCAAAGCAGAGAATTTTCTGCCACTGAATTAGACATCACTTTCATACATGGGTGCTTCCTTCTATAAACTAACTTTACCGTCATTATCTGGGATTGATGGTGTGCACAACCAAGTCTGGGTCTAAACTTTTCTTTACCTAACCTTGTTCTGTACTAGGCTGGCCTTGAACTCCAAGATGCACTTGCCCCTTTCTCCTGGATTAAAGGCATATTTGTATTCTACCCAGATCATACAGACTTAGAAGGTCTTCGGATGTAATCTCTTGCCAGAAGAGCCATGTATAAAATTCCTCTATAGTCAACAGGGGCTAGTTGTGATCAAACCACATAGGTAAATGCTAATGAAAATCCTGCTGAGTTGCTAGTCCACAGAAGAGGACATTGTAGCCAGCCCTGAAGAGACCTGATAAGCTAGGATCAGATGGTAGGGGAGGAAGACTTCCCCCATCAGTGGACTTAGAGAGGGGCAGGAAGGAGATGAAGGAAGGAGAGTGGAATTGGGAGGGGGCTGCAGCTGGGATACAAAGTAAATAAACTGTAATTAATATAAAAAATAATAAAGAAAAAATCCTGCTGAAATGACTTGTACCTAGAAATATGTGCTCATGAGAATGACAGCTTTCTATGTGCAAGCACTCTGTGTCCTAAATGTTCTTCTGTAGACTTATGCTGTCGCTGTTACATAAATGTCCTTTGGGCCTTTACAGATTTATATATGAATAAAAATATGTAATGAGTTTCCCTGACATTGACTTTTCATAATAGTGCTGATTAGAACTCTGATTACACTGAGAAAATAGCCGTAAAATGTCTCTCACCTTAAAGAGGACACTGCCTTAAGCATGGATCACTGTCATTTAGTGAAGACGCTTGCCATGAAAACTCTTATACTGCATAGTATTAATTGGTCATAATACCAGGACTTGTGAAGGAAGTAACCACAAGAGGAAATAATGCATTAACACTTACCAATGGTAGTTGTAATTAGATTTTGATAAATGAAGATGCCTGAGTTTTGTCACTGTGTTTACCTGACAATACAAAGAGAATCTAGACAGGGTGACCTTCTAGAAAATGAATAAACTCATCTTTCTTTAGGGAGAAATAAAAAGTGTCTCAATATTTGTTCCATGGTTATCTCAGAGAAAAATCAGCTTATACTTTCCCTTGATCACTCTAAATAAATTCTGTTCCTATAGGTAGTTCCCACTGTGAAAAAAAAAAAAAATCCCATTTTGTTCTATTTTGCGGCTCTACTACCATAACTACGTTTATTAAAAATATGACCACTTCCCAGCTTGTTCTAACGATTGGCATTTCCATATTTACTTTTAATAATGAAGATTATTATTAAAAGGAAAAACTATCGGGTAATATTCAAAGGATAGTTATCCCAATTTGTAATGGGGTAGTCATTGTATACTTAATTTGTTGAATAAGAAATAAAATTCCATGCTACATCAAAGAATCATTTGAATATGTTCTTTCATCATCAATGGTAGGAGCCTTGTAAAATTGCCTTATCTCTTGGTACTGATCTATGTGCATTATTCATTTCTACACACCCTTTGAGATCTGAAGCTTAGGTAGTCATTTAATCTGAACCAAGTTATTATTAAGGTTTTTATACAAGATGGATATTGAAGTTGAAGATAACATGTTCTTATGAGAAAATGGATATTTTATTTAATAATGAAATCAGACCAGTATTCTTTGGGGAAAATGTTTAGTTTCCAGTAACTAAAATAAAATTAAGGTTTCCTAAAACGAGGTACATTCCCAGCAACACTGTCTGCCATGGTGCACTCATTTTCTGAATCTCTTTACATGCCTATGTGAAAATTAGAGCTAGGGCATTTAACTGCCAAGATGACACTGGCAGAAAGCTTGTCACTTCAAATAAGGAAAATATGATCTGCACTACAACACTGGAATTGATGCTTCCTTCCTACAGCCATAAAAATGTAGCTCTCCAGGTGGTCAGTTGGTAAGTGTATTAAACATTTAGCGTCACTAACAGCTGTCCATGTAAATTACCTTTCTTAGTATGTATATATAAAAAAACTCAAGAAATATTCACTTCAAAATAGAAACAAATCTTTTCTGATATATGAAAGTGCATTTGATTGTTTCTAGTATCTGAAAAAAAAAACCCTTTTATTCCGTTTTCTTTATTTAACAGCCAATATGGTTTTATTGTACTCACAACATTCAGGTACACCAATTCCATTAATTTAAAGGTGCATGAGATTTAAGTATTGTGTACATTTATTATATACATAGGTATTCTCTCTCCCTCTCTCCCTCCCTTCCTTTTCCTCATCCTTCACCTATCTCTGTATGATTGGCCCTGCATGTGGCAAGAGGCATCTGAGGAGATCACAAACTACCTTATATTTTCTTCTTCCACCATGAGTTCTGAAACTTGAACTCATTTCATCGGGCAGCAGGTGTGAATGTGCCAACTACACTTTCCAGCATGTTTCCCACCTATTTTAAGGGTTGTATATATCTGTTGACGATTCTGACTGTTATTGGCATTCTCGCTCAGCTCTTCTTAGAAACATGGTACGTTCAGGCAGTCTTATGTTTTCTACTGTTGTCTGAATGTTCAGCTGCTCCACTCTTTAAATTTGTTTGTTGAAACTCAAGCTCAAAGAAGGACAGAATCAGGTGAAGCCTTTGAGAGGTGAGTTTGAACTGTTCCTCAATGTAATTAGTCCCTTAAAAAAAAAAGATGGCTGGAAGAACTTGTCATCCCTTATTTAATAGGGTACTTCTTGGGAAGGTTACTATGTCCCAGTGATAAAGTAAATCTTTATCACTTTATGACTGTGCACTTATTTATTGATTGTGGAATTCTCCTGTTCACTCTTTTATGTCCAAGAACATGATTATGTTGCTTACAAACCACACAGTTTCCTTGTGGAGCTCTTGTCCCTTCCACATCTTTTTATTTCCCCCTTCTTGCATAATATTCCCTGTACTCTGCCCACACTTTAGCTATAAGCTTCAGCATCTCCTTTGATATCCTGATGGGTAGATTCTTTCAGAGGACCCCGTGTTTAGCTTTTTTAGTACTATAGATTTTAGTATGTTAGTCCTCTAATATCTACTTATAAGTGAGTATAGACCATGTGTATCTTTCTGCTTCTGGGATACCTCACTCAGGATGATCATTTCTAATTACTATTATTTGTCTGCAAATTTCCTGATTTCCTTGTTTTTAATTGCTGAGTAGTATTCCACTGTGTAAATGTACCACAATTTCTGTATCCACTCCTCCATTGAGGGTAATCTAGGTTGTTTGCAGATTCTGGCTATTACAAATAAAGTTGCTATGAACATAATTTAGCAAATGTCCTCACTGTAGGAAACCAACAGAGCCAAACAAACAAACAAACAAACAAAAAACTAGACTTAGGGAGGCCTGCAGAGACCTATACTCCAACCAAGGACCACATATGGAGAGAACCTAGACACCCTGCTCAGAGAAAGCCCATAGGCTTCTCAGTTTCCAAATGGGTTTCCTAGTAAGGGATACAGGAACTGTCTCAGACACGAGCTTAGTGGCTGGCTCTCTATTCACCTTCCCCTGGGGATTTCAGCCTTGCCAGGCCACAAAGAAAGATAATACAGCCAGTCCTGATGAGACCTGATAAGCTAGGGTCTTGGACTTGGAGATGGGCATAGGAAGAGATGAGGGAGGGAGCATGGGGTTGGAAGGGAATGAGGGAGAGACTACAGCTGGGATACAAAGTGAATAAACCATATTAATATAAAAAATTAATTACAAAAAGAAGGGGAAGAGGTCCTTGTCTATCAGGGGACTAGGGGAAGGGCATAGGGGGAGAAGAGGGTGGGAGGGAGGGAGGAATTTGGAAGAGATGTGAGAGGAGGCTACAGTAGGGATACAAAGTGAATAAATTATAATAAATAAATAAATATTTTTTAAAAACCCACACAGTTTATTATAATTTTTATAATAAACTACCAGAATGAGAATAGTTATATTTTTACTAATTTAATAGTTGCTTGAGAAATTCATAAATGTTTATAGTGCATTTTAATGAAGTCCACCCCTACCATCTTTTCTCCCTCCTATTCCTGTCAAATTTCCTTTTTCCTTACTAGTTTCTCTCTTGTGTTCATGACTTTCTGTTTTATTTTGTTCTAAAGTCTTCGTTTGTGTGTATCACAGAGAAAGGTTTCTTATTCAGAAATATCAATTGAGAACTGATTAATTTATTAGAGAATCCAGTCATATTTTCCAACTATTTCTTCCAGTGTGAATATGAACAATCCCCAATATGTTCATGTGATAAAAATTTTGGTCCCCAAAAGTGGTAATGTGTGGGGAGGTAGAATCTTAAGGATAAAGAGCATTAATAGATAAAGATTTTTAATTCCGAATGAGACTTTCAATTTTTTTTGTTTCCTGTTTTTTGTTTGTTTGTTTGTTCCCTGTTTTAGAGATTTGAGCAATGAGCAGCTACTAAAATTTATGATGCAACAGAACTAGCTATGCCTTTTCCCAAGATGGGTTACAGCCTCTCAGATTGTGAGCCAAAAATAGACTTTTTCTTCACGTAATTTTTCTTGTCATACATTTGGCTACAATGATGAAAAAAGTTACCAATACAGTGATTTTTATTATGAAATAAAACCCTCATATTTTGACCCAACTTACCAGTGTAACTGTCTTAAACAATATAATAAAATCAAATTATTGGCTAGTATCTTTGAAAAATCTATCACTAGAAGCAAATGCTACAAAATGGAAAAATAATTGTGGCCCTTAACTGTGTTTTAAAGATTGTGTAGAAAGTCATGTAGGAATCATATTGGAAGACAGACAACTTTGCTTTCTTCACAATAGAATGATGCCGATTTTAGAGGCAAATATACACTATGTTTATGCCCAAATGCAAATGTTTCAGATTAAAACTTTATATATTCATACATGTTAGGCTGAAAAATCAAGTATTTCTGTACTTCAATTAATTTACACAAATGTTTAATATTTGTCTGATATGAATATAGTAAAAACATTTTTTTTCTAAAACACAAGCTACATATATTCTGATAATAAGCAAGATCCTGCATGGGATACTCCTATTTCAGCTTTAAAGTAAATTTAAAGTATTTGAGTCTTGGAAATTCTCAGTGCAACTCTGTCTTCCACTTATGGAATGTTCATGTTGATCTTCTGACTGCTCTTGAAAACTAGAAACCTATGCTGCTAAAACAATTTCTTTATATATTCTATATTAAGTAACTTTTGCAATAAGAGATCGACTTTTTATATGTAAAAGCCAGTAAACATGGTAGATTGGATTTGAACAGGGACAGTTCATATTCCAAAACAATAATCAAAAATCAAGGCTGCCTGTTCTTATGCCTTTTCCCCACCAGATATTTTCAGTGTATAGAAACTCTGAGCTATTATTCACTTTAATGATGCAAGTTAAAATATTTACCTTAAATAGTGTAAAACTGCAGACTTTAAATTCAGCCATGTAGCAAACTCCAGGTAAGAAGTCCAGGATCTTGTGTTATTTTAAAGTACACTAAGTTTATGCTGCTCTCTCAGTCCATACTTCCATTTCAGATCTTTTTCACAAATAAGATGATGTTTTATACAATCAAGTTCATAAGAATAAACCTTCCAGATTAGGATGTACAAAAGGAATAGGGCACTTCAAATTCAAGCACAGAGACCTTGAGGGCAAGCTTGTGGAGATCAAAATTAACTTGTGGATTAACATGGTATATCCATTATAGAGTTCAGAAACAGTTCAGAACATCAGCAAAACAGAACATTCTTTGCAGAATAAAGTGTATCAAGCCCATTGTGTTGCATTAAGACTAAGAAAACATTGGGATTAAGTGTAGAAAAGGCATTATGCTTTGTTGCCTAAAAGCTTCAGCAGGTCCAAGGCCAATCTAATGAAAAGATGGAGAAAACAAAACAAAACAAAACAAATATCAAATTCATAGTACATAGAGCCCTGTGGTTTTAAAAGAATTCTCAATGTCAACGGTAACCTACATCAGTGCAACGACAAAGAGCAGAGGAAGTAGACAGAGGTAGGCAAAAGAGTGAACAACAATTTACTGATTCTAGCATAATCTAAACATTAGCAAAGCCTTTTTTTGATATTTTGTTTACGGTCAAACACGCATGCATATGTTAATGTTGACGTTGCATTCTGTAGTCAAATAGCACTACACATAGGAGTGTTTTTTACACACAAAGATATTATTAAAGTAGCATGCAACATATTGCACTGATATAATTCATTTTTGTTGTGATATGCATTTGTGTATTAACATTTTATCACATATATTTCTAAAATTTTAACAATTATATGAGATTATGCCTTTATAAAAATATTCTAGTAAGTTTTAAATATCAATAGTTTAGCCAACAATACAATTTTTCAATCTTTAACAGATATTAGAAAAATTAAACACTCAAATGAATCCTCTTAAAGTGTGACATGATACATCATATTTTCTCTTCCCCAGACTTAAACTAAATCTAGCTTTATTTTTACCTCAAGCTATTTGCCTATTTAGAACTTTCATATAATTAACATTGAACAGGGGACTTTCTTCAAGTATCTCCTTTGAAGCAGCATAACATTGTTTCAATTTGTTCATGGGATTTTATGTTTTAATTCATCCTTCCATATTTATTATTTGTTACCTTGATTGGTACTTTACTTTGACACATTCATATATAATGCTACTATGAACATCCATGTATTCAAATAGAGCGTTTGGATACTGATAGAAAGGGAATATTGAAACTTTGTAAGAACTGCAGGGTGGTTTTCTCTGGACTGTTTGAACTCCAGTTTCAAGGGTTCTGACAGTCTCTTCTAGACGCTAAAGGCATCAGCTACACATGTTGCACACACACACACACACACACACACACACACTATATATATGTAGGGATAACATTGATACAGGG
Source organism: Psammomys obesus (assembly GCF_907164565.1). NCBI lineage: Eukaryota > Metazoa > Chordata > Mammalia > Rodentia > Muridae > Psammomys > Psammomys obesus. The sequence goes on from NW_026591086.1 coordinate 50,674,632, forward strand.
TAAGGTAGAATGACCAATCACAATATTTTTTTGCCAATTATTTTCTTTTTTCTAATTAATTACACTTTATACATTGTGTAACCCCCCATAAGCCCCTCCCTCCTCACCTCCTGATCCCACCCTCCCTCCCCTTTCTGCATGCATGTCACTCCCCAAGTCCACTGATAGGGGAAGTTCTCCTCTCCTTTCTGATCTTAGTCTATCAGTTCTCGTCAAAAGTGGCTGCATTGTCCTCTTCTGTGGCCTGGTAGGGCTGCTTCCCCCCTCAGGGGGAGGTGATCAAATATTTTATCATTTGTTTCAATGTTAGTTCTGCATTTATTAAATCACTGTCATTTTTAATTTTCACTGTATCATTTTTATCAATTATTGTTTTATTTCTTTCCAAAAGCATCACTTGCCTTCCAAGGGAACACAGAAACACAGAGGCCTGAGAGGTTCATTACCTGAAGGATCAGTCTCTCAGAAACTGGAAGTCACATTGTGCCCCAGAAGCCATGAACACTAACCTAAAAAACCTATGACACATATCTAAGGAAGTTAGGCTAGACCAACTCCATGGTTCCCTACATTAGATGAAAACATAGAAAACAGCAAAACACAATTGAAAATCTGAAATGATTGTAAAAATCATTATGATGAATTTGCATAATATGAAATTTACATATGAAAATTAAAAATGACAACAATTGTCAGTAACTACACCCACAAAACTTAAATTATTACTATATGTATGAGATTTTTTTCTATTTTTTCTTTTTATTTTCATTAATTACACTTTCTTCACTTTGTATCCCCCCCAAACCCCTCCCTCCTCCCCTCTTGATCATACCCTCATACCCCCTTTTTCACGCATGCCCCGCCCCAAGTCCACTGATAGGGGAGGTCCTCCTCTCCTTCCTTCTGATTTTAGTCTATCAGATCTCATCAGGAGTGGCTGCATTGTCATCTTCTGTGGCCTAGAAAGGTTGCTCCCCCCGTCAGGGGAAGGTGATCAAAGAGCAGGCCAATCAGATTATGTCAGAGGCAGTCTCTCTTCCCATTACTAGGTAACCCACTTGGACACTAAACTGCCATGGGCTACATCTGTGCAGGAGTTCTAGGTTATCTCCATGTATGGTACTTGTTTGGAGTATGAGTCTCTGGGAAGAACCCTGTGTTCAAATTTTCTGGTTCTGTGGCTCTCCTTGTGGGGTTCCTGTCCTCTCCAGATGTGACTATTTCTTACTTCTTACATAAAATTTCATGCACACTGTCCAACAGTTGGCCATAAGTTTCAGCATCTGCTTTGATAGTTGCAGGGCAGAGCATTTCAGAGGCCCTTCGTGGCGGGTTTCTACCTTGTTTCATCTTTTCTTTTCCTTCTGATGTCCTTCCTCTTTGCCTTTCGGGATGGGAATTGAGCATTTTAGTCAGAGTCCTCTCTCTTAATTAGTTTCTTTGCATGAACAGATTTTAGTAAGTTTATCCTATGTTACATGTCTATATGAGTGAGTATATACCGTGTGTGTCTTTCTGCTTTTGGGACAGCACACTCAGAATGATCCTTTCTAAGTCTCACCATGTACCTGCAAAATTCATGATTTCCTTATTTTTCATTGCTGAGTAATACTCCATTGTGTAGATGTACCACAGTTTCTGCACTCATTCTCCAGTTGAGGAGCATATGGGCTGTTTCCAGGTTCTGGCTATTACAAATAAAGCTGCTACAAACATGGTTGAGCAAATGTCCTTATTGTGTTCTTGAGCCTCTTTTGCATATATGCCTAGGAGTGGTATGGCTGGATCTTGAAGAAGCTTTATTCCCAGTTGTCTGAGAAAGCGCCAGATTGATTTCCAGAGTGGTTGTACAAGTTTACATTCCCACCAGCAGTGGAAGAGGGTTCCCCTTTCTCCACAACCTCTCCAGTGTGTGTTGTCACTCGAGTTTTTCACCTTTGCCATTCTGATGGGTGTAAGGTGAAATCTCAGGGTTGTTTTGATTTGTATTTCCCTAATGGCCAATGACGTTGAACATTTCTTTAAGTGCTTCTCTGCCATTCGATATTCCTCTACAGAGATTTCTCTGTTTAGCTCTGTTACCCTTTTTTCAATTGGATTACTTGGTTTGCTGCTTTTCATCTTCTTTAGTTCTTTATAAATACTGGATTTTAACCCTCTGTCAGAAAAGGGTTTGGTGAAGATTCTTTCCCAATCTGTAGGCAATCGTTTTGTTTTGATGAAGGTGTCCTTTGCTTTACAGAAGCTTTTCAGTTTCATGAGGTCCCATTTATTGATTGTTGCTCTTAGGGCCTGTGCTGTTGGTGTTCTGTTCAGGAAGTCGTTTCCTGTACCAATGAGTTCTAGGGTCTCCACTTTTTCTTCTAACCGATTTACTGTGTCTGATTTTATATTGAGGTCTTTGATCCACTTGGACTTTAGTTTTGTGCAGGGTAATAAGTATGGATCTATTTGGATTTTTCTACATGTAGACATCCAGTTGGACCAGCACCATTTGTTGAAGATGCTATCTTTTTTCCACTGTATGGTTTTGGCATCTATGTCAAAATCAGGTGTCCATAAGTGGTTGGGTTTATTTCTGGGTCTTCTGTTAGATTCCATTGATCCACCATTCTGTTTCTATGCCAGTACCATGCAGTTTTTATAACTGTTCCTCTATAGTACAGCTTGAGATCAGGGATGGAGATACCTCCAGAAGATCTTTTATTGTAGAGGATTGTTTTAGCAATTCTGGGTTTCTTGTTATTCCATATGAAGTTGAGAATTTTTCTTTTCAGGTCTGTAAAGAATTGTGTTGGTAATTTTGTGGGAATTGCATTGAATCTGTAGATTGCTTTTGGTAAGATGACCATTTTTACAATGTTAATCCTGCCAAGCCATGAGCATGAGAGATCTTTCCATCTTCTGATATCTTCTTCTAATTCTTTCTTCAGAGACTTGAATTTTTTTTTTTCATAAAAGTCTTTGACTTGCTTGGTTAGGGTTACACCAAGGTACTTTATGTCATTTTGTGGCTATTTTGAAGGGTGTTTTTTCCCTAATTTCTTTCTCAGCCCTTTTGTCTTTTGTATACAGGAGGGCTACTGATTTTTTTTTAATTAATTTTGTATCTGGCCACTTTGCTGAAGGTGTTCATCAGCTGTAGGAGTTTTCTGTTATAATTTTTGGGGTCACTCATGTATACTATCATATCATCTGCAAATAGTGATAATTTGAATTCTTCCTTTCCAATATGTATACCTTTGATCTCCTTCAACTCTCTTATTGCTCTAGCCAGGACTTCCAGCACTATATTGAAGAGATATGGAGAGAGTGGGCAGCCTTGTCTTGTCCCTGATTTCAGTGGGATTGCTTTAAGTTTCTCTCCATTCAGTTTGATGTTGGGTATATGCCTTCTGTATATTGCCTTTACTGTTTAGATATGTGCCTTGTATCCATGATCTCTCCAATACTTTAAACATGAATGGATGTTGGATTCTGTCAAATGCTTTTTCAGCATCTAGGGAGATTATCATGTGTTTTTTTTTTTCTTTCAGTTTGTTAATATGGTGGATCACATTGATGGATTTCTGTATATTGAACCACCCCTGCATACCTGGGATGAAGCCTACTTGGTCATTTTGGATGATAATTTTGAAGTGTTCTTGGATTCAGTTTTCTTAAAGGATTTTCATTTTCTCACATAGTGTGAGTTAATGTGACATGTTCTTTCAGCTTAGCCAGAAGAATGCCTACCAAGATATCCTAACTCTATAACTATTAACAGTTTTGGTTTCTGTGATGTCTCCATTTTTTATTGTGGAACAATCACTGTATGGCATGTAAGATTCTCAGTTGACTTTTCTTTCTCAACTTTAAATGTGCTACACCACTGTTCTTGGGTCTGTGGTTTCTCATGTTCCATGAAGTATTAACATGGATATCAGATAAAATGAATAAATGCAGTAAATTTATTAATAAATATATTATTTTATTATAATTATAATAAATATAATAAAGTCCCTGTATCTGTTAACATTTTGTCATGTTTGTCTTTTGGTTGCTTTGCTGCATTCTATTTGAAATGAAAATTATATACTATATTCTACCAGTATTATCCTGAAACTCAGAAAATGTGTATGCTAACTGCATAAAGATTATTTTGCCTATTATATTTACACCATTATTTTTGTCTCTTTCTCACAATCAGTTTTTTCTGGAGTTCATGTATGCACATACTTTTTGGTACATAGTTTTAATTTTATGTTCAATGTGGTTAACCTCAAATGATCCATCTGGGAACAAACTCTTTCTTTCTGCCAACTTTACCTTCTCTAATAACCTCTACTTACATAACATGTATTATCCTTCACTACAAATTGTTATGCATCGTTTTTTACACCTTTCTACTTATTTACTGAAATTCCGTATTTGGCTCTAGCCATCAGCACACAGTTTTGAGAAGGTGGCTGTCTTCCTCCTCCATGTGGATCTCGTAATTAAACTCAGATTGGCGATCCTGAGGGGAGGTGTTTTACCACTCTCCCCAACCACTACACCAGACTTGATACAAAATTTCATTTCCCAAATTAAATTATTACACTTTGTTTTGGTTCTGTTACACTTCAAGAGTGATGATGTGTGGTTTTGAGACATACCTTCTTGCATTTCTCATCATTAATTTTTTTTGAAAACTCACAGTTGAACTCTTGATTTATATATGTCAAACATCTGTAAAACTCTTCAAATACCCTCAAATTATGTTGTAACATTTATTAGAAGACTTCTGAAGGCCCGTTTCACTAGGAAAGTGGTCACTCAACTCTTAGTAAAAACTTTCTACTATGCCTTGAGCCATTTTTTACATATATTTTTAGGGAAATAGCTTGGAGCACCTTGTGATAAATACTTCTGATATTCTGTTCATACCCAGTTATGTTAGCATTACTTCGATACATAGAAAATATTAAATTTAACAAAATGTTAAATAGAATATTGTATAAATGAATATATATTTTATGAATAATTAAGTGTTCTTATACACATGCACAGGTTACTTTTGTTATTTATTATTTGTTATTTATTACAATATATTCACTTTGTATCCCAGTTGTGGCTCCCTCCTTCGACCCCTCACAAACCTTTTCTTCCTCCCTCTTCTCTCTTTATTCCAAGTGCTATGTAAATTAAAAACCCAACACTATGGTATATCATTTCCAGGTTTTCTAATTATACTTTTAGCTGGCATATGATTTCTCTCAAAATTACCATACCTTCAACTAACAATGATGATAGGTCTATATAGAATTTGTTTTTTGTTCTTTTAGCTAAATGTAAGCATGTCAAATAAATGAAGTGTCAAAGAACTTTTCCAAACAGAATCTACGTTTGTTGTGTTGTTAAGGCAACTCCTGGGAGAGTTCAACCAATGTTCTCCTACATTCTGCCCTACCTCAGTGCTGTTGCTTTTTGCAGCTTGGGGAGTATATATTACACAAACACACAAACACACACACACAAACACATATTCTTTAAAAAACTTGCAGAGTTTTGTTCATTTTACTCACATTAAATTCTTAGATACCTTATAAATGATTAATTTACCAACTTATATAAATAGAATTTCTGACTCTTAGCATTGAAAATCAGACATTGGGATTTAACCCTCGTGCTCTAGAAGAGCCTTGCTCACTACCTAACGATTTTCTCACTTAGGAACTCAATAGCAGTCAGCTGTTGCTGCACTTCTTAATTTGTACCTCAAAGTGGGAATCTGGGGTGCAACTGAAATTGTTTGTATATTCTGGACGTTTTAGTCTTAATTATTTTACTTGTTTGCTTACTTGTTTATTTTAGATTATTTTATTTATCTATTTCATGTATCTGAGCACTCTGACTGCGTGTACACACACCTGCAGCCAGAAGACAGCATCAGACCCCTGTATAGACTGGTGGGGAGCCACCATGTGGTTCATTTTGCTTTCATTCTTAGATTTGCATACAAAAATTTTTATTCATTTCCACTCTTCCTTTCTCCCTATCCAACACTTGTTTTGTGCCTTCCATTCCATCTCACATTCATAAGCTCTTCTTTAATTACTGCTATATCTACCAATGTAAAGTAGTGTATACATTGTACTATCCAAAAAATGCACATTATGTATGCAAATATAATATGTGCATGAGCCCATTGAATCTGTTTTCATGTTAATACCAAGTCCCATGTAGCCCAGGATAGCCTCAAACTCACTGTGTAGCAAAGGAGGACCTTCAACTCCTGAACCTCTTGTCCACAGAGGCGCTAGGTTAACCTTTTCTAAAAAAGTAATCACATGCATCATACCTAAGAAAATCCTATAATGTTCTTATAATTAAACTTCATTTTGTACTTTTGTTTAATGGAAAAACACTATGTCCTTGCTAGTTTCTTATGTTAACTGTGTTTCTTATAAACATATAGCATCATATTTAAATAATAAACATTTTAGACACTCAGGAAGCTGCTGCTGAAATTTTACATATTTAAAATTCTTCCAACATATGGATGTAATTTAACATATTAGTAAGACAGATCATACATAGCAGAGAATATTATAGAAAGACATGTTTATATAAAAATATAATATTAATATATGAATACACTAAAATTAATATTTTATAATTGTGATATTATTAATATATTTTCTAGACATTTTTGCCATTTTCATGCTAAATTTAATTTGGCTCCAAAAATGTTATGCTTTAAAAAAGATTTCTTTTGACAAAGCAAGACAATGCAGCCAGTCCTAATGAAACCTGATAGTCTAGGGGCAGAAAAAAGGGAAGGTGGACCTCCCCTATCAGTAGACTAGAGGAGAGGCATAGAGGAAGAAGGGGCCACAGCCGAGATACAAACTGAATAAACTGCAGTAAATAATAAATTAAAGAAAAGTGAAGTTGAAAGATTTTGGAAAAAAAGATTTTCTTATATACCTATTTTAATAATAACGTCTTATGATTCTGAACATCTTGGTATACTGTAGCTTTAGAAACATATAAACAAATTGTAGTCAGTTATAAGTAATGCCACCTTGAATATAATTAGAAGACAATTACGATATTTCATTCTTGATTTGAGGATAGCCTCTCCCATTGAAAATACTTACCAAATAGTAGAATCTGAAGATTGGTTCCTTCTAGCTACTTTATTAGAAGTACAAAATCAATTATATATGTATCAATAGATGCTGTCAAAATGTGATTGAAATTATGGTAATAGATCTGAACATATCTACTCAACACAATCCTAGCATAATTTGCATTATATTTGCACATCCTTTCTTAATGCATAGTCAGATAAGCATAAAATTTACAAGTAAGCACAGTAAACCAGATGTTTACAGGACATTATCCATTGATTCAGTGAAATAAATAATTTAACTGTGATCACTAACAGAATGAACAGGATAAAATAATCTTTCTAAATTGGTAATTAAAATATATCAGATTTTATACCTGATGGGTTCATATAATACAGCCCCAAAAACTTCTGAATTAAAGATCCACTCACAGTGGCTGACTCTTTGATCACCCACTGCCCCCGAGGTAGGAGCAGCCTTGTCAGGACCCAGAGAAGGACATTGCAGCCAGTCCTGATGAGACCTGATAAACTATGGTCGGATGAAACAGGAAGTGGACCGCCCCTAATGGTGGACTTGGAGAGGGGCATGGGAGGAGATGAGAAAGGGAGGGTGGGATTGGAAGGAAATGAGGGACAGGGCTACAGCTGAGATGCAAAGCAAATAAAATGTAGTTAATATAAAAAATGAAAATTTAATTAAAAAATAAAATAAAAAAAGAAAAAGTATATGTAAAAAAAATCCACTCACATAATTTCAATATTATAGATATGCATGAAAACTTCAAAATTATATTTCAAACATATGTCTAAGTATATACCAGTATAAATATATAGATAGCAGCAAAACTTAAACATGGTTACGTAAGCAATATAGTTTTGAATTTTATCAAGAATATATATATTGTCTGCTTTCCCTCCCATGATTCCTCTTGCCTGTCCTTTCCAACTTCGGTCCTGCAGAATGGCTCCAAGGGTTGCTAGAAGAAGAGCCGGTGTGCAATCAACTAGGTGGAGATCCGAGCATACACCATCAGCATTCACAAGCTCATCCGTGGAGTGGGCTTCAACGCGCTCATCAGGAACTCAAAGAAATTCGGGAATTTGCTGTGAAGGATATGGGGACTCCAGGTGCACGCATACAGGGAATCATATGAAAGAAGGGTATGATATGGAAAGGATAGGAGCTCTACAAGGACCAAATATATCTGGGCACAGGGTCTTTTCTGAGACTGACACTCAACCAAGGACCATCTATGGATATAACCTAGAACTTCTGCTCGGATGTGGCCTGTGGTAGCTCAGTAACCAAGCAGTTTTCCAAAGTAAGGGGAACAGGGACTATTTCTAACAGGATCTCAAGGGCAGGTTGTTTGACCCCCCCCCCCCCCAGGGGAGGAGCAGTCTGTTAGGCCACAGAGGAGGACTTTGCAGCCAGCCCTGAAGATACCTGATAAAACAGGGTCAGATGAAAGGGGAGGAGGTCCTCCCCTATCAGTGGACTTGGAAAGTGGCAGGGAGGAGACCAGGGAGGGAGTGTGGGGTTGGGGAGGGAATGAGGGAGCAGGATACAGCTGGGACACAGAGTTAACAAAATGTAACTAAAAAGAAAAATAAAATAAAATAAAAATGTAAAAAAAAAAAAAAGAAAGAAGGGGAGTTAGTATGATGGGGAAAGGATAGGAGCTCCACAAGGACCAAATATATCTGGGCACAGGGACTTTTCTGAGACTGACATTCAACCAAGGACCATGTATGGATATAACCTAGAACCTCTGCTCGGATGTAGCCTGTGGTAGCTCAGTAACCAATTGGTTTCCCATAGTAAGGGGAAAAAGGACTATTTCTAACAGGAACTCAATGGCTGGCTCTTTGACCTCCCACCACCCAAGGGAGGAGCAGTCCTGTTAGGCCACAAAGGAGAACTTTGCAGCCAGTCCTGAAGATACCTGATAAAACAGGATCAGATGAATGGGGAGGAGGTTCCCCCCCCAATCAGTGGACTTGGAAAGGGGCAGGGTGGAGATGAGGGAGGGAGGGTGAGATTGAGACGGAATGAGGGAGCAGGATACAGCTGGGATACAGAGTTAATAAAATGTAACCGATAAGAAAAAAATAAAATTAAAAAGAAAGAAAGAAAGAAAGAAAGAAAGAAAGAAAGAAAGGAAGGAAGGAAGGAAGGAAGGAAGGAAGGAAGGAAGGAAGGAAGGAAGGAAGGAAGGAAGAAAGAAAGAAAGAAAGAAAGAAAGAAAGAAAGAAAGAAAGAAAG
>NW_026591086.1:50684006-50794088 GCF_907164565.1 Psammomys obesus
AAGAAAGAAAGAAAGAAAGAAAGAAAGAAAGAAAGAAAGAAAGAAAGAAAGAAAGAAAGAAAGAAAGAAAGAAGGAAAACAGTCTCAATAAAGCTGTCTGGGCTAATGGGATAAGGAAGATTCCATATCGTATCTGAGTACCTTTGTCCAGAAAGCATAATGAAGATGAGGATTCACCAGACAAGCTCTACACACTGGTACTTACTTTCCAGTTACCACATTAAAACAAAAAATCTACATAAGATCAAATTGGATAAGAACTAACCAAACGAATGTCAATAAAGTTGCAGAACTGCCGACTTCATGAATACATATATATTTATATATTACCTGTAATTTGAAAATAAAAAAAATATTGATTTGGATAAACTTTTGGCACGAAATATGTACTGCATTTTTGGCAACATTTGTGTATGAGTACATGTTTAATTACATAGTTTAAGTACACATAGAAATGGAAGCCTATAACATACAGAGAGAGAGAGAGAAAGAGAAAGAGTATTTAGCATTGACAAAATATTGTGACAAAAAGTTAAGGAGATGCTGTATGCCTTTCTTTCAAAATACACCTAATATGAGACAGAAAAGAAGACACAACCAACTCAATATACATCAACTTGAATTTCTGGAGGTGGAAAACAGGGAGAGCTTGTGATAACCTAGAACCCCTGCACAGATGTAGCCCATGGCAGTTCAGTTTTCAAGTGGGTTACATAGTAATGGGAAGAGGGACTGCCTCTGACATAATCTGATTGGCCTGCTCTTTGATCACTTCCCCCTGAGGGGGGAGCAGCCTTACCAGGCCACAGAAGATGACAATGCAGCAACTTCTGATGAGAACTGATAGTCTAAGATCAGAAAGAAGGAGAGGAAGACTCCTCTATCAGTGGACTTGGGGAGGGGCATGCATGCAGAAAGGGGAGGAAAGGTGGGGTCGGGAGGGAAGGAGGGAGGGGCTTATGGGGGTTACAAAATGAATAAAGTGTAATTAATAATAATAATAAAATTGCTTTCTCTTAAAAAAATAAAAATAAAGTGGGTTTTCCCAGTAAGGGAAACAGGGACTGTCTCTAACATGAACTCAGTGGCAAACTCTTTGACCTCCCCCACACCTCGAGGGAGGAGCACCCTTGCTAAGGCCACATTGCAGCCTGTCCTCATGAGACCTGATAAACTAGGGTCAGATGGAAGGGGAGGAGGACCTCCCCTATCCGTGGACTTAGAGAAGGGCATTTAGGAGATGAGGTGGGGGAGTGGGATTGGGATGATTGAGGGAAGGGGCTACAGCTGGGACACAAAGTTAATAACCTGTAATTAATATAAAAAATAAAAATTATAAAAAATGAAGTGTTTATTTAGAAGAGATTTCTGCTTTCAGTCTCAACTTTGGTGGCCACGTGTTTAATTTCGTGCATCCATATGGAAGGCAAAGCTTGGAAGTAAAATGCATCTCCAAATATTAAAGCTAAGGCTTTCTCAGATACAGTCTTCCTTCCCTGCATATCCCTATGAGTGTATGTGTCATCTGCACTTATGAAACTCAGATCCTGGACTTTGGATTTCAGACCTTTGCCACCAACAGCTGCTTTCTCTGATTAATTACTTGCTCCAGATTTTGTAGTAATTCCGCAGACTTCCACTTTCTCTCTTTGAGAATATTCTCATTCATGTTCACATAAATTCTTTGAAAAGGTACTTCAGAGTGTTTAACTATTTTGTTGAAGATTTTTCTCTCTTCCTCTCACATTGACTTTAAAATCTACAGTTAATTGCCTGACCTAGAAGACTTTGAATGAATTTACTCTTTGCAACCTCTCTCATCTCATTATCCACCAATTATTTTCCACATTCCTTCTACTTCAGATGCAATAGCCTCATTGCTCTTTGTGAAACGTGGTGAAGCCTCCTACTTTTGCACTTCTTCCTTTTCTACCTTAAATGTTATTTCCCCAATAACCTCAAAGCTTCTTGTCTCATTAAATCACTGCTTCTCAAATTTCATCTCCTGTGTGGTGCCAAGTTTAGCAATCGTGAATAAATTGAATTCCTTCCACTTACATGATGGTCTTCTATATTACACTTGAAAACAGTATATTCATATTAGTTATGATCTTATTGTATAACTTCACTAATGATAACGTTATAGGCAGAAAAATTCAATTTATCTGTCTGGTTTTGTATCTTTTGCTTTCTACTTTACTATGAATTGATTTCACTCAAGGAATGACTGAATGAATAACTGAAAAAAAAGCATACAGATTCTAGAGGTTCATTCTCATCTTTCAATATTAATACGTAACTGCTGACATGTGAGCATATTCTCTCGCTTGTCTATTATTTTAGCAAGTGTTGTGATGCGTTGGAAATGGCTCATATTTTTGGAAAAGAGTTTTGTTCACCATCCAGAACATTCACATATGTAACAATTTTTAGCATCAACTCTTTCCTCTACTTTGCAAATTTTTATCAGTACAAAATCACATTATAATATTTCTCATTTAAGAAAGAAAAACTATTTATCCATTACTTAAATAAGTCAAGCCCTTCTACATTTAGTTATGTTCACAATGACACCTTTTTGTATTTTCAGTGTAGAACTGAAATTCTCATTTTTATGAGCTACCAACAAATGTACTTTAACAGTATGCAAATATTACTAAATACTACTTCTGTCCTATAGTAATATTAACTATTCTAGTTAGTGTATCATTCAGTGATACGGAATTGAACTTCTCACCTCAAAAAGAATAATAGGTATTTCATTCTGGAGTCAAAAAGGAGTGTCCCCGGAACCAAGATTCAGTTTGTAATAAAGTCCACATTCCAATAGGCAATAATTTGATGAAGATTTCATAGGAACAGAAGAAAGTCATAGATCACAAAATTTACATTGATGCTGCATCAAGTAGGCAATTTCAGTAAGGTAAGGGAAATAGAGCTAAAGGCTCCAGATTCTCTGTAACAACAAACCCATCTTTAAGGTTTGTGAAAATTAGGGTCCTGTTCATACATTCCAAAGAATGTATCCAATATTGTCAAACAGTTAGGTCAAATACAAAGGGAGACAATAGATGCACACTTAGAAGGCACTAAGTAGACTTGATAATTTAATTCTGGACCATCAAAATTAAAACTTCCCATAATTATCATTCCAATCCATGCATCAGTTTTGTGTCACTTCTTTCCAGGAGCATCATGTTGTCTTTTTGGCAGCATGTGATGAATTAGTTTTTTTTTTTTTTTTTTCTAAATGGAGACCCATCTTTCAGTACTCAAAGGTATTATCTGATACTGCTGTCCTTTCTTACCATTGTTTTCAATTTCATTTTCTTTTTTCAGTTACGCGTTAATGTTGAAAGATGAGAAAGAACCTATAGAATCTCTATGCTATTTTTTTTTTCACTTATTCATTTAGTCTTTCCTTGAGTAAAATCAATTTATGGTAAAGTAGAAATCAAAAGATGCAAAACCATATAGATAAATAGAATTTTTCTGCCTATAATGTTTTCATTTTGAAGTTATACACTAAGATGATAAGTAATATGAGTGCACTCTTTTCAACTGTAATATAGAAAAAAAGAAAAACAAGAAAATGTTACAGAAAGTAGTGATTAATTGCACACTGCAGCCTTTACAAAATTTAAACCCCTCCAAGTTGTCTCAGTCAGTCACCTCAACTTTATATATGTATCTCTGTGGCCTATAGTAATCACTTCTAAGTCTCCATCACTGACGTCCTCTGTGGGTTTCAGAGCATTACACCCAGTTGTCTATTTCTGCCTCCATCTGCACAGACATCTGCTTTAGTTTGTTTTGAGCATGATAACAAACTATTACAAACTGTGAGGTTTTTAAATAATAGGTTTGTTTCTCAGAGCTTTAGAGACTGGAGAGCCAAAGATTACAGATGTGGCAGATGTGTTTATGATGTATTATTCTAATGTCTTCTGTCTAACCCCAGAAGTGGAATGCTTGGTGTCAATCTGTTGCCTACTTTTGCACATAGTCTGTTTCCTAAGTGTTGACCTGGCTCAAAAGAGACCAGTGTATCCCACGAATTCAGACAACCTGAGTTCCACTGCATATTTTGAAAGGAGGGAGCTGAAGGCTTCCATTAGTAGCCCTCCTCCTCATATCTGAGTTTCAGCGTATGCATGCCCATATGAACCCATACAACACACACATACACACAAACACACACATACACACAAAATCAGATGAATTCAAAATTTAAGTTGTTGAATAAATAAACTAAGCAACCAAAAATGTTTTATAAACATATTTATAACAGTAATATACATGCTTTTATGTTATGTATTTATTTTTGTGTGTCTATGTGCCACAGATAATGGGTGGAGGTAGAAGAAAGCTGCAGGAGTTAGGTCTTTCCTTCCATCATGTGGGTCCTGAGGATCAAACTCAGGTGCTCAGACCTGGTGATAACTAACTTACCCTGCTGAACCATCTTACCAGGAGCTTTTGGTGATTTCTTTTATACTTTTGTAATTTTTTTTTAATTTCATATCATGCACCTTTTTAATTTAATTTGTTCCTTAATTTTATAGCCTTTATTAACTTATTTAGGAATCGGGACATGACATCTTCCACTGGGAGGATAGTTGGACTTCTGATAGTAGTCAAATCATGTACCTCTAGAAAATATACTGGTAACCATATTAAAAAACTACATTGACAGTAGCTATAATATTGACTTTTGTACTGAAGGTGTTTCATTAACACACTTTTGGCCAACGCACAAAAAAAGAGAGAAATACACACTTTCCTTTTTTTTTGAGTGATAATATAAGAAGTATAAGGAAAATACATATACAATAAAATATTATTTATGCCGTTTGTATTATAATACTGATAATAAAAATAGCTATCCTGACTTGGTATAGGATCTTGGAATAATATCATTAGAATTATGATCTACTTTCTTTACTTGGAAAGCTTTATATTTCACTTTTACTTTAAATTCCACCTAAATTATTATCTTGTCTTTTTAATACATAGTTATTTTGCATTATCCTCTGATTCATTCTCAAGTAGAGCAGACATAAGAAAAGAAGACATTGCTATTAGTTTCCTATTGTGATTTTTACCCCTGTGTGGAGAGTTGTAATGAGAGCTTTTAAAGCCCAGCTTTCATTTTTATTGTTAGGAAACTGAATTACAGTAGGAAATTGAATAAAGAATAATAATGAGAATTTGCTAACAGTTTGAAAACTAATCTATATTTGCATTCTTTTTCCATTATCAAGTATTATAATATTTTAATGCTACACTCTAAGAAGTCGGAATCACCTGCTTTCACAGTCATATATTTGATCCATATTGATTCTAACTGCATCATTGATAATATTTTAAGTTCAGTTTCCTTTGACAAAGGTCATTGTGAATAAACAGTAAGACCATGATTATTAGGTTATATATGTACTTGTATAAGAACAAAGCAAAGCAAGTACAAAATAATATAGTAACCAGACACACATAAGCACTAATATGCCTTAGTACTGTTTTAGCCATTCATAAGCAAGGTCATCTAGTTAAATACCTTCTCTGAACTGTGCATTTATAAAACTGGTTCATAACATGAAGCATAAAATAAATTTAACAAGTCAAAAAACTAAACATAAACTTTGTCATTTATATTTGTTCTATGATAATTATTCAGCAACTTAAATAGGTTTGTATGATAACTATTACCATGATTCGGACTTACTACTGATAAAACAGAATTTTAATTATTTGAACAGTATTTCTAAGGTCATATCATGTTCAGGTTGTGTTTCTGCTACAATATTTATAAACTATTCAGACAAATAGCAACTTGCAGAGGAAAAGGCAGATTTGGTTTCTATATCCCTATCACATTTGATTATTGGTGTGAGTAAGAGCAGGATCTCAAATAGAAACAAAGACAAGAACTATGAGAGGAAGCTGCTTAGTGCTTGTTCCCTATAGACAGGCCAGCTTGATTTTTTTATACTACCAAGACGACCTTGGTATTGTCCATAATAGGCTGGGTCCTCCCACATGAGTAATTAACCAAGAAAATGCCGAAGACACAAGAAAAGAGAATGAAGTCTGTATCTTCAACTGAGGTTCCTTTTCCACCTATAATGGTAGTTTGCAAAAACCTGATAAAACAAACAAAGGGATGAATAAATAAATAAAATAACTAGCCTACAGAAACTATAGCAAATTCAACAGCTTGACCCTAAATACAAGTAAAAGAGGATGACATCAGAGGAGGGAGAAAACAGGGAATAGAACAGGAGCCTACCACAGAAGGCTTCTGAAAGGCTCTACCATGCAGGGTATCGAGGAGATGCTGAGACTCACAGCCAAACTTTGGGCAGAGTGCAGGGAATCTTATGAAAGAAGTGGATGATAGTAAGACCTGGAGAAAACAGGAGCTCTACAAGGAGAGCAACAAAATAAAAAGATCTGGGGACAGGGGTCTTTTCTGAGACTGATACTCCAACCAAGGACCACTCATGGAGATGGCCTGGAATCCCTGCACAGAAGTAGCCCATGGCAGTTCAGTATCCAAATGGGCTCCATAGTAATGGGGACAGGGATTGTCTCTGACTGGAATTGATTGGCCTGCTCTTTGATCATCTCCCTGTGAGGTGGGAATAGCCTTACCAGGCCACAGAAGACAATGCAGCCACTCCTGATGAGACCTGATAGACTAGGGTCAGGTGGAAGGGGAGGAGGACCTCCCCTATCAGTGGACTGGGGGAGGGTCACTAGTGGGGAAGAGGGAGGGTGGGATTTGGAGGAAAGAAGGGAGGAAGGGAGGTAGAGGGGTGATATAAAGTTTATAAACTGTAATTAATAAAATAAAAATAATTAAATAAAAAAGGTAAAAAAAATAATCTCAGTACAGTAAACCATCCAAATCCTGAAAACAAAATAAAACATCCTCTAAAAAAATCATCAAACTCTAATCAAATGAATGTGTGGGCACACAGATATGCATACACACACATAATCCATTATATTGTATTTTGGTTAATTTTTCTGCCTTGGAGTGATTCATATGGATAGTATCAGTCCATTGGAGATAATTGCTTTTCCTTCTCTAAGCAAGTATATTTAATAGTTCAGTTGTTAAAAAAAATATATATATCACATTAAAATTGCATAAGTCAAAGCAATAGAAAAGGAAAAGAGACCAAAAGAAGGCACAAGAATCAGAAACCTATTCATCTAAATATTCAGAAATGCCCTAAACACACTAAACGAGAAGCTGTCATATATATTCAGAGAACCCGGAGCAAACCAGGCATGTCAAATTCCTGCCCCTTTCAGTTCTCTGAGAGTTCATATTAACTTTGCTTCTGTTCGTTTAAAGGTTTTCATGGTGTCATCTGCTTCCTCTTGCTCTTTCTGACTAGTCCTTGTCTGGGCTTCCCAAACTCTGAGGGGAGGGATTGGATGGAGAAAGCCCATTTATGGCTAAGTATCCTGAGGTTTGTCACTCTCTGGGGTACTGTCTGG
This sequence comes from Psammomys obesus, assembly GCF_907164565.1. Lineage (NCBI taxonomy): Eukaryota > Metazoa > Chordata > Mammalia > Rodentia > Muridae > Psammomys > Psammomys obesus. The sequence continues at coordinate 50,691,519 of NW_026591086.1, forward strand.
TTGCTGGTCTCTGTATTTGTTTCCAGAAGCTTCTCTGATAATAGCTGAACACTGCATTGATCTATGAGTGCAGCATAGCACCATTAGGAGTCATTTTAGCACTACATTTTTTTAGACCAGTGTTATTTGGCTTTCTTGTAGGTCCATTGTCTGTATAGTCACAGGTTCCTGATCACCCTCACAATATCAAACAAGTGTCAGGTACCTCCTGGGGTGGGCCTTATATCAGCTCTTGGTTTGTTAATCCCACAAGCTTTGGGCCACCATTACCCGAGGATATCTCTCAGGAAATACACAATAATAGATAAAGGATTTGTGGTTGTCTTGGTGTTTAAGTTTCTCTTTTGTTAGTGTGAAGAGTATCTTTCTATATCAAAAATGCTGGGATGTAGAGATAAAAGATCTATCATGACACAAGACTGACATCTCCATGCTCAATGCATTGTGTGCGTGCTGTCTTCAGAAACAGGGCCTTTGCTGTCTATGAAAAGTAACCTATATTCTTGGCAGTAGCCTGGGTCTTTTTGGGATTCCCTTGGGACCCCTTTTGCCAAAAATTATATGCAACACAATTCTAGAATTGGTAATGTTTTTTGGTGACAACTGATGGTCAGTTAAGACTCTGTCCCCCCAATTATATAGAGATTACATTTAGATCACCTTCTTGTATGTAAATATATTTAGGTAGTTTCTATTGTATCATTTATCAAAGAGAGAACATTTTTCATTTTTTGCAGCTCAAGCAGTTAGAGGCTCTTTCTGATAATGCCATATGCATTATATGAATGCTAATTGGGGTTTGTAAATCTTCATTTAATTACAAAGTATAGCTCTAGGGTTAATTCCTCCAAGGAAACAAAACATAGAAGCTTTAAATTAGAGACCTATTGCTCATAGCAGATTTATGAAACAGAATGAATGTCATTTAGTAAAATAATAATGGAAAATATATTAAAATAATTTGCACATAAATGTGCATCAAACATAGGGCTCACTGCTGATACATTTCTGGGCACAGTGACAGTCATATCATAGTTTTACCAAACCTTGATAAATATAAAACATCTTATTCAGGTTTAAAAAAAAATCCCATTATGACACCTTGACAAAATATTATCTCTTAGTACATATAAAGTGGTATTTTATACATTTTAAAGTAGAAGTAATATCTGAAAGCACAGAATTTTATTTAACCTTATCTACAAATAATTCAAAAGAATGTTGCTTTTTCTTAAAAATATAGATTCTATTATAAGATTAACATTCTATATAATAAGAACTACTCAAAATTCAATTTGCAACTTAAACAGAATAAATAATTTGTATCATCTTACGTTATTAAAAGCATAAATTTGTGTTATGTGAATTATAATTTGTGACCATTACTTTCTTCTTTGGAAAGTATTTTTGATTTACTATTAAGGTATAGAGTCTAAGCGTGAAAAAAGCCTAAATTAGATGATGAAACAACAGAATAATTGACTTCAATTCTAATTTATTCAGTGTCAAGTTCCCAGAATAATAATTGGGTAAAAAGAGTTAACGAGTTAACGACAGTTTGACTTATCAAAAGAATCTGCCATATTTGAGGAGCATGGTTACAGTGCTTCCGAGAATCACAATGCTCCACTTTACAAAATCAATTTAGTATATATTTTTGAAAAAGTCTGAAAAGGAAATACTAGCTTTAAAATGTATATGACTAAGAAATGTAGAATAAAAGAGAAAAGGTATTTGCTAGATGGGTTTTTTAATTTAAGCCATTCTTTCTCAAAGCATATTTAAAGATTATTGTTTCTAAGGAAGTTTGAAGTGCTTGTGCTTTTCTAGTATATTCAAACATATTAGAAAAATCATAGAGTTAAGTAGTGTTAAACACTCATCCTTTGTTCTTTGAGTTTTTTCTGTTGTTTTTTCTTTTTTGTTTGTTTGGTTTTTTTTGGCCTGTATTATTTTGATGTATCTTGTAAGTTCTCGCCAGGGAATAAAATAAAGAAACTTTGGCAAGCAAAAAAAAAAAAGAAAAAAAAAATCCAAATTCTTTCCATAGTATAGTTTCCATAAGGAAAGACACGTAAAATCCATATTGATAAAACTAGAAATTTTAAAGATACTATAACAGATACTGAGGAAATTAGGGGAAAAACATACTTTAAAAATGTACATTCCACTAAACTGGACAATTCAAAAGAAATGGATGAATTTCTAGATATACATAACTTACCAAAGCAAAATCAATGTGAGGCAAATAATTTAAACAGACCCATAACAAACAATTATATAGAAGTTTTAATGTAACACATCTCAAAAAAGATAAGCTCAGGACCAGATGATTTAATATAGATTTCTCTCAGACCATCAAAGAGCAAACACTGAAACTCCACAAATTATCCCCAAAATAAGAGGAATGAATATTACAAGTTATTTTAGAAAGCAAATATCACTTCAATTTCAAAATCAAATGAAGACATAATAGTAATAACAAAAATAACTTAGGTCAATCTCCCTAAAGAGTTTAGACACAAAAATTTTACATAAAATACTAAAAAAAAAACCCCACACATTCAAGAATATGTAAAAAATTATCAACCACTATGATTTAGATAGCTTCAATTCAGAGATGCAGAGATTATCCAGCATACATAATTCAATAATTGTAATTACTGACATAAATATGTTCAAAGACATGAACCATATTAATATCTAATTAAGTAAATGTCTTGGCAAAATATTACATTTCTTCATGATTAATGTCCTGAATGATCTAGAGATAAGGAATACATATCTCAACGTAATAAAGGCAAAATTCAAAAAGTGCACATGAACATCGTCATATATGTGATGTTTTTCCAAGCATTTACATTAGCAACAAAATCAGGAAGAGGGAAAGGATGTCCACCCCCTATATTCCTGTTCAATACAATGTGGAGTTTGTTAAATCAATGATTCATGAAAAGGAGATACAAGTAGGAGAGAAGTCAATGTATCTATATTTGCAAATGATCTCATTTTGACCATAAAAATACTATACACTCCTTGGGAAACTCTTCCTGCTTATTAACATATTTACAAAGTAGCAATGTAAAAAAAAAAAAAACACAAAAATTGTCACCTTCCTGTATATTATAAGTAGTAATAGAGAGAAAAAAATCAGAGGGAAATGTTCCATTAACCATATGTAGGAATAGGAATTAAAATAGGAATTAAAAATAGGAATATTTGAATATACCTAACCAAAGGAGAAAAAAAAAAAAAAACTTGTTCAATAAACAATTTAGGGCACTGAAGAACAAAACTGGAAAAAAACAGATATCCAAAACTGAAAACTATTAACATGCTCATGCAATGATCAGATTAATATTGTAAAAATGTCTATGCTAATAATAATCTACATATTCAATGTAACCTCCTTCAAAATCCCAATGGCATTCCATTGGGAATTTGAATCCCATGAGAATTTGAAAAGCTAGTCTCAAAATTTATACTAGTAAACAAAAGACTAAGGGTAGCTAAAACAATTCTGAACAATAAAAACACTGTGTGAGGTAACACTATTACAATTTCCAGTATCCTATAGAGCAACAGTAATAAAACCAGCAAGACACTGTGTGTGTGTGTATAGCACACACATTGTCCGATGGAACAGAATTGAAATCCCATACACAGACTTCCACTCCTACGTTCACCTGGGTTTTAACAAGGCGAACAACAATATGCACTGACGAAAAAAAAAAAGAGTATTAAACAAGTTGTCCCAGACAAGCTGGAGAGCATCAAGAAGTTCAATGAAACACAATCCTTATCTTTCACCCTATACATAACTCAACTGGCAACATATCAAGGACCCCAACAACTAAGAACCATTAGTGTGGTTGTGAATAAATTAGTGAATATGTTTGCATGCATAGGAAAGGACTTTCTAGACAGGCCACTGTAAGCCCAGGCACTAAAATTCTCAACTTGACAAAATGGAGCCTCCTTCCATACCCTGATGTGTAGGGTCTTTCAGAGGACCCCTGTGGAAGGCTCCTGTCCTGGAACTTCTCTTCTCTTACTTCCAATGTTTATTCTGTTTGCCCTTCTGAATGAGGATTAATCATCTTCTCTAGGATCCTCTTTGTTGTTTAGCTTCTTTAGGACTATAGATTTTAGTATGTTTATCTTATATTATATGGCTAATGTCTACTTATAATTGAGTATATAATGTGTGTCTTTCTGCTTCTGGGATAACTCACTCAGTATGATCTTTTCTAGTTCCCACCATTTAACTGAAAATTTCATGATTTTCTTGTTTTTAATTGCTGAAGAGTATTTCATTGTGCAAATATACCACAATTTCCATATCCTTTCATTAGTTGAGGGATATCTGGGTTGTTTTCAGATTCTGGCTATTACAAACATGGCTGAGCAAATGTCCTTGTTGTATACTTGAACAGGTTTTGGATATATACACATGGCAGTTCAGTGTTGAAGTAGATTCCATAGTAATGGGAATAAGGACTGTCTCTGACATGTACTGATTGACTTGCTCTTTGATTACTTCCCCCTGAGGGGGGAGAAGCCTTACCAGGCTACAGAGAAAGACAATGCATCAAGTCCTGATGAGCCCTGATAAGCTAGGGTCAGATAAAAGGGGAGGAGGACCTCCCCTATCAGTGGACTGGGGGAGGGCCAGTGGAGGAGAACAGGGATGGAGGGCAGGATTGGGAGGGGTTGAGGGAAAAGGCTAGAGCCAGGATACTAAGTGAATAAATTATAATAAAAAATAAATTTACAGCAAGAAACCCAGAAGGAGGGCAGCTGTCTCCAGGACTTCTCCCGGTGAGGGGAGAGCCCTCTCGACTAATAAGGACCACAGTTACCACCCAGGTCTCTATGCCTGAGGTGAGCTGAAAAACACCGGTCATCCAGTGACTATAACCAAAAAGCTGAGAAGGCTTCCTTCAGGAAAAACCATCTTCCTGCCAAAGGGATTCTCCCCACCACAGGAGTCCAGGAACACCCAGAAACTAACTTCAAACACCTAAGATAGCCCAATGGGTAGAGGACAGCGTAAAAGTTCAACCAACAAAAGCCAGAGCAATATGGCATCTCCAGAACCCAGTTATCCAGGGGCAAATAGCCCTGGACACCCCAGCATAATTGAAATTCAAGAAAATGACCTAACATCAATGCTCATGAAGAAGATAACAGAGGAAACAAATAAAATACAAAAAGAAATAGAGGAAGCTGCAGCCAAACAGTTTGTGGCCTTTAGAGAGGAAATGCTTAAATCACTGAATGAAATAAAAGAAAGGGAGGATTGTTCAAACAAACAGCTGAAGGAATTGATGGAAAAACATGAAAATACAGTCAGACAGGTGAAGGAAATCAACAAAATGGCTCAAGACCTGAAGATAGAATTGGAAAAAATTAAAAAAAAAATGGAAGAAATTGTGGAGAGAAAGAACTTAGGGAAGAAACCAGGAACTACAGAGGTTAGCATAACCAATAGGCTACAAGAAATGGAAGAAAGAATCTCAGGTGTGGAAGATACAATGGAAGAAATAGTTGTATCTGTCAAAGAAAATGTTAAATCTAAAATATTCCTGACACAGACTGTCCAAGAAATTCAAGACAACATAAAAAGACAAAACCTAAGAATAATAGAAAGAGAGGAAAAAGAAGACTCCCTGCACCAAGGCTCAGAAAATATTTTCAACAAAATCATTGAAGAAAATTTCCCCAAGTTAAAGGATAGGCCAATAAGAATACAAGAAGCCTACAGAACACTCAATAAATTAGAACAGAAAAGGAAAAGGAAATAGAAGCAGTAATCGAAAGTCTCCCATCCAAAAAAAAAAAAAAGCCCAAGACCTGATGGTTTCAGTGCAGAATTCTACCAGACATTCAACAAAGAGCTAACTCCAATTCTCTTCAAAATATTCCACAAAATAGAAACAGAAGGAACATTACCAAACTCATTCTATGATGCCACAGTCACCTTGGTACCTAAACCTCACAAAAAAAAGAGAACTTCAAGCCAATCTCCCTCATGAAAATTGATGCAAAAATACTCAACAAAATACTCGCAAACTGAATACAAGAACATATTAAAAATATCATCCACCATGACCAAATAGGCTTCATCCCAGGTATGCAGGGGTGGTTCAATATACGGAAATCCATCAATGTGATCCACCATATTAACAAACTGAAAGAAAAAAAAACCACATGATCATCTCCTTAGATGCTGAAAAAGCATTTGACAAAGTCCAACATCCATTCATGTTTAAAGTATTGGAGAGATCAGGGATACAAGGCACATATCTAAACATAGTAAAGACGATATACAGCAAGCCTATAGCCAACATCAAACTGAACAGAGAGAAACTTAAAGCAACTTACTGAAATCAGGGAGAAGATAAGGCTGCCCACTCTCTCCATATCTCTTCAACATAGTTCTGGAAGTCCTTGCTAGAGCAATAAGACAGTTGAAGAAGATCAAGGGGATACAAATTGGAAAGAAAGAAGTCAAATTATCACTATTTGCAGATGATAAGATAGTATATGTGAGTGACCCCCAAAATTCTACCAGGGAACTCCTACAGCTGATAAACACCTTCAGCAAAGTGGCCGGATGCAAAATTAACTCAAAAAGATCAGTAGCCCTCCTGTATACAAAAGACAAAAGGGCTGAGAAATAAATTAGAGAAACAACACCATTCACAATAGCCACAAATGACATAAAGTACCTTGGTGTAACCCTAACCAAGCAAGTCAAAGACTTGTATGAAAAAAATTTCAAGTCTCTGAAGAAAGAATTAGAAGAAGATATCAGAAGATGGAAAGATCTCTCATGCTCATGGCTTGGCAGGATTAACATTGTAAAAATGGTCATCTTACCAAAAGCAATCTACAGATTCAATGCAATTCCCACAAAATTACCAACACAATTCTTTACAGACCTGAAAAGAAAAATTCTCAACTTCATATGGAATAACAAGAAACCCAGAATTGCTAAAACAATCCTCTACAATAAATGATCTTCTCGAGGTATCTCCATCCCTGATCTTAGGTTGTACTATAGAGCAATAGTTTTAAAAACTTCATGGTACTAGCATAGAAACAGAATGGTGGATCAATGGAACCGAACAGAGGACCCAGAAATAAACCCACACACTTATGGACACCTGATCTTTGACAAAAACGCCAAAACCATACAATGGAAAAAAGATAGCATCTTCAACAAATGGTGCTGGTCCAACTGGATGTCTACATGTAGAAAAATGAAAATAGATCCATACTTATCACCCTCCACAAAACTGAAGTCCAAGTGGATCAAAGACCTCAACATAAAACCAGACACATTAAATTGGCTAGAAAATAGTGGGGAATACCCTAGAACTCATTGGTACAGGAGAAAACTTCCTGAACAGAACACCAACAGCACAGGCTCTAAGAGCAACAATCAATAAATGGGACCTCATGAAACTGAACAGCTTCTGTAAAGCAAAGGAAACCGTCATCAAAACAAAGCGACTGCCTACAGATTGGAAAGAATCTTCACCAACCCTTTATCTGACAGAGGACTCATATCCAGTATATATAAAGAACTAAAGAAGCTGAAAAGCAGCAAACCAAGTAATCCACTTAAAAAATGGGGAACAGAGCTAAACAGAGAATTCTCTGTAGAGGAATATCGAATGGCAGAGAAGCACTTAAAGAAATGCTCAACCTCATTAGCCATTAGGGAAATGCAAATCAAAACAACCCTGAGATTTCACTTTACACCCATAAGAATGGCCAAGATCAAAAACTCAAGTGACATCACATGCTGGAGAGGTTGTGCAGAAAGGGGAACCTTTCTCCACTGCTGGTGGGACCTGGAAAGGATCATCCTGAGTGAGTTGCCCCAGAATCAAAAAGACACACAGAGTATATACTCACTCATATAGACATACAACATAGGACAACCCACTAAAATCTGTGCATCTAAAGAAACTAAGCAAAAGAGAGGACCCTAACTAAAATGTTCAATCCTCATCCTGAAAGGCAAAGAGGATGGACATCAGAAGAAGTAGAAAACAGGAAACAACATAGGAACCTGCTACAGATGGCCTCTGAAAGCCAGAAGAAGTAAACAGGAATCAAACTAGGAACCTGTCACAGAGGGCCTCTGAAAGCCTCTGCCCTGCAGACTATCAAAGCAGATGCTGAGCCTGATGGCAAACTGTCAGGCAGAGTGAATGGAATTTTATGTAAGAAGTGGGAAATAGTAAGAGCTGGAGGGGATGGGAACTCCACAAGGAGAGCAACAGAACAAGAAAATTTGAACACAGGGAACTTCCCAAAGACTCATACTCCAACCAAGGACTATTCATGGAGATAACCTAGAACCCCTTCACAGATGTAGCCCATGGCAAGTCAGTGTCCAAGTGGGTTACCTAGCAATGGGAAGAGGGACTGCCTCTGACATAATCTGATTGGCCTGCTCTTTGATCACCTCCCCCTGAGGGGGGAGCAGCCTTATCAGGCCACAGTAGAGGACAATGCAGTTACTTTTGATGAGAACTGAAAGAGTAAGATCAGAAAGAAGGAGAGGAGAATCTCCCCTATCAGTGGACTTGGGGAGTGGCATGCATGCAGAAAGGGGAGGGATGTTGGGATCGGGAAGGGAGGAGGGAGGGCCTTATGGGGGGATACAAAATGAATAAAGTGTAAATCTGCTTTTAAGCCGAGAAAGTAAGATATATTTACATTTATTTGGGTGTTCTTCACTCTCTTTTATTAATGCTTTCCAGCTTGCAATGTACACATTATTTACTTTTTTATTAAATTTATTCCTACATTTATTGCAAAAAAAAATTAAAAAATTAAAAAAAAATAAAAAAGTTAAAAAAATAAAAATAAAATAGGAAAAAAGTGCCTAAATTCAACCAAAAGAAACAATATAAATTAAAATTTCTGCCATGCTACCAAATAGTTAACCAAAAAAAAAAAAAAAAAAAAAAACAATACTAATGATTGGGATATATATTCTTATGTGTTCAATACCCATAGCCATCAGAAAAATACAGAATATCTTTGATATTTTCTTTGAACCCAGTACAAATTGCTGAGAGTAAAAAAATAAAAATAAAAAAAAAATAAATGGAGCAAATGATATTGATAAATGGAAAACTGTGCTATTGAATGGAGTGTAAACTGGTGAAACCTCTATTACAATCAATGTAGATGTTCAAACAAACAACAACAACAACAAAAACAAACATATGATTCAGCTATTGGAATATTGGAAGCTGGGAATTGAAACAGCTGACCGGACCTAGAGCTAATCATTGCATAACTGAAATATAGATTATTCACATAATGGAATGTTTTGCCTGTTATAAAAATAAAATTTACAGGTAAATTCCTGGAAATATTATAATGAGTGAGGAAACCTAGACAAAGAAAAGTAAACATCAGATGTTCTTTGCCTTTGTTTTTTGTTTATTTTTTGAGACAGAATCATTCTATGGAGCTCTGGCTGTCTTAGAGCTTGCTGTGTAGAGAATGCTGTCCTTGAATTCACAGAAATCCATTTGTCTCTGTTTCCTAAGTGGTGGGATTAAAGGTGTGCAACACTCTTTCTGGCATGCTGGTCTTCCTTGTCCTACATGATGACCTGATTTAAATCTTTTCTGAGGTATGATGAATTGGAGTGCCCAGAGAAGTCAAAAACTAGTAAGGGGCTATTTGGGGGATATTTCAAGGAGTTAAAACCTAGAAATTAAACTGCCAATTTCATGATTTCCTTATTTTTCATTGCTGAGTAATATTCCATTGTGTAGATGTACCACAATTTTTGCATCCATTCTTCAGTTGAGGGGCATCTGGGCTGTTTCCAGGTTCTGGCTATTACAAATAAAGCTGCTGCAAACATGGTTGAGCAAATGTCCTTATTGTGTACTTGAGCCTCTTTTGGATATATGCCTAGGAGTGGTATGGCTGGGTCTTAAGGAAGTGCTATTCCTAGTTGCCTCTGACATAATCTGATTGGCCTGTTCTTTGATCACCTCCCCCTGCTTGGAAGGAGAGCAGAAAGTTTCTTTGGAATGAAACTCAGTGGCAGGCTCTCTGATCTCCTCCTGCTGAGAAGTACAGCCTTGTTAGTCTATAGAGGAAGACAATGCAAACATTCCTGATGAGACCTGATAGGCTAGGGTCAGATGGAAGGGGAGGAGGACCTCCCCTGTCAGTGGACTAGGTTGGAGCATAGGGAGAGAAGTGGGAGGGAGGGGGACACAGCCAGGATACAAATTAAATAAATTGTGATAAATGATAATAGTAATAATAAAAAATAAATAAATAAAATCTAGAAAGGAACTGATTGGGAACATTTCAAAGGAACAGACTATAGAATGTGATTGAAATAAATGGGGAAAGAATAACAGGACATACAAAACTGAATATGATGATGGAGACAATATGAGGATAGAGAACTAATACAAAAGACCTTAGCAAAAAATCCATGTGGAAACACATCATGGCAGAAGCATCCTACACAGATATAAATATATAGACATAGATACAGATAAATTCATTTTGTACGGAGGTAGTTTAAATGGGTATAATCTTACATAATGGTACAACGGTTCTCCAAGACATGATGGACTAGCACATGAAAAGAAACAATGTCAGGTATGAATTAACTCTTTCAAATTGTTGATTAGTGAGGGGCCATAGAGAAATCAGCTGAACATAAAAAATGGTAAGCTGGTACAGGAATTCTCATTCCTTTTAGGTTTACAGTTATGGAAAGTTCTGGTAATGTGACCAGGGAAGAAAAAACAGTCAAAAGAATTACCCAGTTGTGAACCCTGTAAGCTATAATAGCAATAGTCCTGAAAAGGTATGCCCACTTTTGTAATAGTGGAACCGCTGTTACGACACTAGCTAGCTAGTTTCTTATTGTAGTTAAAGTATGAAATTCATGTCTGGTATCTTTAGCCTGGCCCCACACACATGGCTAATCAGTTCCTCAACAGACCCAAGAAAGAATCTTAATGCTGTTCTTCTGATAAGTTGACATAGGACTAGACTAAGCCCAAGTTATTATTTTTATACACACTGGTTAATGTATTTCTCAACACTCACTAGAGACACAAAGACCCTTGGCTGGCCAGCGTACAGAAAGTATGAGATTGTGTAGGGCACAGCTCTAAATGGGATCTCTACTTCACACCTCCAAACCGGGAGACTTACAGATCCTGTCGAAGAGTGGCAGAAAGATTAGAAGACCCAGATGTCTGCAGTAGCAGTGTTTTTGACGGAAATGACAGGGCTGTTGCAGAGGAATTCTGCAGCTCTGACTGAATGTATACAATCTTGTGACCTGCCCAAGGTTAACCCAGTCTGGATGTGAAATCCCACCCTTAAGATAAGGAGTGATGCTGAGCTGAGGACTGCTGTTGGCAGAGGAGACAGTTCCTTCAGGCATGCTGAATCTGAGAGGTTACCATTGTTCCAACTTAGAAAAAAATGATCATTTTAATGATAAAAATATAGCTTTTATTGGGGAAACTTATCTATGCCAGTTAATAATTAATATTTTATAAGGTTTTCTCATTTTAGGCAATTTATGATGAATCATACTACATGAATAAACATACTTTTCAACTACTTGTCTCATACTATATTACGATGATCTAGTATACAATATTGCATTTTAATGGAATATATCATACATATGAAGGCTTTATTAAAATGTCATTTACTGTAATATGTCATTAAAATGCACATACTGTACACGGAAGTATACAAAGATCTCTCAGTAAACTGTAGGGAGTTTCCTGTTTTGTTTGTCTAATCGTGGGCATGTGGCAAAACACATGATGACATTGCATGTCCATGCCTCTTGAAACATATTAACACCTGTACATCTAAAGAAGATAAGCAAGAAGAAGGACCTTGGGTAAGATGATGATTCCTCACTCAGAAAGGCATACTGGACGAACATTGGAATAGGGAGAAAACAGGGAACAGGACAGGAGCCTACCACAGAGGGCCTCTGAAATATTCTACCCAGCAGTGTATCAAAGCAGATGCTGAGGCTCATAACCAAACTTTGGGCAGAGTGCAGGGAATCTTAGGAAAGAAGTAGGAGATAGAAGACCTGGAAGGAACAGGGGCTCCACAAGGAGAGCAAGAGAACCAAAATATCTGGGCACAAATGTCTTTTCTGAGACTGATACTCCAACCAAGGACCATTCATGGAGATGACTTAGAACCCCTGCTCAGATGTAGCCCATGGCAGCTTAGTATCCAAGTGGGTTTCCTAGTAAACCAGGGGAACAAAGACTGTCTCTGACATGAACTGAGTGGCCAGCTCCTTGATTATCTCCCTCTGAGGGGAGAGCAGCCTTACCAAACCACAGAGGAAGACAATGCAGCCAGCCCTGATGAGACCTTATAGGCTAGGGTCAGATGAAAGACCTCCCTTATCAGTGGACTTGGAGAGGGGCATGGGAGGAGATGAGGCAGGGAGGTGGGAATGGGAGGGAATGAGAGAGGGGGTTACAGTTGGGATACAAAGTGAATAAACTGTAATTAATATAAAAATACAAATTAAAGAAGAAACCTTAAGTTCACAGGCTAATTGAGACTTGAGTGACATAAGAGTGACCAATAAGAGGATCCACTTGATGTAAAGAATGATCTAAGTACATAATTTATTAACTCCCCCTTCCTTACGCTGTTGGAGTGACCACAAACTACTATTTACTCAGTCCTTGGCCACAATTTCATTATATCAGTTTTTTCAATATTATCTTATATGCTCTATCCTGAAAGCTACCCAGGTAACTGTGAAATGTTGTCTTGTATTAATCCAGCCAGCTGTGCTCTGCCAGGTCTTTTTCATTCATTCCTGCCTCCCCTGTGTCCAAAGCTGCTACCCTGTAGCCTTGGTCCTGAAGCCCTTCTTTCTAGAAGTCTTAGAGCTCAAATAATGCTGAACACTGTAAAATATGTTCTGTTCCAGGAGCTTGCCTTTCAACAGATAGAAAGAACTTGGTGGTTTCTTTTATGTGAAATACAGACATTCTGACTTTCAGATAATTCTTTAATCTCGATAGGGAAATATGTACAGCAGTGTCCTAATAATAGCAATTATTCTTTTTGTCTATGTAATTCATATCTTATAGGCCTAATAGTGTAACTTGAAAAAAATAATAAAAAACACATATGTGTTTCCTCTTATAGTAGAAAATTTAGGATTACTGTGGTATTAGACATTTTAAGGGTCTTAATAATATCATTTTATCCACTTGTAGTTGATATATAAGTACATATAAAAAACTGTTTAGTTTTGTTAGATTTTCTGTCTTTAGCAGTTGCATTAACCAAAAAACAAAAAAACAAAACAAAACATGCTCAACAGTGATGTTTAAAACACATTAATTGATTTACTACTGTGTCAGTATGAAACACAAAATAAAATAACTTGTATTTTATTACATTAGGTATAAAAAAATTCGCTAGAAGACTGCAGTGGATATTAGAAAGAATAGTTTCCTAAGACACTAAAACTCACTTTCAGCATTTTCACAAATCTTCTTGGACACTTCTAGTTGTTGATTTATGTGAATGATACTGTTTGTATTAGACACAAACCACTGCACATTGTTTTTAATATAATGTTATTTGAAGTTCAGTGATAGCATTTTTATGACTCTTATCTCTGGGGCAGTAATGTATTTTAAATAAATGACAGGGTAATATCTCAAAACCACAATAAGGTTTTAAAAGCACTATCTCTAGTACATAATTGATGCATATAGGTATGACCACTTTACTTGGCTTAACATTTTTTTAAAGACAATGTGATTAACAACTCCGTGTGCCATTAGTCAGCATAAATCTCTCTCTGATTATTTCTCTTGTGCATACTCTCTGCCTCTCTTTGTCTCCCTGTCTCTATCTCTCCCTCTTTCCACTCCCCTCTTCTTTTCTTTGTATATCCACCCACATTTCCAAGCAGTTTTCTTTAATGAGGTTAATGTGTATTCGTTTGTGTCAGTACAGAAATCCCTGTTAGATATGAGAAAAAAAATGGAAATTAAAATTGTCATACAGCTTTCAGTATTAGTTCATTATTTGTATACCTTTGATATTATAGAGTTTAACATGAAAATATTATATATAATATTTATATTAAGCATATTCAATACATTTCTTATATTTTCTTGTGTGAAATATAAAATGTTAGCATTCATTTGTTTTCTTATTAAAATGAGATTCTTCCCTCATATCGTAGTATATTCTGACCATAGTTTTTCCTCCTTACACTTTTCCAACTTCCCAGCCCACCTCCTCTCTTTCCCAGATTCATTCACCCTCTGTTTGCTCTTCGGAAAAGCAGAGACCTCTAAGAGATTGCCACCACTCAAGACAAAACAAGTTAGGGGATTTTGTTTTACTTTAGAGCTTAATTCTTAAAATGAATGCTAAAAAATTTAGCATTCATTTTAAAAATGAAGACCTTAAGCGAAACCAAATTACCTAAGCTACATCAGCTAACAGTTGCTCCCCACATAACAGTAAGCTCCGCAGAGTGAAATGAGTGAATGCAGATGTAGGCATTAATTGATGTGCTTCAATAAACCTCTAATAGAAAAACTAAAGAATGCAATCATGTAGTCCATATTTTATTGGCAGGAGTTTTCAGAATTGATAGATTATTTTATATGAATGAGTGTTTGGTTTGCATAGGTATCTGTACCACACATATGTGTCTGCTCCCTGAGGAGGCCAGAAATGGGCATCATACTCCATGGGACTGAGAGCTGAGCCATCATATGTGTTCTGGGACTCTAATGTATGTCTTTGGGAGGAGAGGTTAGTGCTCTTCACTGCTGAAATATGGACCCGGAACACTCTGCTGTCCTTTTTTCCCCCCTGCTTTTATTTTTAATGCTGTAACACATTTCTTTAATTAATTAATTCAGGTTACATTTCGGACATAGGCCACTCCCTCATTTCCTCCTAGTCCCACCAATACTCTTTTAAAGGAAAAGAAGAAGGGACAAAATTTTGAATCCTTAGGGAGATGAGGACTGAATTCCACAAGTGGCACTCCTCTACGGGACGCTGAAAGATTAGACTGCAAGCAGCACAAGAGAGGTCATGCCAACAACCCAACTGAGGTGCACAGTGCATCTGTCACTGTGGTGGAAAATCCCCAGAGTCTCAGTCATTATTTTGGTCACCTAACTTTCAGGTGCCTGTTAGGATGATTCAGTGAGCTGCACCATCTCCCAAATCATTGAGCATGCTTTTTATGTGCTTTACTAAGGGTGTTCACTAATGCCTATGAGGACAGCATCTTTAGAGAATTTCCTTAATAGAAATGTTTAAACATAAGGAGACGCATGAACAAAAGAAAAGAAACAATTCACATATTTAATGCCAGAGGTACTTATATGGACTCACAATACAGCGTTTTAGTTCCTTTCCTTTAGCAGTTTATTAGCAGACAAATGTACGTGCTAAAATAACCCTACTCCAGCTTTTGATGTCTGGGGCACAAGCAAAGAAGCTTTTACAGCGACAGAATTATTAATAGGATCTTAAACATTGAAAAACTGTTATTAAATCGACAGTAATAATACACTTCAGAGGCATGATATGAAATAAAATTAAGAGATTTCATTTTATAATCTGCTAATCTGCAATGTACTAATCGTTCTCTGAATGTTTCGTTTGGTTGTTTTTACTATCTGTTGAATTTTTTTCTTTATGTGTGAAAGGCATGGAAGAGAAAATAAAAATTTAGGTATATCAAGGAATTTATTAACAACATTTAAAGCATTCTGCCTTAATTACATGTTAATGTATGTGTATGTACAGATAAATTAAATTAAGTGTGGGAACTAATGGATCAAGTAGAGCAGAAATTATAGGCATTTTTAAACATCCTTCCATGTGTACAGGAAACAAAATTTGGGTCCTTTCTGAAAGAATAGTAAGTACTGTTCAATGCTCATCTGTCTTTTTCATAAAAAATACATTAAGATGTTTTATCATCGCAAGAAACACTATGTATGCAGAACATGAATTTGATCATCTATACAAGGTATTTCTCTCAGTTAAGATTCTAAAGCTCAGATTTTTATGGTTCGGTTTTTGTTTTAATACAAATATTAATGAAGTTTATAGCCAAATTTCTAGAAATTAATTACTCCAGATTCCCCATATCACAGATAAGAGAAGAGATGAAGTATTTTTATCACTTTAGTTAGTAATATGGGAGTTGTTATACAAAAATAAATGATTTGGAGTTTCTTTTTTTTCATTTTTGTGTGTGGAAAAACAGCAGACAAGATCAAGAATAACAAGGCATTAGATAGATTATATCTGGTTACATTATTATTGGAGGTTGGTCTGACGTGAGTTACTGGCCATCAAGATCTGATTACACTTATCCTTGTTTTGTAAACCTGCCTAAAACATACCCAATTGGTTGATTAAATGGCCTATACTTGGGCAGGGCAGAATTGAGTAGGCATGGCTAAGGTTCCTAGGCTTGGAGAGGATAAGAGAATCACTAGGGATAAATAGGCGGGAAGAGAGGTCGAAAAAGAACGCCATGATAGGTTACTGTGGAGAAAAAAAAAAAAAAAAACATATGGGCTGAGAGGAAGAATTCCAAAAATGGAGTGAAAAACATCCAGATGAAGAATACAAGCATGTAGCATGGGATTATGGATGGAAGGTGGATCAGATGAGGAGGATTAAGGTGAATGGCATTTGATGTTTTCCAGGAGATGGATGGTGAGGATATTAAGTTAGCGTAGGTGAAATATCGGCCCAGCCCAAGGTAAATGAGGTAATTATAAACCTAACAGGTATCTGTTTCCTATTATTTGTGATAACAGGTTAAATGATACCACCATGATAATTTTAGGATTAATAATAAACATTATATAGACCAAGAATACTTTTTTTTCCTGTTTACAAGAACACATTATATTCTTGTACCTCATACAATCTGTATTAAATATTTGTTGTTGTTGTAATTGGAATATAGAAACAGCATGATAGTTTAAATGGGGGCAGTTTGTGGTAAGGACTGATAAAAGAGTAAAAATAGTATAGAAAGTAGTTCAACATCGAAGAGTATTTAAGAAAAGAACAGTGGAATGTTTGAACATCAGCTCTTTAAAATGTAAGGCAACACTCTTAGCAGCTTTCTGGTTTGGGGCAGGTAGCAGCTATCTATTGTTTCCAGAGGAGCTCGAGGCCACCCATGGGAACACAGGTCATTGAGGAAGGATAACTAATACATGTCAAAAGGGATTGCTGGGAATATGCACACTAGCTGATACAGTGGCTTTCTGAGCAAACACCTCTGGGTGTGCTTGCAGAAGAGTTAACATGATGGGTAGTCAGGCTGAAGTGGGTAAGCAGACTATACATGAGGCTACGCCAACGACCACACTCCAGGCTCTGGGGTGTCAGGCAATCTCCTCCTAAGCATACATACTAAGCAATCTTACTCCTCATAAGGCCAGTACTCACTCAGCAGGCAGCAAGCCCTTACACTATTCACAGTTCTTGCTTCTGTTCGGGTTGTTCTCAAGTCTCCTACACCATAATTAACAGAACAATCCTATCACCCAGTCCAAAGACAGTAGTTTGAAGCTCTCTCGTGAGAAAGCTTAATAGCATGCCACATCAAAGAAGAAAGATTTGGAGCTAATGTTGTTTATCCCAGAGCAACTACTGAAGGGTACATTCAGAACAGAAAGGCAAAATGTGAATAACGAATAGCATAGCTAAAATTAAGAAATGAAATATTTGGCTGCACAACTTACACCAGAAAATCTTCTACATATATTTTTAACTTCTTAGCACAACGGAACACCTCTATGTGACTCGTCACATCTATCTGCCCAACTAGAAAAGTTTTCTGCAAAGTGAGAGGATGTGTGATCTTAGCACTTACTGTAATGAGTAGTGCATTATCCTTTTCTCAAATCCATACACATGTCTTTAATAATAATCAAATTGACAGCTTAGATGGTTACACAAAGACTTCATTGTAACATTAATTCACAAGAGTACAAAAATATACAAAAAGAAATATTAGAGGAAGCAGGTGATAGAGGTTTAATAGTATGTGAAAATAAACACACATCATTTAAGTTTTAAAGATGTGTTTAAAAATCTCTCAGTTCTCTACTTTTGAAATTGATACTAAATCATTGTTTCAAGACATCAGTCATCTTCTACCTATTACATATTTTCTTTGATTTTGACAAATGTAAGATTCTCTGTATTTTTTAACTAGTTGAAATTATTGACTCCCCTTTCATTATTGAAATGCTTATATGTGTGTACAAATTGAAGAGAGATTGATAGATACACTGAGTGAAGGGAGTTTATTAATATTGACAAAGGGATAGAGAAGGTATTTTTATATTATTCTTTCAACTATTAGTATGTTAAAATGTTAGTTAATCAGTTGGCAACCAAAAAAAAAAAAAACAATGTATTTCATAGAATATTAAATCTCGATAACACTTAAAAATATTGAACTATGAATAACTATACATTTGAAAATAATGACATCTGACAAAATACGGAAAAGAAATTATATATTGAGCTCAAAGGTTGAGATAGTTTCTGTTTAATGAATACTTTTTTCTTTCCATGTTTTAGGAACATACAAGATCTTGAGAAAATAATGAATGTTTTCTTTAATTTTATTTCTGAAACAAGCTAATGGCATGGCTCAGGTATTTGGACATGTGCTACTGTGGATATCTTGTTCATATAGGATTCAGGTAAAAATAGGAATCTCGTCAAACAATAAGCACATTTAAATCATTAAGCTTATTCAAGAAAAATGTGCAACTACTTTCCTGATTTCATATTAGTATAATATAATTTTTATAACCATCATGATAGACAATGGGCCTCTTGATATTTTCCTCTTCACTGTAAATTTATAATTCATTTTTATTCTTTTTTTTTTGGTTTTTTATTCATTTTACATCCTTGTTGTAGCCCCATCCTTCTTCTTTTCCCAACCCCATCCTTGCTACTTTCCCCTGCCTGTGTTTTTTCCTCAGAAAATGGGAGCCCAGCTCATCAAGTTGCCTCAAGACTGAGAAAGTCCTCTTGCCTCCTGGCCTGGCAAGGCAATCCCACTAGGGGAAAGTGATCAAAAAAAAAAAAAAAAAAAAAAAAAATTGAAGGCACCTAACAATTCAAGATCCTAGAAACTCTTTTTTTCTTTTTTATTAATTATTATTATTTATAACGATTTATTCAGTTTGTATCCCAGTTGTAGCTCCCTCCCTCATCTCCTCCCAATTCCACACTCCCTCCCTCTTCTCCCCCTATGCCCCGCCCCTAATCCACTGATAGGGGAGTTCTTCTTCCCCTTCTGTATGGTCCTAGCCCGACAGGTCTCATCAGGACTGGCTGCTTTGTCTTCCTCTGTGGACTGGCAAGGCTGCACCCTCCAAGTGGACATGATCAGAGAGCCTGCCACTGAGTTCATGCCAGAGACAACCCCTGCTCCCCTCAGTAGGGACCCCACTTGGACACTGTCTATGGGCTACATCTGAGCAGGAGTTTTAGGTCCTCTGCATGGATGGTCCTAGTAACTCTTACTCTACCATATATTTGATGTAAAAGGTTATGAAAATTTCTATTAAAATAGTCCTATAAAATTTTTGAGTTTTCTTTTTCTCTTTGCTAACAGTGTTTTTACCCGATGTAAATTATATATATATATTTTAATTTTCTGGAGTATGCCCTCTTCTGAACTTATCTTTCTTCAGTAAGCCAATAGAGGAAATCAACATGCTGCTGTATGATTAGAATCAGAAAATTCAATTTTATAGATAGCATTTCCCTAAATTGAGAACATAGTGGTAACAAAAGGCCTTCAAAGACAAATCAGGTCAAAGGAAGTGGGCACAAGTGTCAAGCCACACTGGTTCTTCAATATTTTGTTAAATTAGCTGTGCCCAGGAAACGTGCAATTCCTGCACTGCAGTGCCTAAACTCAGGCCCAAGCTGCTGCATCCTCAATAAGAGAATTCACAAAAATGGTCTGTTTGTAATGGTCAAGAGAAAGAAGAAAATAAAATATCAACAACGAAATAAATTGTTTTATACTATTGTTTGTAATATTTACAAAATATTTAAGAGACACTTATTTTTGGAAGAAGAGAAAAATAATATATTATGCTTTAACATCTATTTTGACACAAAGTAACATAAGAAAACTATATAAAATCAATAATGACCTTTAACTTTACTGAAAGAATTTATGAACTCTGCTTGCTTTCACCTGGATTAATTTGGCTGTCATAATTTCTGTCCATTTTATTCTGCCCGAATCCAATATGGTTATGTGGTGATACATAGAAATTTTGTTACATTTTTGAAATATACTTTTGGAATATCCTATGGTGTTAAGTAATCACGTTGACTGACTCTGTTTGGTTTTGTGTCAGTCAAACATTATCAAGTATCATTCTCTCCATAAAAAATTACAGAGTTCATAGGTCTAATGTTTTTGCCCATTTATTACTCAGATTTTGACAGCTGCTAAGGCTCCTGAAGAATTAGTTGTTCTGGTAAATGATATGAAAATGTGTGTGGGCAGGAAATATTAATGTAACTCTTTAAGTCATTTTAAGACTGGTTTTCAGTTTCTTTCTTCATTATTTCAAACACAGTAAAAAAAGATAAAGCCATCAGAATATCCTTGAGAAAAGGTAGATTTTATATTATTCAAGGCTTATTGCCTGGAAATGGTTTTAGAAAAGCTGAAATCCTTCTGTTTGCCCCTCTGGGAACTTCTGCTTCTTAGTTATGGTAGGATTTTGAACAGGGCTGTTCTACTGAGACACTGGGGAAAAGACAAGAGCTGTCATTTTATTTCTAATACTATTAAAACCAATGTTTGAAACTAAACTTCAAATGCATAAATTGTTTAAATATGCGTGCCCTATCTTGAAGAGTACCTTTTAATGAAATAGTCCTATTAAATCGCTTTGATCTTTATAAGCAATTTTAAATCAAGCCATATAAACAATATGTTGCAAATATCTGTGTAGGAAAAATCAAATACAAATGCTTTTTCTAACTCTCAAGAAATGCTCAACCTCATTAGCCATTAGGGAAATGCAAATCAAAACAACCCTGAGATTTCACCTTACACCCATCAGAATGGCCAAGATGAAAATCTCAAGGGACAACACATGCTGGAGAGGTTGTGGAGAAAGGGGAACCCTTCTCCACTGCTGGTGGGAATGTAAACTGGTACAACCACTCTGGAAATCAATCTGGCGCTTTCTCAGACAACTAGGAATAGCGCTTCCTCAAGATCCAGCCATACCACTCCTAGGCATATACCCAAAAGAGGCACAAGTACACAACAAGGACATTTGTTCAACCATGTTTGTAGCAGCTTTATTTGTAATAGCCAGAAGCTGGAAACAACCCAGATGCCCCTCAACTGAAGAATGGATGCAGAAACTGTGGTACATCTATACAATGGAGCATTACTCAGCAATGAAAAATAAGGAAATCATGAAATTTGCAGGTAAATGGTGGGACCTGGAAAGGATCATCCTGAGTGAGTTGACCCAGAAGCAAAAAGACACTCACGGTATATACTCACTCATATAAACATACAACATAGAATAAACCCACTAAAAGCTGTACATCTAAACAAACTAAGCAAAAGAGAGGACCCTAACTAAAATGTTCAATCCCCATCCTGAAAGGCAAAGAGGATGTACATCAGAAGAAAACGAAAATAGGAAACAACCTCGGAACCCGCTACAGAGGGCCTCTGAAAGCCAGAAGAAAACAGGAAACAACCTTGAAACCTGCCACAGAGGGCCTCTGAAAGCTTCTGCAGTATAGACTGTCAAAGCAGATGCTGAGCCTGATGGCCAACTGATGGGCAGAGTGAATGGAATTTTATGTAAGAAGTGGGAAATAGTAAGAGCTGGAGGGAACGGGAACTCCACAAGCAGAGCAACAGAACAAGAAAATTTGAACACAGGGAACTTCCCAGAGACTCATACTCCAACCAAGGACTATTTGTGGAGATGACCTGGAACCCCTGCACAGGTGTAGCCCATGGCAGTTCAGTGTCCAAGTGGGTTCCACAGTAATGGGAAGAGGGACTGCCTCTGACATAATCTGATTGGCCTGCTCGTTGATCACTTCCCCCTGAGGGGGGAGCAGCCTTACCAGGCCACAGTAGAGGACAATGCAGCCACTTTTGATGAGAACTGATAGACTAAGATCAGAAAGAAGGAGAGGAGGACCTCCCCTATCAGTGGACTTTGGGAGTGGCTTGCATGCAGAAAGGGGAGGGAGGGTGGGATCGGCAGGGGAGGAGGAAGCGGCTCATGGGGGGATACAAAATGAATAAAGTGTAATTAATAAAAAAAAATAAAAGATTTAAAAAAAGAAATATTTGTAAAATAATATCGGGCATAAATTAATGGATGTAAAAAATTAAATCAACATAGGAACTAAAATATGATGCCCAAGGTATCCTCCACGGCAAACTCATGTTCAGTCAAGGCTACCTGAATGAGCATAGCCTCCATGGGAGGGGAGGGGAGTAAGAACAAAGTGAACGGGTCAAAAACTTTTAAAAATAAAGAAGACAATATAAGAATGTATTATAATGTACAGTGTTCTTAGCCACGATATCTGAAGAATGATTATATAACTGTTATATATTCTAATATAGCAGAAAGCAAAGTGTTTGTCCTCAATTTGGCACTATCTGGAAGGGCTGAGACCTTCGTGAGGATGAGCTGGCCCTGTGCTTGTATAGAGAAGCCCTCCTAAAAGAAGAGCCATCACTTCCTTTGTCTCTCTTCTGTTTTCTGGGTGTGATCTGTGTTTTTCTTAACATCTATACTTCCATGCTATCGTGCCTTCTAAAAATAATAAGCCCTCTCATCTAACTGAAATCTCCAGTCACAATTTTATAAGTTGAATATTTTAGATACTTCTTTTTTAATTAAATTTTTATTTTTTAATATTAGTTACAATTTATTAACTTTGTATCCAAGCTGTATCCTGCTCCCTCATTCCCTCCCAATCCTACCCTGCGCCCCCTTCTCCCTGCCCTTTCCAAGTCCACAGATAGGGGAGGTGTATATTTGCAAAAGTACTAATTTCTTTCCTTTCAAAATTGGAATTAAATTTTTCAGCAATTCAGAAAATTTCCCAGTACTAAGCCATTACATATATAGAACACATTGTAAATTAAGGTAAGTGGAAATATGTTAACAATTAATAATGGCACATTGGTTCAACAAACGGTGATGAACAGCTTCAAGGGAGAAAAAAAAACCTAGAACCTGCCCTGGTTTTCTTATTATTCAAGAGAGATAAAAGGAACATTTGTTATCCATAAAATATGTATGTGTGTACCTGTGTGGGTACACAGATGTGTGTGACTGCATGCATGAATGTGTGCATACATGTGTATGTATGTGATTTTTCATTTTTATACTAATTACAGCTTATTCACTTTGTATCCCAGCTGTAGCCCCCTCCCTTCTCCCCTTCCAATTCCACCCTCACTCCCTCATCTTCTCCTATGACCCTCTCCAAGTCTACAGACAGGGGAGGTCCTCCTCCCCTTCCATCTGACCCTACCTTATCCAGTCTCATCCAAACTGGATCCATTGTTCTCCTCTGTGGCCTGATCCCCCATCCAGAGGAGGCGATCAAAAGCCAGCCACTGAGTTTATGTCAGAGACTCCCTATTCCCCTTACTAGGGTACCCACTTGGATACTGAGTTGCCATGGGCTATATCTGAGCAGGGGTTCTAGGTTATATCTGTGAATGGCCCTTGATTGGAGTATCAGTCTCAGAAAAGACCCCTGTGCCCAGATATTTTGGTTTTGCTGCTCTCCTTGTGGAGCTCCTGTCCTCTCCAGGTCTTTCTATCTCCCCCTACTTTCTTTAGATTCCCTGCACTCTACCCAATGTTTATTTATGAGTCTCATTATCTGCTTTTGTACAGTTCTGGGTAGAGTCTTTTTGAGGCCCTCTGTGGTAGGCTCCTGTTCTGTTTCCTGTTTTCTCCTTCTTCCTATGTTTGTCTTGTTTACCTTTCTATGTGAGGATTGATCATGTTACCCTGAGTCCTCTTTCTAACTCTGTTTCTTTAGGTGTACAGATTTTTGTAGGTTTATCCTATATTATATGTCTAAGTATCCACTTATGAGTGAATACATACCATGCGTGTCCTTCTGTTTCTGGGATACCTCACTCAGGATGATCTTTTCTGTATCCCACCATTTGCCTTCAAATTTCATGATTTCTCTGCTTTTAATTGCTGAGTAGTATTCCATTGTATAAATGTACCACAATTTCTGTATCCATTCCTCCGTTGAGAGACATCTGGGTTGTTACCAGGTTCTGGCAATTACGAATAAAAATGCTATGAACATGGTTGAGCAAATGTCCTTGTTGTGTACTTGAGCATATTTTGGATATATGCCTAAGAGTGGTAGAACTGGATCTTGAGGAAGCGCTATTCCTAATTGTCTGAGCGCATGTGTGTTTTGATAGAAGACAATATAGTTGGAGGAAACAGAGATCCAAGCTCTATTTCTTACAATATTTTACACATGACTGTCCTCAATAAAATCCAATTAACCTATACTTTAACCTGTAAAAACTGGCAGCTCATTATACACGTGGGTTCCCTAGTAAGGGGAAGAGGGACTGTCTCTGATATGAATTCAATAGCTGGTTCTTTTTTTTTTTAACTTCTATTAGTTACACTTTATTCACTTTATATCCCCTCATAAACCCTCCCCTCCTAAACCCACCTTCCCTCCCCCTTCTTCACGCATGTCCCTCCCCAAGTCCACTGATAAGGGAGGTCCCCCTCTCCTTCCTTCTGATCTTAGTCTATCAAATCTCATCATGAGTGGCTGCATTGTCAACTTCTGTGGCCTGGTAAGGCTGCTTCCCCCTCAGAGGGAGGTGATCAAAGAACAGGCCAATCAGTTTATGTCAGAGGCAGTCCCTCTTCCCATCACTATGTAACCCACTTGGACACTGAACTGCCATGGGCTACATCTGTGCAGGGGTTCTAGGTTATCTCCATGAATAGTCCTTGGGTGGAGTATGAGTCTCTGGGAAGACCCCTGTATTCAAAATTTCTGGTTGTTGCTCTCCTTGTGGAATTCCCGTCCTCTCCAGATCTTACTATTTCCCACTTCTTACATAAGATTCCATGCACTCTGCCCAACAGTTGGTCATAAGTCTCGGCATCTGCTTTGATAGTCTGCAGGGCAGAGCCTTTCAGAGACCCTCTGTGGCAGGTTCCTAGCTTGTTTCCTTTTTCCTTCTTCTGATTTCCATCCTCTTTGCCTTTTGGGATGGAGATTGAGCATTTTAGTCAGGGTCCTCTCTCTTGATTAGCTTCTTTAGATGTACAAATTTTAGTAGGTTTATCCTATGCTATATGTCTATATGAGTGAGTATATACTGTGTGTGTCTTTCTGCTTCTGGGACAGCTCACTCAGGATGACCCTTTCCAGTTCCTACCATTTACCTACAAATTGAATGATTTCCTTATTTTTCATTGCAGAAATAAAATTGTGTAGATGTACCACAATTTCTGCATCCATTCTTCAGTTGAGGGGCATCTGGGCTGTTTCCCGCTTCTGGCTATTACAAATAAAGCTGCTGCAAACATGGTTGAGCAAATGTCCTTACTATGTACTTGAGCCTCTTTTGGATCTGCTGGTGCGAATGTAAACTTGTACAACCGCTCTGGAAATCAATATGGCGCTTTCTCAGACAATAGGAATAGTACTTCCTCAAGATCCAGCCATACCACTCCTAGGCATATATCCAAAAGAGAAAGTCTGTCTTACAACTGGACAAGGAGAGGCATTGTTCTAAGGGTATAGCTGAAGATCATTCATTAGGAATCATTTTGTTGATTCTTTTTCCAGTCATTGTTGGTTCTATCCTAGATCCCTGGGTTTTCCAGTCTCCAGTTTCTAGTCATCCAAGCAGTGTAGAATTTGGGCTCTCTTTCATGACATGGGGACTCAAGTTAAAAAGACATTTGCTGGCCACTTCCACAAGCTCTGCACCACCTTTTTCCCACCATTTCTTGCAGGCAGGATGAAAAGTAGGTCAGGGGTTTTGTGGCTAAAGTCTCCAAGTTTCTCTATCTGCAGCCTGCAAAGTATGCAGAGTATCTTCTCATGCCAAAGAGACTAACGACTGCTTCAACATTTAATCAAATTTATTTATTAGTATGAATATTCCAGTTTGTTGTCAAAGTAAATTTGTCGTTTTTCTTTTTTGTTAAATATATATATATATATATATATATATATATATATATATATATATATATATGTAGCCTTATTTTATATATCTTCCTGGTGATGCATCTTTCCAGGACTTTAAGA
Source organism: Psammomys obesus (assembly GCF_907164565.1). Lineage (NCBI taxonomy): Eukaryota > Metazoa > Chordata > Mammalia > Rodentia > Muridae > Psammomys > Psammomys obesus. The sequence continues at coordinate 50,717,991 of NW_026591086.1, forward strand.
TATTTTATCTACCAACTGACAAAAATTATTGGAAAAAAAGCATGGGCATTGGAGGCTTTTTCCTGTTATTATTGAAATTTTTTGATTCAGATTTAGGACATCCTATAAATTATTATTTTCCTGGAGGGATAATGCATATGCTATATGTTTTCTGATATTAGAGAGTTATAGTCTGTGCCATTATTAGATTCTGCCAGGGATAAAAGTACTGTATTGCAAGCTGTGTGGCAGCCAAGCATCTGAGTTCATAGTTAGAGCACTAAAAATGTACCCTTTATGCTGTCACAGGCACTAGCTATGCACATCATTGTTGCCAATTACTAGACTCATTATATCCCTTCAGCATCTATTCTTATCTCAGTTTGTTTTGTCTGTATTTGGGCATAGATTAAATGGCTTATATAAAATTTCTAGCACTGAATGATACCTTTTTAAAGAAAGTACTTTTGTGAGTGTACTTTTCATCAAATATGGGCTATAAAATCTATTTTACATCTAGAAGCTTTGTTCAAAGGCTATTATCTATAGGAGTTCAGAATCTCACAGAGAGAAAGGCATAGAAATTTTGCAATTTAGCATTGCCCCAGAGGCACTTTGCATAACAGTAAGAGCTCAGCTTAAACATTGTGCTTAATCACTGAGCAGTTATAATGAATCTAACACTGGCAAAGTCATAGAATTCTAATTTCTAAGCATTTGTGAAGAGCTGAAGTCAAATATCTCCACCTTAACCAATTCCAAATTCTCTTTCTCCTGCCTTTCTCCATCTAAATTATTCTGCACTTTGGCCTAAGTCATAGGTCAGAACTTTTAAGAGCGTCAAAATTATTAGAATGCTGAAAAAAAAGGGGGATGTGTTCATATCAGACTGATTCAGAACAAGACAACCCAATTAACTGGAAAAAGGCAACAATGAAGCCACAACAAAGAGCATAGATCTTCACTTAACTGAGGAAGCTCTTGGCTTTAATTTTGATATTTTACCAACTTTCTGAGTTCAATATGTGTGATCAGAAATTATTTGTATAGACAAAACTGTTGCTTGGAATGGATTGGTTTGCTTATAAAGAAAAGTTTCATGGAACAATTTTATGCATTTATATGAACTTCAGAAACCAGTGATGTCAAATTTTGCCAAAGTGTAGGTCCTTATAGTTTTGAGATGCTTCCCATATCAATTTACCTCTCTCTGGGGATCTCCTTAGGAAGTTTTATTTGAGGTATACTGATCCATTCTTCTGCCTCTGTGTCAAGACATGACGTTTTAATTAACAGAGATTGAGATTTTGACTTCTGATTGACTAGCCACAATATATATTCTTTTTTCCTTCATGATTTTTCAGTTTATATAGATTTTGCTCTTTTAAAAATATTTGATTCATCAATTGAGAATTTTATACATGTGTAATTCATTTTTTTCATATTTACACCAGTTCCTATCCTTTATGTCTGGTTTTAAATCTTCCATGTTATGCTAAATAATTAATATTTACAACCACTGGTTATCAATGAACAGTCATGTTCAATGAAATGTTACTTGCTTGGGATACTTATGTTTTGAAATGAGAAGAGTGCTCCTGTGTGGCTAGAATGGATGTTTCCCTGACAGGAAACACTCTGTTACTGTTTTGGATATATTCTCAGGGAGGCACACATGCTTCACACACCCTAAGGGATTTGCTGGTTACTTATAGTGTTTCACCCTGCACTGCTTCATAACAAGTTTGGGGAAATTCTGACTGTTGAACAATGTCTCCATGCACTCTTCAACAAGAGCTCAACACTTTCTCTCTGTTCTTTCCTTTCTTTCCTTTAGCACAATTTATATATTAGTACCAAAGTCTTTTCAAGTGCTACAGGCACTGGATCATGGTATTTTGTAGGCTTCCAGTCTGTGGGGTGCAGCGCTCTCTGTAAAGATTTTATTATTGCTAAAGGCAAGAAGTGCTTTATTTCCTACATCAAAAGTGAGATGCTGCTCATCTTAGGAGTTCAAGAATTTGTAATCGGAGGAGGATTACCTCAGGAGATAGAAGTTAACATTTGTGAACTCTGAAGAATTGGAAACTGTTTTTCTTCTTGCCGGCAGTGCATAACTTCCTCCAAAACAATATTCTAACTTTTAATCCCTTCAACTACACAGCTGCACATGGACTGTTGGAACTAGAAGTGAAAAGCCCAGGATCAACAACAGCTGCAAGCAGAGATTCTTGGATGAAGACACTGTTTCTATTCCAGAGGGATTAAAATCCAAGACTTGAGAAAATGAGAGACAAAGTGATAAGCACATTATCTCATAACTGGATGGAACATTTTGAAAATGTTAAGTTTCCTTATTCTCCCTAGGTTTTCTTTGTAAATGGATATTATAGCAGTGTCAGGTGAGAGCAATATGAAATTAAAAGAAGATATATGTTTGCATTCAAATAGATGAATATGTAGGAATATGAAACAAACAGGAGAAGGTCTAGATAAATACATAAATGGGTATTGGCCATACTTATGTCAATGTGTCAAAACTTTATATAAATTAGGTGAACCACTGATCCTGTCTTATTGGATCAAATTATTCTGTATTTGAACATTAGTGTTCCATCTATTACCTGATTATTTCAATAGACAATTCGATGCTGATTTCTCAACTAAAGCATTATTGTTGTTATGCCTTCCTAGAGTATATTCATTCTACACTTACCTATCCAGTAACTTGTTTACAAAAAAAATTCTGTTAAATATTAACATGTTTATAATTTGTTATTACTTATATTTGAGACTACAATATAATTATAACATTCTCCATTCTCTTTCCTCCTTGCAAAACCTACCATATACTCCTCCACATCTCCTTCAAATTCGGGCCTCAATTTGCATTGTCATTGCATGAATATATGTTTGTATAAGTTACTTGTATGTATGTTTTCACGGCTGACCATTTGGCATTGGAAACTAATTATTGTGCTCTTCCCTGAGGAAAGCTACTTCTCCTGCTACATGTTTTCCCAGTTGCCTATAGCTCCTTATGTAAAGTGAAAGCATCATGAGCTTATACCCATCTTTTTTTTGTCATCTGTATTGATGTCACTCTTGTTCAGCTTTTCACCTTTAATCAAAATAAACAAACAAAAACCAAACAAACAAAAAACTTCTCTTTGAAACAGGTGAAGCCCTCTTAAAAAAAAAAAAAAAAAAAAGGAACCAAAACTTAGAATACAATGGATACATATAAAAAAACATACCCGTATCTGAAGCTCAGGGGATATTGTAAAAAAAAGGAGTGGAAGGTCTGTAAGATCCAGAGGATGAGGAACTGTGATGTGAAATGTGTCTTCCAATAAAGTCAGGAGCTGCAGCTCACTCACACCAAAATGACTGTGCAAACATGACATTATAATTTTTTAGTATATATATATATATATATATATATATATATATATATATATTTATTTATTACAATATATTTACTTTGTATCCCGACTGTAGCCCATTCCATCTCCTGCCAGTCCCACCCACTCTCCCTCTTCTTCCCTTATGCCCTTTCCCTAGTCCACTAATAGAAGAGGACCTCCTCCCCTTCTATCTGACCCTAGCCTATCAAGTCTCATCAGGGTTGAATGCATCATTTTTCTCTGTGTCCTGGCAAGGTTGCACCCCATCCCTTCCCCAGGGGGATGTGATCAAAGAGCCTCTGAGTTCATGTCAGAGACAGCCCCTGCCTTTCTTACAAGGAAACCCACTTAGAAACTGAGCATGGGGTCTAAGGCCTCTCCATGCATTGCCCTTGGCTAGAGTAACGGTCTCTGAAGGCCCCACTGTGACAAGGTTTTTTGGCTCTGTTGGTCTCTTTGTATAGTTTCTGTCCCCTACAGGTCTATCTCCCTCTTCTTCCATAAGATTTACTGCACTCTGACCAAAATTTGGGTATGAGTCTCAATATCTCCTTCCATACCCTGATGGGTAAGATCTTTCAAAGGCCCCTATGGAAGGCTCCTGTCCTGTTCCTTGTCTTCTCTAACTTCTGGTGGCTATAATGTCTGCCCTTCTAATTGAGGTTTCAGTCTTTTCCCTAGGGTCTTCTTTGTTGTAAGCTTCTTTAGGACTATGGATTTTAGTATGTTTATCCCATATTTTATGGCTCATATCTACTTATAAGTGCGTATGTTCCATATGTGTCTTTCTGTTTCTGGGTCACCTCACTCAGGATGATCTTTTCTTTTCCCACCATTTGTCTGCAAATTTCATGAACTCAAGAAGTAAAATACCAACAAACTAATCCAACATAAAAATGGGGTACAGAGCTAAACAGAATTATCTAAAGAGGAATATCGAATGGCAAAGAAACATTTAAAGAAATTATCAAAGTCCATAGTAATCTGAGAAATGCAAATTAAAATAACACTGAGATTCCATCTTACACCCATCAGAATGGCTAAGATCAAAACCTCAAGGGATGACACCTGAAGAGGTTGTAGAGAAAGGGGAACCCTCCTCCAATGCTGGTGGGAATGTAAACTTGCACGACTACTTTGGAAATCAATCTGATGCTTTTTCAGAAAATTAGGAATAGTGCTACCTCAAGATCCAGCTATACCACTCTTCTGCATATATCTGCACGATTTTAAACCATACAACAAGGATGTTTGCTCAACCATATTCAGAAGCTTTATTCATAATAGCCAGATTCTGGAAACAACCAAGATGTTCCTCAACTGAACAATGGATGCATAAATTGTGGTACATTTACACAATGGATTACTATTCAGCAATTGAATACATTATAATTTTTATTTTTTAAATTACTTCATTAGCTTGTACTGAAAACTGAGTTCATTATTGGTTTCTTGACCAAAGACAACTCATTGAATAAATACTACTTTTCTATAAAATTTCTTCTTTTTAATTCTCATGCCTCTTTTCTTACTAAGAGCAATGCCATTGCATGATTAGGGTAGGTTCTAAGCTCATCAAAGAGCTCCAGCAATAAGTAAAAGTAAAAACATCATTAATATCAGATCTTTCACAAGTAACTTAGACAATCATTCCCCTCTCTCACTGGAGAGAGAAAACAGAAGACTTTAGCTTTTTTATTGAAATAAGTGGGTTTTGTTTGTTTGTTTGTTTGTTTGTTTTTACAGGAAGAAAGAATAGATTTTTTTTTTTCTAGTGCAGGGACAAAGACTCTATAGGTGTGTCACTGGAAATCTCTGGTTTTCCGTATGTATGTGTCAGTATTAGTCTTTTGCCCACATTGCTTGACAGTTTTGTTTATTATACTCAAAAGTTTTCACACCATGAAAAGTATAACATTTTCATGCAAAAAATGCTGTACTACCCAGAGAAAACAAATAATATTTTAAAATATTGGATTCAAAATCAATTTGTTTGTGTACCTTCATGTGTACTGAAGACATTTTTAAGAGTCCTTTCAAGGACAATGTGAAACTCTACCCAACCACTCAGACAAGAAGAGCTTTAATTTTTTTTCTTCAATTTCAAAAATGTCTCGTGTCATATATGAGTTTCAAATTTTTAAGCTATGTGAGGAGGATACTTCCAGCAAAATTGCAAGCTCCTGAGTACTTACCCAGAAACTACAGTGAAAAAGAACAAGAAGTCATCTTTAAATATAATTCTACTCAGTACCAAAAAATTCATGAAGAAAGAAAGGTAAACATTTTAAACTTAAGACGCCAGAAAGGAATGACTAAAGTGTGAACCAGGGTGCGTGTATGAGGTGTAATATTTACCCCACACAGTAATTGATTCACTCCGCACAACATGTTCTGTGTGATGGCCCCATCTTTGCAGCAGAATCCAATTAAAAAACGGAAACTTAATTAAGTCAATGAAAACATTGAAATGTGATGGTGAATCTAAGATGAAGTTTATTACATTTCTTCAAATTTCTGATTACACAACAAAGAAAATGGTCCTCAATATTGTGATCAATTTTCCTCTGGGTCTTATTGATAATTTTGATATGCTACATTCAGAAACACATTTATAAGTGTTTACTTTTTGCTAGATATTAATAAAAGTTGTTTGCTATATCTTAATATTATACCATAATAATCCCTTTTATATTTCTAAGTGGATTGTAGAACGCATTTTAAGAACTGAATCTGAGAGAAAATATGTGAAAATGAGTTTGTATAGATTAAAAAGTTGTTAGAAAATAGTTTATTTGGGAGTATCTTCAAAGATTGTTCAATTTTTATGTGTTCTAATGATTATCCTTTGTGAATTTAAGAAATTTGTTTGACAACATTTAACTATTGACATCAACTATTCATGAAACTATATCACACAGAGCAATAGTCACAAAAAGAATTAAGTAACTACCTGCAAAGACTATGGAATAAATACTCATAATTTCAAATTGCAACTCTATTACCTCCTGGTTTTATAATTCTATCTGTCTGTAAAAAAAATCTTTTAGCAAATCATTTTCCTTTCCTTCCCCACACACTTTCTTCAACCTTAAATCTCCATTCTCTGATATAGTGGAGGCAGCAACAGTAATTCATTATAGAGACTTAATATAAATAGTAACAATATCTTAGATGTTATGAGGTTATTGCAAATCAAATTATATAAACTGTTTTACAAACTAATGATACTGACAGTAGAAAATTTTGTCATCATGAGCTTATACTTTTTAATTTTAACTATAAGAAGATGTGCAATGTACCATATTATGTTATTCTTGCTAACAGCTATACTGTGTGCTTTATTATTATGTATTAAAGGTATTATTTTATGTTTTTGCTCTCAGTATTCACGTTTTTTTTTACTATGTTTCTGCAATTCATTTACAACTGGTAAATTTACTAGTTACAATTAGTTTTATTTATCAGATTGCTACCATCTTGAGATATTGGATGTTTAATATAGCCTTTGTGTATGGTCTGCAAATTATAATATAGACATAAATATGAATAATTAGTGAACAGAAAGTGATGTGTATTCTAGATTTTCTCACAACCCTATATCACGTGAAACTGAGCTACCCAGAAAAACAAATAATTCTTACTGAGAACATGCCATCTCTATTCCTGAGTTCTACTGTCTGTTTGAGTGCTGAAATATGACAAACACAGATCTCCTGTCCAGTACATCCAAGAACATGTGCTGGTTCCTGGGAACACGTTTGAATGAATCTCTGCATTCTACTGAATCTTTCTCTGATTTCACCAAGACTGAGACACAGGCACAATTTTACTTGTGTCTTGTTGAACTGTGAACTCTTTTGTTTTTTGTGGTTTAGTACTGTCTATTATATCTCCTGTGTTGCTTTCTGGAATTACGGTCACACCTGAACATTTCCACTTAGCAGTTGATGTTTAACCTACAATCCTTACCTTTTTGCCAACCAATAAGACTAATGATGCTACTTCTAAGGGGAAATATTATAATAAACAGAAAAATGAAAGCCCATTCACAGCTAATGAATTTAACACATTGGATTTACCTAAATATTAGTTAAGAATTTTATATTTTCCTTTTACCACTAAGAGAGTAAATATCCATGTGATTCTTGTATGTAAGAATGTTTGTTCTCTGTACTATATTACTTTCTCCTTAATAATAAAAAATCAGTTATTGAAATTTTATTGAGATTTGTAATATTCTTAGCAATGGAATAATAATGTTTTAAATGTTATACTTACTAAACATTGAATAAAAATCCATGAATGAAAGAATGCATTTATGAATTTAATATACATAAGTAATAAAATGATAGATAAATCATAAGTTTTAATTTCTTTCAGATATTTAAAAATAGCAAAGGTATTGCATGTAAACTATATGTTGGAATAATTTGATTAAGGTTTCCCTAGTAAAGGGAGCAAGGACTGTCTCTGACATAAACTCAGTGGCAGGCTCTTTGACCTCCTCCCCACTCCTGAGGGAGGAACAGCATTGCTGGGCCATAGAGGAGGACATTGCAGCCAGTCCTGATGAGACCTGATAAGCTGGTGTCAGATGGAAGGGGAGGAGCACCTCCCCTATCAGTGGACTTAGAGAAGGGCAGGGAGGAGATGAGGGAGGATAGGTGGGATTGGGAGGGAATAAAGGAGGGGCTACAACTGGGATAAAAAGTAAATAATCTGTATTTAATATAAAAAATGAAATTAAATAATAAATAAAAGAAATGGAAGGCAAAAAAGAATAAAATTTTCTTTCACTAACATTATTACACATTCTGTGTATGTGTTTGTGTGTTGTGTACTCATGTGACTATGTAGGTTGCACACAAGCGTATACCCATTCAGAAGCCAGAGAAGAATATTGGATATACTTTGGAAATCAATCTGGCCCTTTCTCAAACAATTAGGAATAGCGCTTCCTCAAGATCCAGCTATACCACTCCTAGGCATATATCCAAAAGAGGCTCAAGTACACAACAAGGACATTTGCTCAACCATGTTTGTAACAGCTTTATTCGTAATAGCCAGAACCTGGAAACAACTCAGATGTCCCTATGTTGAGGAATGGATACAGAAATTGTGGTACTTTTGCACAATGGAATACTACTCAGCAATTAAAATGAGGAAATCATGAAATTTGCAGGCAAATGGTGGGACCTAGAAACGATCATCCTGCGTGAGGTATCCCAAAAACAGAAAGACACACATGGTATATACTCACGTATATAGACCTATAAGATAGGATAAATATCCTGAAATCTATCCACCTAAAGAAGATAAACAAGAAAGAGGACCCAGGGTACGATGATCAATCCTCACTTAGAAAGACAAATGGGATAGACATTGGATGTAGGAGCAAACAACTAGCAAGACAGGAGCCTACCACAGAGGGCCTCTAAAGGGCTCTTACCTAGCAGTGTATCAAAGCAGATATGAAGACTCATAACCAAACCTCCAGCAGAATGCAGGGAATCAAAAAAGGAGGGGGGGAGTTAATGCGACCTGGAGAGGCCAAGAGTTCCACAAGGACCAAATATATCTGGGCACAGGGGTCTTTTATGAGACTGTTTCTCCAAACAAGGACCATGTATGGATGCAATCTAGAACCCTTGCTCAGATGTAGCCCTCGATAGCTCAGTATCCAAGTGGGTACCCTTATTTAATAAGAGGAACAGGGAATGTTTCTGACATGAACTCGATGGCAGGTTCTTTGACACACACACAACCTTCCCCCCCGCCCCCGGGAGGAGCATCCTTGCTAGGCCACAGAGGAGGACTTTGCAGCCAGTCCTGAAGACACCTGATAAACCAGTATCAGATGTGAAGGGAGGAGGTTCTCCCTTATCAGTGGACTTGGAAAGGGGCAGGGAAGAGATGAGGGTGGGAGGGTGGGGTTGGGAGGAAAAGAGGGAGTGGGATACAGCAGGGATACAAAGTTAACAAACTGTAACTAATATTAAAAAAATAAAAATAAATATTGGATGTATTTATCTGTCTTTCTTCACCTTATTACATTAAAGCATGGTCTTTCAATGAACTGGAAGTTCATTTTTTAGCTCAGAGAACAAGGCAATAATTAGTCATTATCTTTCAAATAGGGAGCTATAGGAACAATTGTCATGCCAGGTTTTTATGTGGATAATGGAGATTCAAGCTCGGAACTTTGTGCTTATAGAAGAGACTCTTGTTCTTTAGGTCATCTTTCCATAACCTCTGCCAATATTGTATTTTTTTCCTTAGAATTGTGCTTTAAATTTTATAGCTATGTTTTCTTGGGCTTTTGAAGTATGATAACCTATGTTTCTAAATGATAAAAACTATCAGTAGCATGTGACCACTTATTCAATGCCAGTATCTGTACACCTCTAAAATTCTAAGTTTTACCATAAAAGGTGTTCCATATGTTTATTTTTACATAGTATGATAATGGAGACGTGGACTTCACAAGATTGACTTAAACTTGTAATGCATATGAAACATATCTAAGAGAACAGAAATTATGAATTTCTGTCTTATGATTTTACATCTATTTTTAAATTTTATCTTTAAAAAATCAGTTGATTTTATAAACATTGATTCTATATTGCTTTATTTTAATATCTTCCTTCAATAACTAAAATAACATTAGAAAAAATAATTACATTTATATGTAATCAGCAGATGTAGTGATTAGTAAAAATGAAAAGAATTAGATCTAATCAACATTGTTGATACTTAGTCTAGTATAGTAGATAAATGGAGGGTCTGACAAGTAATGAGAAGAATAAAAAATCCTCATTGTTACACAATGGGAGCTTACTAACAGGAAGAAAAAATTTAGATTCCCTGTGCTCTGCCCAAAGTTTGGCTATGAGTCTAAGCGTCTGCTTTGATTCCTTTGCTGGGTTGTTTTTCTTTTTTTTCTTTTTTTTTCTTTTTTATTTTTTTTTTTTTTTTTGATTATCCAAAGAAAGCTGTTTATTTTCTACAGGGAAAAAGGGAAAACCGTAATTTTTACAATGGTATTGGAGTGCATGTAGTATTATCACTCAATTTTAATTGTTTTAAATGCTCTAATATATAATTTTCTGAAATCCAGGGGAGTAATTTTGGTGCAATAATTTATTCTTACATATTTTGGATTAATTATTTTACCTTAAAGTATATTCATGAGATATTTAATTTATTATTCATTGTTCTTTATCTGGACATATGAGGAAAAAACAAAGGTCCTCTGTGGTAAGCTCCTGTCCTGTTGCCTATTGGGGAGGGGCATGCATGAAAAAGGGGGAGGGAAGGTGGGATTAGGAGGGGAGGTGGGAGGGGCTTATGGGGGATAAAAAGAGAATAAAGTGCAATTAATGAAAGTTAAAAAACATAGTGAGATGGCAAATATAAGGTAAAACCACCTAAAATTAGCTACATGACCTTGAAAAAGAGTATGTGCTTGCAAGGTGGCATACTGAGAAATCAATATGAATTTACTCACTCCTAAAACATACACCAGTATCCAAAAATAACAATATGTGTCTGCTCAGCTTAATGCACTATTTTCTTTGCTGAAAATTATGATAGACTGTAAAATTATAAAAATCATCAGAAGAAAATATCAAGTCATTGCTAAAAATTGTAAACACATCCTTACACACGTACACACAATTTCTCAACATGTTGCAGACATTTTTATTTTCTGTTATTTGTTTTAAGACAGTGTTTCTCTGTGTAGCTTTAGCTGTCCTATAGAAGAGGCTGGCCTCAAATGCAGGGATCTGTCTGCCTCTGCTCCCAAGTGCTGGGATTAAAGTCACACACTGCAACCACCTGGCTGTTTTCTACTACCTTTTAATGGGAAGCAGACTGAATGTTGCTCACATCACTTATGAGAAAATGTAATGAGTATTAGATATTACTGACACCTTGATTATAGCAATGAGAACATTTCTATTCTAACAGGATGTGGAAAGAATTGTAGGCAAAACAGTTAATCGGGGATATAAAGAACAGAACAGACTTCATCTTGTGAGACTGTTGTGAAAATCTTTCTGGAACATTTTCCAGGTGATTTTATTTCAAGGTATGCTGTCAAGAGAAGACATATTCAGGTTGTTTCCAGATTCTGGCTATTACGAATAGAACTGCTACGAACATGATTGAGCAAATGTCCCTGCTGTATAGTTAAGAACATTTTGGATATTGCCAAAAAGTGGTAGTTAGATCTTGAGGTAGCACTTTTTCCAAATTTTTGAAAAAGTGTCAGATTGATTTCCAAAGTGGATGTTCAAGTTTACATTTCCACCAGAAATTCAGGAGGGTTCCTCTTTCTCCACATCCTCTCCAGCATGAGTTGTAAGTTGAGTTTTTGATCTTAGCCATTCTGATGGTGTAAGGTGAAATCTCAGGATTGTTTTGTTTTGCATTTCCCTGATATCTAAGGATGTTGAGCATTTCTTTAAGTGTTTCTCTGCCATTCAATATTCCTCTACTGAGAATTATCTGTTTAGCTCTGTACCCCACTTTTTAACTTTTTTCCTTTATTTTTATTTTTATTAGTTACACTTTATTATTCACTTTGTATCCCCCCATAAGCCCCTCTCTCCTCCCCTCCGGATCCACCCTCCCACCCCTTCTTCACGCATGCCCCACTTTTAAACTGGATTACTTGGTTTGTTGCTATTTAACTTCTTGAGTTCTTTATATATTCTGGATATTAGCCTTCTGTCAGATAAAGGGTTGGTGAAGATTTTTTCCCAATCTATAGGCTGACATTTTGTTCTGATGAGTGTCCTTTGCTTTACAGAAGCTTTCAGTTTCATGAGTTCCCATTTATTGATTTTTAATCTTAGAGCCTGTGCTGTTGGTGTTTTGTTCAGGAACTTGTCTCTCAATGGAAGAATGGATGCAGAAATTGTGGTACATTTAAAAAATGGAATGCTACTTAGCTATTAAAAACAAGGGAACCATGAAATTAGAAGGTAAATGGTGCAAACAAGAAAAGAGCATCTTGAGTGAGGTAACCCAGAAGCAGAAAGGAACACATGGTATATGCTCACTCATAAGTAGATATTAGCCTTATAATATAAGACAAGCATACTAAAATCTATACTTCTAAAGAAGCTAAACTACAAGGAAAACCCTCGGGAAGATGTTCAATCCTCATTCAGAAGGACAAATATGAAAGACATTGGAAACAGGAAAAGACAGGGAAAAGGACAGGAGCCTACCACAGATAGCCTCTAAAAGACTTTACTGATAGAGGTATCGAAGCAGAGGCTGAGACTCCTAGGCAAACTTTGGACAGAGTGCAGGGAATCTTATGAAAGAAAGGGGAGAGAGAAGGACCTGGAAGGAACAGGATCTCCAAAAGGAGACCAACAGACACCCCCCCCCCCAAAAAAAAAAAAAACTGATCCCTGGGATCTCTACAGAGACTGATACTCCAACCAAGGACAATGGAGAGGACTTAAACCCATGGCTCAGATGTAGCCCTTAGACTCAGTCTCCAAGTAGGTTCCCTAATAAGGAGAACAGGGGGCTTTCTCTGGCATGAACTCATTGACAGGCTCTCTGATCACCTCTGCTTAGAGGGGTGCAGCCTTGTCAGGCCACAGAGGAAGACAATGCAACCAGACCTGATGAGACATGATAGGCTAGAGTCAAGTAGAAGGGGAGGAAGACTTCATCTATCAGTAGACTAGGGGAGGGACATAGGAAGAGAAGAGGGAGGGAGGATGGGATTGTGGGAAGACTTGGCAGAGGGACACAGCAGGGATAAAAACTGAATAAATTGTAATAAAAATGTTTTTAATAAATCACAAAACGCTATGAAAAAATACTGTAAATTCTTTGGTTTTGCAGTGTCTACAGGTACAGAGAGTACCTGTACAAATCAAATCAAAATAAAATAAAATAAAAATCAGCCACTGAATATACTATAGATTGTTTAAATTTGATTGTATCAATAAAATAATTATAAGATTAAAATTATTTATAATTAAAAAGGGATTATCAAGTCTGTTAGAATCTTTTTACCCTGCTATAGTAATGGTGAATTCATAAGTTCTTTAGATTACATTGGCATTAATCATAGACATATGATTTTACCTTGATTTTAATAATGACATGTTATGTAATATAGGGGAAAGGCATAGATTGCTTTAACACACTCAACATGTTTAGATAACAAATGCTTTCAGTCATTTTGAGGGACATGTGTCATTAGTTTATACTCTGTTTGATTTTCTGTATTTTAGAATTTATAATAATGTGTAAATAAATGTAACCATTGTGCTTTCACATCAATAAAAAGAGAGAAGACATATCCAAACACAACAAAAACCGTAGAATTCTAGAAGGTTCATGAATTTTTGTCCCAGTAATTGTTTATAGTACAATTAACAAAATGAACACATGAGGAGATAATAAAAACAGAGATAATGAGAAATAATATTTTTAATTAATTTTTTGTTTTTATATTAATTATAGTTTATTCACTCTTTATCCCAACTTTAGCTGCCTTCCTCATTCCCAATACTACCCTCCCTCCTTCATCTCCCATGATCCTCTTCAAGTCCACTGTGGCCTGGGAACAGACAGGAGCCTACCACAGGGGTTTCTGAAAGACTCTACCCAGCAGAGTATCAAAGCAGATGCTGAGACTCTTAACCAAACTTTGGGCAGAATGCAGGGAATTATATGAAAGAAAGGGGAAATAGTGGGACCTGGAGAGAAAAGGAGCTCTACAAGGAGAGCAACAGAACCAAAATATAGGGGTCCATGGTTCTTTTCTGAGACTGATACTCCAACCAAGAACCATTCATGGATATAACCTAAAACCCCTGCTCAGATGTAGCCCATGACAGTTCAGTATCCAAGTGAGCCTAGTAAAGGGAACAGAGACTATCTCTGACATGAACTCAGTGGCTTGCTCTTTGACCACTGTCCCTGTGGGAGGAGCAGCCTTGCCAGGCCACAGAGGAGGACATTGCAGCCAGTCCTGATGAGACCTGATAAGCTAGGGTCAGATGGAAGGGGAGGAGGACCTCCCCTATCAGTGGACTTAGACCATGGGAAGAGATGAAGAAGGGAGGGTGGAATTGGGAGGGAATAAGAAAAGGGGCTACAGCTAAGATACAAAACAAATAAACTGTAATTAATATAAAAATTAAAATTAAAATTAAAAAAATATGAACGATGAAATAAGAATTAATAAAATTGGAAAAGTTTTCAAATAACTATTGAAATACTCACTGTTGGCAACCAGTCAAGATGCATTCTGATGAAAAATATCAATTTTCATGGCATAGATTACCATACAGCTATCCTAGAAAACAAATATAGATGGAAACTTGCAAATTTCTTGTAGTGACATTTTCAAGGTTTAATATGTAATGCTGACAAAGAGATGAAGAAAGAAAAAAAGTAGATTACAAATTATAAGCATACTATTAAAATTTGCATGCACACATCTGACAAAAGCTTCAAGTCTCTATAGGAAGTAATTGAAGAAGATATCAGAAGATGGAAAGATTTCCCATGTTCATGGATCAGTAGGATTAACATAATGAAAATGGCCATCTCACCAAAAACTATCTACAGATTCAATGAAATTCCCATCACAATACCAACACAATTCATTACAGACCTTGAAAGAACAATTCTCAACTTCATGTGGAAAGCAAAACAAAACACAGAATTGCTAAAATTCCAAATGGATCAAAGACTTCAACATAAAACCAGACACACTAAATCTGTTAGAAGAAAAAGTGGTGGAGAGCCTTGAACTCATTGGGCCAGGACAGTATATTCCATAGCCCTAAAGAAGCTAAGTAACAAGGAGCACCAAAGGGAGGATGCTTAATTCTCATTAAGAATGGTAAATTGAATAGACACCAGAATAAGTTAAAGAGAGGAAAATGGACAAAAGCCTACCATAGAAGTCTTCTGAAAGACTCCACTCAGCAGGGTGTAGAAGAAGATGCTGAGACTCACAGCCAAACTTTGTGCAGAATTCAGGAAGTCTAATGGAAGTGTGTGTGTGTGTGTGTGTGTGTGTGTGTGTGTGTGTGTGTGTGTGTGTATGTGTGTGTGTGTGTGTGTGTGTGTTGGGGGGAGAGCTGGAAGACACACAGGGCAACAGAGCCAACAAATCTGGGCCCAGGGTGGCCTGTGGAGACTGCTGCACCAACCAAAGTCCAGGCATGAGAGTACCTCTGTCCCCTGCTAGGAGTTAACACATAGGCATCTCAGACTCCATCTGGGTCCCCTAGTAAAGGGAGTAGGGGCTCTCTCTGACATGGATTCCCCCCTTGTGAGTATGACCTTGCCAGGTCACAGAAGGAGAGGATGTAGGTGGTTCTGATGAGATTTGATAGGCTGGGGTCACTTAGGAGAACTCCCATGTCTGAGGACTAGGGAAGGTGGATAGTGGGGAAGAGGGAGGAAAGGTGGGACCAGGAGGAGATGAGGGAGGGGGCTATGATAGGGATATAAACTGAATAAACTTAAAAATAATTTAAAAAAGAAAAAATATACACACTAAGTGCATTATTAATTGCTCTATAAATAAATTTTATAGGCTAATACATTCAATAAGAACAATAAAGTAAAATGTATAAATTTTAAAGCAGACTAAAATATTTTTAAAAAATAAAACAACTCTTTTAGGCCAAATTCAACATAAGATACTCAGATTTACAATTTGAAACTGTCTTCTTTCCACCATGTATGTGTTTGAAAATTATGTCATAAGATTTTTCTCGCATGTTACATTAAAAATTGAACATACTTTTTTCAAAACATAGAATCCTTATTTTTTTGTAATTCATAATCTTATTTTATATAAACTATAATGGATTCATTTGAATAATATTAAATAAAGGAGGTGCAAATCCTTAATTAATAGCATAAAATCAACATTAAAATCTTCCTTACTTTCTAAGAATGCAGTGTCAATACGCAATACTTTATTACATAAAGTAAAAACAGCTACAGATTTTTTTATTTTTTTTAAATTAGAGCTGACTTACAGACAGTGATTTGAATAAATGAAAATTTTGAAGGAAGAAAATTTCCCATTTTCAAAAGATGCATTCAAAGCTTTTTGTATTGAAAGTAAAGTGTCTGATGAGGCTTGGCTATAATTAGGAAACATTGACTAAACTCTTCTCTTTGCAGAAACAGATTGGAACAACAATTTCATAGTAAATCACAATTGCGCTGTGTAGTTCTATGATAAGCTCCTCTGTATTGCTCAGTAAATCATGAAGCATGAAAATAAGGACACTCAGTAAGCTCCTAAGAACTGCATAATAAATCAGGAAACTCCAAAACAAGTTGCACAGTAAGCCCTGCTGTATTAGCCTACATCGTAGGCTTTCACAAAGAAGTCTTATGAATCACAACCCTCTTCTAGGCTGAACCTTGTGAATAACGGAGCACCTCTCAGTTGAGGCGAAAACTTGAAGAACTGCAGTCACCCACACCTTAGTAACCACCGCATTGCTGTGGAAACAGAGTCATTCTCTGATGAAACAATATCATCGAAGAGCAGCAAGTGCATAAATGTTCAACCAAGTCTCCAGCCCTTCCTTTTTTTTGTTTTGTTTGTGATAATGAGAATTTTTGAACAATAACTTTTGTAAAGATATATCCTCATCTTTGTAACAGCCAAGACAACTAAACGAAAGATTTGAAAACATACATGTAAATAACATCATACACACTGAGTAGATTATATTAGACATGTCTGAGTGTGTGTGTGTGTGTGTGTGTGTGTGTGTGTGTGTGTAAAAGTATCTTTTACTTACCTGCTTCCGTTGTAGTCTCTGAGACTTACTGCCTCTGTCTGATAGTCTAAGCTTCTATTCTCCATGCAATCTAACCTAGGCCTAGAATGTTTTCAGCCTCTGAGACTTACTGCTGAATTATCTCACCCTTTCTTGGCATACTGTGCTTTGGGCTGGCTGGTTCAACTCAGTTGTTCTGGCACAAATTCCTCTCTCAGATAAGTTATTCAATCTGGCTTTTCTATTGGCCTCTAAATTGTTCTGTTTGGCCTCAAACTAATTGAAGCAGTCTGATCTAATCGCCTGGCTCCTTCTCATCCTCTTACTCATTGGGTCTGCAACTGCAACCTTTCTCTCTACTGTTGTCCTGTTAAGCCTGCCTCCTCCTCCCCTCTCTCTCTCTCTCTCTCTCTCTCTCTCTCTGTCATTCTCTCTCTCTCTCTTTCTCTGCAATGCCCCATAAGTAGTTTCCCTTTCCTCTCTCCTCTCAAGAGAGTTAGAAATATCCTACTCTATCAACTCTTTGTCTGATAAATATCTAATCACAGACATAGCAGATGATCTTAAGTCTGTCGTATAAGTAAAACCAATGAACACAAATTTTAAAAATAAGCCAAGTTGATATGGTGTTATGCAAAAACATGCATCCCATAGACTCATGTGTTTCAATGCTTAGCCCATAAAAAATTTCACTATTAGGAATAGGTGGTCTTTTTTTTTTCCTTTATTGCTAACAGCCCGTTTTTAATTAATTAAGTAATTAATTATATTAACTGAGGGTTTTTTTTTCACTATTCCCTCTCAATCCCACCCTTCCTCCCTCATTTCTTCTCACGCACCTCTCCAAGTCCACTGATGGGGAGGTCCTCCTCCCTTTCCATATGATCCTAGCCTAGCAGGTCTCATCAGTAATGGCTTCATTGTCTTCCTCTTTGGCCTGGTAAGGATGAATCCCTCTCAGGGGGAGGTGATCAAAGAGCCAGCCACTGAGTTCATGTCAGAGACAGTCCTGTTCCCCTTACCAGGGTACCCAATTGGACACTGAGCTGCCTATCGGCTACATCTGTCCAGGAGTTCTAGGTTATCTAAATGCATGGTCCTTGGTTGGAGTATCAGTCTCAGAAAAGACCCCTGTTCCCAGATTTCTTGGTGCTGTTGCTCTTCTTGGGCTCCTGTCCCCTCCAGGTTTTTCTTTTTAATTTTTTTTAAATATTAGTTACAGTTTATTAAATTTGTATCCCTGTGGTATCCCTCTCCTTCATTCCCTCCCAATCCTACCTTCCCGCCCTCATCTCCTCCTTTCCCCTTTCCAAGTCCACTGATAGGGGAGGACCTCCTCCCTTTTCATCTGACCCTGGTTTATCAGGTATCTTCAGAACTGGCTGTAAAGTTCTCCTCTGCGGCCTAGCAGGGCTGCTTCTCCCTCAGGGGGGAGGGTGTCAAAGAGCCTGCCATTGAGTTCATGTCAGAAGTAGTCCTACCACAGAGGGCCTCTGAAAGACTCTACCTAGCAGTGTATCAAAGCAGATACTAAGACCCAAAACCAAACCTGTGGCAGAGTGCAGGGAATCATAAGACAAAAGGGGGAATTAATATGACCTGGAGAGGCCAGGAGATCCACAAGGACCAAATATATCTGGGAACAGGGGACTTTTTTGTGACTGTTTCTCTAACCAAGGACCATGTATGGATATAATCTAGAACCTCTTCTCAGATGTAGCCCATGGTAGCTCAGTATCCAAGTGGGAATCCTAGTAAGGGGAACAGAGACTATTACTGACATGAACCCTCCAGATCTTTCTATATCCCCATTCTTTCATAAATTTCCTGTACTCTGCCCAAAGTTTGGCTATGAGTCTCAGCCATCTGCTTTGACACCCTACTGGGTAGTCTTTCAGAGGCTGTCCAGGTAGGCTCCTGTCCTGTTCCCTGTTTTCTCCCTCTTCAGAGGTCCATCCCATTTGCCTTTTTGAGTGTGGATTGTTCATTTTACCCCGGTTCTCCTTCTTGCTTAACTTCTTTTGGTGTACAGATTTTAGTATGTTTATTATATATTATATGTTTAATATTCATTTATAAGTGAGTATTTACCATGTGTGTCTTTCTACTTCTGGGATATCTCACTTTAAAATAAAGTATATTTTGTAGAATAATTAATTTTCTCAAAATTCATTAGATGTGTATTGCTGAATATGGTGTTAATAATTTGGTTGCTCCTATTTTAGCTATACCATTTAAAAATTCAGTTAGCCTTTTTACTCTGGAATTCAAGCACAAATCTCTCTTTTTACAAGTTGGGGGTAAAGTTTATAAGAATATAGAGATCTTAGTTCTTTCATGATTTCTATCAAGGAAAAAATGATTTAAAAAATTTAGCATTCTATAAGCCTCAGCATTTTTTAAGGAGTAAACTTATGCTAATACCCCATTAGCTGAATATAATATATGCCTGTTAATTTTACTGATCTTTGTATTATGTCCTTAGTCATTACAACAAAAATGTGTTCCTTTAATAACAACATCAACAACAAAATGTATGGCCTTGTTGAAATAGGTGTGGACTTGTTGAAGGAAGTGTGTCACTGTGAAGGCAGACTTTGAGGTCTCCTATGTTCAAGCTCCACCCAGTGTTTAATTAAGACTCCTGTTGTCTGCTGATCAAAATGTAGAGCCATGTCTCCCTACAAGCTCCCTTGCTTCCTGACATTATGATAACAGACTCAACCTTTCAAACTGTAAGCCAGCCCCCAGTTAAAATGTTTTCTTTTAAAAGAATTGTCATCATTATGATGTCTCTTCACAGCAATAAAATCCTAAGACAGTGGACTATAATAGAAGTAAAACAGAAGGTAGTTATCTAACTACATACGACTTGAGGAAGAGCAGAGAAGTAAATTCCCTAGGCTTTTCTTTTCTTTCCTACATATTCTCCAGGGCAATATAGAACTGTGAATTCTGTTTCCAGAAGTCTTTTAATAGCCAAAATAGAAAAAAGTGTCTATATTACATTTCTATTGCTGTGATAATACATTATTTAAAATAGAATAGTTTTTTGAATATGTTCCTATACATATTTAAGAAGTTCAATTTATTCTGTGTCAGAAACTAATACTTCATGTACAAATGCATACTTATTTTTTAATGAATGACTATGCTTTACTTACATTAAATTCTTATTATTAAGCATATCAAGTACAAACACATATATACCTTGCTCAATTCATGCAAGTAATTACATTACACCCTTTTTAGTACTACTTGCTTTACTCTTGTTGCTCCCATCTGGCATCTTGCATGCTTATAATATTCCATATAAATGTCTTATATCAATGCATAGGTCAATATGTTTGAAAGAACCCATCTTAACTTGCTTTGGGTAACAGATAAATATTTATTCCTAATTGATCTAGAGGATTTTGTTTTTTTTTTCATTAACTTAACCATTGTGTGGTGAAATTTGTCATTCAAAAGTTAAAATGTAAAGGTGCAGAGCCCAACTCCAACTGCATATCTATAGTACAACCCCTGTCCTTGAGGTGCAGGCATCATTGTAAGAATAACAGAGCCTGGGTGTTTCCTGTCAGAGTGTGGTTCCTCTGAAAGTCAGAGCTACACCCATAAATTCTTACCAACTTGACTAACTCAACTTAAGGTAAACAAGAACAAAAAAAAATTAGTCTTGCTAATGTGGAACATGACTGCAGCCTTTACAAAGAACTACAAGCAACAAAGAAACGATGAACTAGAAGGAGCCTTTCCCAGGGAAAAGCAAGCCAACTGGTTATCCAACACCAAATGGACAACACTAATAACTACACATAACTGAGAAGTTTAGATTAAAATATTTTAGAATATATGTAATAACAATAAATTAGAAGGTCATGAATTTAAAAAATGCAAGGAGCGGTATATGGGAGGAATTGTAGAGAGAATGAACATGATGAAATGATGCAAATATATTATAATCTCAAAAATAGCAATAAAACTACAGTGAGATTTTCAAGCATCATTGAGATGTAGGCCACATGTCAAAACTTTTCAACCTGTTTTTAAGGCAATAAAACAGTATGCAACATTGTTGCTTATTTTTAAAGCTTGTTAGTGTGAAAGTACAGTTGATAGTTTTATTATTATATGATTAAGATGTAATATAAATACTATGATATATGCATAAAATTATATTCATGTAAACAAATAATGCAAATGAAAACTACAGTCAAAGATTTTGGCAATAAATTATAACAATTATTACCCAAATTCATTAATACCATTAAATATGTTGATTTGGGTTTTTTTTGTTACCTTCAAAATAAATACTTAAAACTTCAATTTCAAAAGTTCACAACTCTTCATAAATGATGAAATTGCCAGCTACCAACTTTCAACAATCATACTGAACTTTACTGATGTAAAGTTCACCAATGGATAAAGACAAAATTATTGTGATTGAGGGTTTAAGAATAGTTGAGTAAGATGAACAATCCTCACTCAGAAGGGCAAATGGGATGGACATTGGAAAAGGGAGAAAACAGGGAACAGGAGAGGAGCCTACCACAGGGGACTCTGAAAGACTATACCCAGCAAGGTATTGAAGCAGATGCTGAGACTCATAGCCAAATTTTGGGCAGAGTGCAAGGAATCTTAGGAAAGAAGGAGGAGATAGAAAGACCTAGAGTGGACAGGAACTCCACAAGGAGAACAACAAAACCAAAAATTCTGGGCACAGGGGTCTTTTCTGAGACCAAAACTCCAACCAAAGACCATGCATGGAGATAACCTAGAATCCCTGCACAGATGTAGCCCATAGAAGTTCAGTGTCCAAGTGGGTACCCTAGTAAGGACAACAGGAACTGTTTCTGACATGAACTCAGTGGCTAGCTCTTTGATCATCTCCCCATGATGGTGGGGAGTGGGGAGCAGCCTTACCAGGCCACAGAGGAAGACAATGCAGCCAGTCCTGATGAGACATGATAGGCTAGGGCCAGATGGAAGGGGCAAAGAACAGCCCTTATCAGTGGACTTGAGGAGAGGCATGGGAGGAGAAGAGGGTGGAAGGGTGAGATTGGGAGGAAGCTACAGCTGGGATATATAAATGAATAAATTGTAAATAATAGAAAAACATAAATTAACTTTTAAAATACTGAAATTAGTTATTAATAGAAAAGTATCATGACTAGTGAATAAAATAACAGAAACAATTTCATCTGACAGAAAGTTATCCTTAAATGTGGTTGATTTTAGACTGTAACAAATACACAGCTTACAGATTTATAGCACTCTTCGTGTCCTGTTGACTCCAGTATTCAAAGGATCAAAAGTCTGAACCTCTTATATAGATGTAGACATAATCATGAAGGAGAATCATGGGCTCTATCTTTATTTTTGCCTTTCTTGCATTGATTAATGAGTTAGCATATTCCTTGGAAGACAGGAAAAGAAAATTACTTGCCAAAATAAGTTTTTGATAATTTTGTCAAAAGGTATTTTATGGCCAGTGTTATTTAAAAACTAAGGGTATATTCTGGCAATTTATGTCATATAGTTACTGAATGAAAATTATGACTTTTTGTCTTTTGTCTGTGTTAAGAAAAGGAAAAAAAATTGAAAGAAAAAAATCAGTTAGAAGAACTGGAATTTTTTTTTACACCCACAAACAAAGAATTAGGAATTCCAAAACAGAGCTCAGAGTGTGTCTTTTAAAGAGGGAACTACATTTGCTGAAGCATCCTTGAAAGTGCCAGATGAATCCAGGTTCATCAAAGTTCACAACAACCATGATTTGTTAATATTTTTTCTGCAATTAGGTTTGTAATTTAACTTGAAAATTGATATATTTATGCAAATTCAATTTGATGTATAGATCAAATAACAAATATGTATGTGCATATTACATAAACTTGTGTTTATGAATATAAAAATACATATGCGTATATATCAAATTTAATATATATTGTGTTTATTACATGTATGTTTATGAATACATATCAGAGTAGTAAATTTAAAATTTATATTTAGAATTTTCTCAATCGGCTTTGGTATCAAGATAAGACTGAAACCAGAACCATCTAATCATATATCCCATATATATTCTTCAAGGACTAATTTTCTTAAAGCTGTAATTAGATGGAAAATATTAAACAGGCACAGTCACATGTTTGTATACATTGAACAGTTAGTTCCAAAACAAGAAATATAAATGCTCAATAAATATTTGGGGACTCCAAGATGGCGGCTAGCAGAGCACACCATTTTGGAGAGGCAGAAGACATGAATCTCCGGAATTGGTGAGTGGAGAGTCAATCGAAGCTAGAATTTGGACTTTTGGGCTTTCTAAAGGAGAGGGGCCACCATGGAAGCGTGGAGTGCTAGTAGATTTAGATCAGGCACGGACTTCTCCGGGAAGGAAATAGGGCGCCTCCCTTGTCCGGGCCTCCCTCGGGGAAACCCGCACACAGCACCAGGCAGCTGAGCACAAAGCTCACATCCGGGAGATCAAGGCAGCAGAGACAGTGCTCCGGGCCCCTTTCAGCAGAGGTCTGCTGTAACCACCCTTTGAACACCCATCCCCTCCTTGGACACACGTCCCACTCAGGGCCCTCCGGACCCACGGAGCGTCCCCTCCCCCATCCCGCTGACTCAATCCCAAGCTAGACTGTAGCAGGAAGTGCAGTGGAGCTCACGTCCCAAGCGGCCAGAGTGCAATAACCCCAGAAACCTCCTCACAGGAGGAGTCCAGGCCCAATCACAGAGCTCCAACCACTGAGTGCTAACCACAGAGACTCAGATCCACAATACAATTCTTCCTGGATACCAAAGCCGCAAACCTCAGTGTCTGGGACCCAAGACGGTTGGAGGCAGAGAGGCAGGGCTCCAGACCCCTCAGCCGCAGCGGAGAGCAGTAACGACCTGCTGAACGCCACCACTGAGAGGAGAACACACTCCACCTAGGGCCCTCACCGAACTGAACTCTTGACCCACGAAACACCCCCCCCCCACTACCACCACCACCCGGCTCTGCAGGGGTGCATGCACCACCGAAACTCCACCCCGCCAGAGCGTACGCCCAATACAGTGCTAGCCACAGAGACTCAGATCCACAGTACAACCCTTCCCAGACCCCCAAGTCTGCAAGTGGCAGCACAGAATACACAGGGCTGCCCAGCCAGTGGTTGTATGGGCCATCCAACCCCTCAGTGGCAGAAAACCAGCTGAATAGACACCAAAGACTAGCAGACTTGTAAAATCAATACTCATGCGCATTCTTCAACAGCGCTTGCGATCCCTTAGTGCCTGCGATCCAAAACTTCAGTGCCTGCAGGGCACCCCTCTCACACACTGAAGGCCTCTTCATTCACCAACACCCTGTCCCTTAGGGCACACCCACAAGCACAAGCTCAAACACACGCTACCCTGCATTTGTCCTTCTGCGCATGCGAACTTTCCTTCTACAGGTATAGATGAATAACCAACGCACACACTGAAACCATTAGACCTCACCCATTTTCTTGAAGAATTCTCCAGATACCAGAGAAAAACCAGTCTGACCTGCAGAATCCAGGAACAGACAGTGAACACTACGGATAACCAAATGGCCAGAGGTCGGCGAAAGAACACAACCAACGCAAATCAAGATATCATGGCTTCACCGGCAACCTCCAAAATTATTGGACACTCCAACTCAGCAGAAACACAAGAAAATGATTTTAAAGCTATGATTATCCAGTTACTTGAGGCACATAAAGAGGAAACCAACAAATCTCTCAGAGAAATAGTCATAGAGATTCAAACAGTTAAAGAGCATACAAAAAATCCCTTAAAGATTTGGCCTCCCAAATAGAAACAAAGAAAAACGAAGTGAACGAAGAAGCTCTTAAAGAAACACATGTAAATATAGCCAAACAATTAGAGGCAGAAGCAGAGACACTAAGAGAGGAAACAAACAAGAAAATAGAGACCATCTTGGAGACACAGGAATCCACACTCAACCAGATAAAGGAAATGTTGCAAGACATGAAAACAGAATTAGAATCAATAAAGAAAACACAAACTGAGAAAACCCTGGAACTAAAGAACTTAGAGAAAAGAGAAGGAACCACAAAGGTAAGCATCACTAATAGAATACAAGAGATGGAAGAGAGAATCTCGGGTGTTGAAGATACACTCACAGAAATTGATACTTCTCTCAAAGCAAAAATAAAATCAGGAAAATCCCAAACACAAACCATCCAAGAAATCAAGGACGCCATGAAAAGGCAAACTCTAAGAATAATAGGAATTGAAGAAGAAGAGGAGTCCAGGCTACGAGGTCCAGAAAATATTTTCAAGAAAATCATAGAAGAAAATTTTCCCAACCTAAAAAAAGAGATGTCCACAAACATACAAGAGGCCTACAGAACACCAAATAGACTAGATCAGAGAAGAAACTCCTCACGCCACATCATAGTCAAAACACTTAATCTACAGAACAAAGAAAAGATACTAAAAGCAGCAAGGGAAAACGGCCAAGTTACATATAAAGGCAAACCTATCAGAATCACACCGGACTTCTCATCAGAAACTATGAAAGCCAGAAGGGCCTGTGAAGTTATCATGCAGGCCCTAAGGGACCACAGATGCCAACCTAAACTACTTTACCCAGCAAAGTTTTCAATTAACATAGATGGAGAAAATAAAATATTCCACGACAAAACTAAATTTAAGCAATATTTGAACAGCAACCCAGCCCTACAGAAGATACTAGAAGGAAAATTCCAATCCAATGACAACAAATACACCTAAGAAAACATAGGTTAAAAATAATTTCCCAACAAAAATCAAAAGCAAACAAGCAATGATTCACAGTAACATCGCCAACTCCACAATAATAGGAAATAACATTCAATGGTCATTATTATCTATCAACATCAATGGACTCAACTCTCCAATAAAAAGACACAGACTAACAGAATGGGTGCGGAAACAGGAACCAACATTCTGCTCCATCCAAGAAATACACCTACGCAACAAAGATAAACATTACTCAGAGTAAAATGCTGGAAAACAGTTTTTCAAGCAAATGGACCCAAAAAACAAGCAGGAGTGGCTATCCTAATATCTAATAAAATAGATTTTCAACCAAAACTAATCAAAAAAGACATAGAGGGGCACTACATTCTCATCAAAGGAAAAATTCACCAAGAAGACATCACAATTCTAAACATCTATGTCCCAAATACAAGAGCTCCTACATTCATAAATGAAACATTATTAAAGCTTAAACCACACATTGATCACAATACCCTCATAGTGGGTGACTTCAACACCCCATTCTCACCAAGGGACAGATCAACTAGACAGAAACCAAACAGGGAAATAAAGCGCTTACAGAGTCCCTAAATCAAATGGACCTAATAGATGTCTACAGAACTTTACACCCAAACTCAAAAGAGTATACCTTCTTTTCAGCACCTCATGGAACCTTCTCCAAAATAGACCATATAGTTGCTCACAAAGCAAAGCTCAACAGATATAAAAAGATTGAGATAATCCCTTGTATTCTATCGGACCACCATGGACTAAAGCTGGACATCTACAACAACGGAAATAACCAAAAACCTACACACACATGGAAACTGAACAACTTGTTACTCAATGACAGCTGGGTCAAGGAAGAAATAAGGAAAGAAATTAAAGACTTCCTAGAACTCAATGAAAATGAAGGCACAACATACCCAAATTTATGGGACACATTGAAAGCAGTGCTCAGAGGAAAATTTATAGCACTAAGTGCCTTCAAGAAGAAATTTGTAACATCACATACAAGTAACTTAATGGCCCAACTGAAAAACACTAGAAAAAAAAAAGAAGCAGATACACACAAGAGGAGCAGAAGGCTGGAAATAATCAAACTCAGGGCTGAAATCAATCAATTAGAAAGAAATAAAACTATTCAAAGAATCAATGAAACAAAAAGCTGGTTTTTGAGAAAATCAACAAGATAGACAAACCCTTAGCCAAACTAACTAAAAAGCAGAGAGAAGCTATCCAAATCAACAAAATCAGAAATGAAAAGGGGGACATAACTACAGACACTGAAGAAATACAAACAATCATTAGGTCATACTACAAAAGCCTATATGCCACAAAATTTGAAAACCTAAACGAAATGGACAATTTTCTTGATAGATTCCATCTTCCAACATTAAGTCAAGATCAGGTAGAAAGACTGAATAACGCTATATCCCCCAAGGAAATTGAAGCAGTCATTAACAGTCTCGCGTCCAAGAAAAGCCCTGGGCCCGATGAGTTCAGTGCAGGATTCTACCAGACCTTCAAAAAAGTGCTAATACCAATTCTCCTCAAACTATTCCACAAAATAGAAACAGAAGGAACACTACCAAACTCATTCTATGAAGCGACAGTCACCCTGATACCCAAACCACAGAAGGATCCAACAAAAAAAAAAAAAAAAAAGAACTTCAGACCTATCTCTTATGAATATTGATGCAAAAATACTCAATAAAATCTTTGCAAAGCAAATCCAGGAACACATCAAAGATATCATGCACCATGACCAAGTAGGCTTCATCCCAGGCATGCAAGGGTGGTTCAACATACGGAAATCCATCAATGTAATCCACCACATAAACAAACTGAAGGAGAAAAACTACATGATCATCTCCTTGGACGCCAAAAAAGCATTTGACAAAGTCCAACACCCATTCATGTTTAAAGTCTTGGAGAGATCAGGGATACAAGGCACATACTTAAACATAGTAAAGGCAATATACAGCAAGCCAACAGCCAACATCAAACTCAATGGAGAGAAACTTAAATCAATCCCACTGAAATCAGGGACAAGACAAGGCTGCCCACTCTCTCCATATCTCTTCAACATAGTACTTCAAGTCCTACCTAAAGCAATAAGACAACTAAAGGAGATCAAGGGGATACAAATCGGAAAGGAAGAGGTCAAAGTGTCACTATTGGCAGATGATATGATAGTATACATGAGTGACCCCAAAAATTCAACCACAGAACTCCTTCAGCTGATAAACACCTTCAGCAAAGTGGCAGGGTACAAAATCAACTCAAAAAAATCAGAAGCCCTCCTGTACACAAAAGACAAAAGGGCTGAGAAAGAAATTAGGGAAACAACACCCTTCACAATAGCCACTAATAACATAAAGTACCTTGGGGTGACTCTAACCAAGCAAGTGAAAGACCTGTTTGAGAAAAACTTCAAGTCTCTGAAGAAAGATATTGAAGAAGATCTCAGAAGATTGAAAGATCTCCCATGCTCATGGATTGGTAGGATTAACATTGTGAAAATGGCCATCCTGCCAAAAGAAATCTATAGATTTAACACAATTCCCATCAAAATACCAACTCAATTCTTTTCAGACCTTGAAAAAAGATTCTCAGCTTCATATGGAGAAAGAAAAAACCCAGAATCTCCAAAACAACCCTGTACAACAATAGTTCATCTGGAGGTATCTCCATCCCTGATCTCAAGCTATACTACAGAGCAATAGTAATAAAAACCGCATGGTATTGGCATAGAAATAGAAAGGAGGATCAATGGAACCAAATAGAAGACCCAGAAATAAACCCATGTACCTATGAATACTCGATTTTTGACAAAGCAGCCAAAACCATTCAATGGAAAAAAGATAGCATCTTCAACAGATGGTGCTGGTCTAATTGGATGTCTACATGCAGAAAAATGAAAATAGACCCACATTTATCACCCTGCACAAAAGTAAAGTCTAAGTGGATCAAAGACCTCAACATAAAACCAGATACGCTAAATCTGTTAGAAGAAAAAGTGGGAAACAGCCTAGAACTCATTGGCACAGGAGACAACTTCCTGAACAGAACTCCAACAGCACAGGCTTTAAGAGCAACAATCAATAAATGGGACCTCATGAAACTGAAAAGCTTCTGTAAAGCAAAGGACACTGTCATCAAAACAAAACGACTGCCCACAGATTGGGAAAGAATCTTCACCAACTCTTTATCTGACAGAGGGCTAACATCCAATATATACAAAGAACTAAAGAAGCTGAAAAGCAACAAACCAAGTAATCCAATTAAAAAATGGGGAACAGAGCTAAACAGAGAATTCTCTGTAGAGGAATATAGAATGGCAGAGAAACAGTTAAAGAAATGCTCATCCTCATTAGCCATCAGGGAAATGCAAATCAAAACAACCCTGAGATTTCACCTTACACCCATCAGAATGGCCAAGGTGAAAAACTCAAGGGACAACACATGCTGGAGAGGTTGTGGAGAAAGGGGAACCCTCCTCCATTGCTGGTGGGAATGTAAACTGGTACAACCACTCTGGAAATCTATCTGGCGCTTTCTAAGACAATTAGGAATAGTGCTTCCTCAAGACCCAGCTATACCACTGCTAGGTATATACCCAAAATTTGCTCAAGTACACAATAAGGACATCTGCTCAACCATGTTTGTAGCAGCTTTATTTTTAATAGCCAGAACCTGGAAACAACCCAGATGTCCATCAACGGAGGAATGGGTACAGAAATTGTGGTATTTTTACACAATGGAATACTACTCAGCAATCAAAAAAGAGGAAATCATGAAATTTGCAGGCAAATGGTGGGATCTAGAAAAGATCATTCTGAGTGAAGTATCCCAGAAGGAGAAAGACAAACATGGAATATACTCGCTTATATAGACCTAAAAGATATGATAAACATAATGAAATCTATCCACCTATAAATGATAGGCAAGAGAGCAGACATGGGGTAAGATGATCAATCCTCATTTAGAAAGACAGTTGGGATATGCATTGAATGTATGACAGGAGTCTACTGCAGAAGGCATCTGAAAGACTCTACCTAGCAGTATATCAAAGTAGATACTAAGACTCATAACCAAACCCTCGGCAGAGTGCAGGGAATCATAAGAAAGAAGGAGAGTTTGATGTGGAAAGGATAGGAACTCTACAAGGACCAAACATATCTGGGTACAGGGTCTTTTCTGAGATGGACACTCAACCAAAGACCATGAGAGGATAAAACCTAGAACCTCTGCTCGGATGTGACCTGTGATAGCTCAGTAATCAATTGGTTTC
Organism: Psammomys obesus; assembly: GCF_907164565.1. Lineage (NCBI taxonomy): Eukaryota > Metazoa > Chordata > Mammalia > Rodentia > Muridae > Psammomys > Psammomys obesus. The sequence goes on from NW_026591086.1 coordinate 50,748,263, forward strand.
CCATAGTAAGGGGAACAAGGACTATTTCTAACAGGAACTCAATGACTGGCTCTTTGTCCTCCCCACCTCCCAAGGGAGGAGCAGTACTGTTAGACCACAGAGGAGGACTTTGCAGCCAGTCCTGAAAATACCTGACAAAACGGATTCATATGAAAGGGGAGGAGGTCCTCCCCTATCAGTGGACTTGGAAAGGGGAAGGGAGGAGATGAGGGAGGGAGGGTGGCACTGGGGAGGGACTGAGGGATACAGCTGGGATATGGAATTAACAAAATGTAACTAATGAGAAAAATAAAATTAAAAAAAAAATATTTGGAAAATAATTAAACCCCTTAACCATCAAAGGAAAGCACATTAAAACTCCATCTTAGTCCATTCATAACATCTATCCAGAAAACAATTAGCAAGTAATGTTTAGTGAGGATATTAGAAAATAGAAATGTCTATACTCTTCTACTAGAAATAGAAACCATAGCAACCTTTATGGAAGGGAGCACAGAGGCCCCTTTAAAAATTTTACATGATTCAGAAATTACATTACAAACCATGTACCTAAAGGATTGTGCATAAGCAAACTACAAGAATAATAGCTTACTCCTGCTGATTGCTGAACCACCATATATATAAATGATAAGAGGCTCATTTTAGAAGGAAATACAGCTAGCCCAGGAAGTGGCAGACACCACAGGAAGCAGTAGCCTGAAGAAGAACAAAGTGTAGTAAATATGCACAGACACCATGACTTTGTAAACTACAGAAAAATGTTCAATGTTCAGGAAATAAAGAGCTTCCACTAAAGGAATGGGACAATCCATTTTTTCTAAGAGCTGGTGTTGACTGTAATTGCAAAAAGTGAAGCAAGGGAATCAATTCACAAAGTTTACTGTACTTCTCTTTAGGAGAAATCAACTTATTTGATATTTATTGGGGATCAATAGGCACATATTGAGGTAAAATTTTAAACAATTGATTTTTAAATTAACAAATAATGATAACCCAATCTTTAAAAGAAAGTGACTTCTAAGAACCTTTGTATGACTAAACAGAAGCTTGCATCTTTTGTGCACAGTAATAAATTGCAAACATCTGCTTAGGCAGAAATTTTTTATAATCTGCTATATTCAGTAGTAGTTTCTTTAAAAAAAAGAAGACTTTACTTATGGGTATACACCAACTTGTCTAACAATAACTCTCTTTCTCTGCTATCAAAAGAATATATGAGAGCTTCTCAGCTGTGTTCAGTTATAAGGTGGCTTTAGAGAACATGGGAAAAATAATTTCCTGTCTGTCCCTAGATATCGGCATCACAAGACTGTAGGAAAGACACACAATGAAGAATATCTGCGACAGAGCTAAACTCACATAAAACCATATAACAGCTGTCATCTGATTTTAATTCTGTGACGTAAGCTTTGTAAATGCAATAAGCAATAAATGGCTGCATCTAGCTCTTCTTTTTTTTTTTTTAATTTTCCCCTTCCCTCTTGTTCTCTATCTTTATTTTTAACTTTTTCCATTTGATTTTGTCTTTTATTGCCTGGTACCTATTTTAAACATACAGAAAGGTATGTTTCTATATTTAAGCATATAATTAATATAAGATAAAAGTGAACTGTAGAGCAAAAGTAAATAGCAAAAAAATAAAAAATAAAAAAACCTGTTATCTTTCTTTCATTTAATATTGTTTTTAATCTTTTACCTGGATGGTACCTAAAACACATAATTGTCATTGAAAAATACACACCATCTTAAACTGTCTCCATGAATACATTTGTTTTTGTTTTTGGTTCAATCAGCTATTATTGCAGATTATAATGAATTTTAAGGGAGCACGTACTTTGTTTATAAAGATATTTTCTCAGTTCTCTTTATCTGTACTTGCTACAGCTTCTGCAATATGCACAAAGGTAGCGGGACATAAAACATTAGAAAAAAAATAAGAACTGGTGAGCAAGAGGATTCTAATGATGATCCTCACCAACCAGTTCATTAGGCAAGACTGTGGTGACTGCAGTAAACTGTCTTACTGGTTCTCTCTGCAGTAAAATCATCATAACATATGCTTAAACATATTTTAAAGGCAGCTTTCTGCTAACTATTACAAGATAGATGAAATCCTTGCTCTAATTTTATTATGGCAAACATCCCATAATATCTGTACTTGATATCTCTGCCAGCGAAAGACAAGTTAATTGATATTATAATTTGGTTTATTATTAAAAGTTATTTAGAATTCTAATACTCTTGAAAAAATGAAGAAAAATATATATAGACTATCAACAGGACTTATCTGCTTAGTCCCAGTCCTCTCTCAAGCCTCAGGTACTGTGAATGTTAGCTAAAAATGCTTTGCAGTTTTCAAGAAGGTTATGTGTACTTAAACACTCAGCATTTGAAAATGTTCAGAGTTACAGTCCTCTGCCACCTGAGTTTTTTTTTTTTTGTTTTGTTTTGTTTTTTTTTTTTTGGTTCCCTGAAACTTTGTGTCCTTTCCACAATAGCCTTCGCTGTATTTCTGTCCATCCTTTTCCCTGCCTTGACTGTTCTCCAAAAGTTTTATCTGCTTCACCAGCTATCAGATAGATGGATAACTGATTCCTTCTACAATTTTCTACTAACTGACTAGTCAGTGTACTTGTCTCAACTCAGACCGTGTTCTGAGGAATATTATAAGCTGATGTATTGCCCAGAAAACTACTGAAACAGGTGGCTTTTGAGCCAACATGCCTGATGCCTATTGCCCCTGTAGCCAGGCTTTAGTAGACACAAGAAGTCCACTGCTACAGGAACATTACTGTGACTTTCAAAGGGACCGGCATTGCTTCCTTAGCTGTCGAGCAGCCTTCTCACTACCTACTTGCACAACTTAGGCTGTTACTGTGTATGCTTATCTGTGGTCACCATGCTATTCCTCTATCTCCACCATCCCTACTTGTCTCTGAGGCTTGGTTGGTTACAAGTCCAGGTACACTACCAAAAATAGGCAAGAAAGTACCAAATGAAGCAAAACTTTAATGAAGCCTCATGCTTCGTTATCAAAGGAGGCAGCAGAAGAGAGTTTCTACCACGGAGAACTTAACAGTTATTTGTGAGTCTTTAGACTGCTGCCATACCCTGAGAAGGATGTGTGTGTAGCAAATCACAAGCCATATTTGAATAGAATAAGAGCCTTATGGGAACTTATTGCATCTATTTGTCTGGGTTTGTTCCCGTCTTCACTCTTCCAAACGGTTATAGTGATAAAATCTTGTTTTGGACTGTAAAAGTTTGGCTTTGTCATTTTATTTGACCTCCAGTGAAGCACCCGTCCACCCAAGCTCCTCTTTTCCAGGGTAGAAATATTTATAGAGTGATCTAGAATTCAATGGAGCCTGTGATAAGAAAAAGTCTGTAGGGGGAAAAAAAAAAACTGTTCTAAGAAGCCCTTATTGGTGCTGTACCTCCAGGAGGCAGTGAGGTAGGATTAATCACTTTGCTTCAGCCCAGGTTCTGTAATGGGGGGTGGGTACCAGAAAGTATAAGGAGAAGCAAAGGTAATCTTGTTGTCTGTTTGATTGATAGTCCTTACATTCAAGGCGGTCATGTGTATTGTGCATTTTATTGGTAAGCTGTCAAGTGCTGTATGATCTTATTGAAGATAGACTCTAAGTGCAGAAGATACTCTTTTGTCTGCTCCAAAATTACCTATCCTCCGGCAAGCTGGACCTACCTTCGTAACAAGTAGAAAGGAAACAGCAGTTAGAGTTATTAAAAGCATTGTGTACCTGAGAGTGCTAGAAGGTAAACTGTTTCCAGATGAAGTTAGTGTTGTTTACCCAGTTCCAGTGGGAAACAGAAGTTGAAACCACAACCATGAAAAGTACTAAGAACTTCAGCACAGCATGCTTTCTAAAGGGAATTCCAGCTGATGGCCTCAGCTTCCCTAGTGAATTTCTGATAAATGATTTTAAGTGCACAGTTTGATAATGTCAACTGTCCACTGCTAGTGGATCTTTTACTTTCCTTCCCCTAAGGAACGCTGCTCTGTCCAGGACCTCAATCAGAAACCGCAGCCTATTTGGGCTCTCACAGCCAATTTTTGCTGGAGGCCTGTAGGGATCCATTTTTTTTTTTTTGAGGTTACTTCTTTAAAATAATATGTTTATTCATTCCAGAACTTTGTGCAATGATTTTATTCATATTTGCTCTCCAGTCCTCTCCCAAATTGTTCTGGATGCACCCTTTACTTACCTGCTTCTAAGTCATGTCCTCACTTGCTCTTTTTTAATTTTTATTTTAAACAATTTATTTATTTATTCACTGTTTGCATAGACCATCTTGCAGCTGATGTCTGGCCTTCTGGCTAATCTTTCCTCCTCTCTTTTGGGATGCTCCCTGAGACTAGAGGGTATAGTTGTTCTGCTGCAAAGCTATTAATCTGGTATGGGCACCTCATAGTCAAATTTTCTCCTAACTTAGAAGAGTTCTGATTTTATGTAACCCTCTCCTTAAGTATTTATATTTCAAAATTACATATATTTTTTTCTATATTTAGTTTATATATTGCTGTATTAGGTTCCTAGGTTGCTGACTCTCCCTAGAATGCTAACTTTCCTCCGTAAGAAACCTATAATTTCTAGAGGTTCACCAATTAGTTCTTATTTGCAATTTCTTTTTATTATCCCTAATTCATCTTCTGCAGTCCTTTTTTTATTAAGCAAAGAGAGGCGAGACTTTTCATCAGTTCCACATTTGAAAAAAAAAATTAAAATTAAATCCAAAAATTCTCCCCATTAGTTCTGAATTCTGAATAAATTCTTAATTCTGACATTCATTTTACAATAGGTGTGGTATGATGCAAATGAATGTTCCTATGGTTATGACACATATGTTACAAAAGAATTTTACATAACAAGAAACAAATCCTTAAAGAAATATTTAAAGTTTCTCTTTGGATCATGTTTTTCTGAAATGTGTTGGTGTTTAAGAACTGCCTACTGTTTTTCTGTTTTAGAAATTATGTGCAGAGCTTTGTCTTAAATAATTGTATTATGAAATACAGTTATTAGTCAGACTTCTTAACAACATATATTTTTAATTAGTTATCAACAAAGAAATGACTACGTTTAAATATTTCCCATTGATTTTTACTACCATGTATGATACTAGATGTATTTTGGCTCACATTGGTATCTGAAGTTTAACAGTGTAAACACAACCACTTATTTAAAATTTAACTTCCTTAGGAGAAAACAAGTAACAGGGCAGGAGCCTACCACAGAAAGCCTTTGAGAGACTCTACTTAGCAGTGTATCAAAGCAGATGCAGAGATTCATAACCAAAATTTCAGCAGAGTACACGGAATCTTACGATGAAAGGGGGAGTTAATATGACTGAGAAAAGACAGGAGTTCCACAAGGACAAAATATATCAGGGCACGGAGGTCCTCTATGAGACTGTTTCTCCAACCAAGGACCATATATGGATATACCCTAGAACCTCTGCTCAGATGTAGCCCGTGGTAGCTCAGTAACCAAGTTGGTTTTCCTAGTAAGGGGAACAGGAACTATTTCTGACATGAACTCAATGGCTGGATCCTTTACCTCCCCACAACCCCTGAGGGAGGAACAGCCTTGCTAAGCCACAGAGGAGGGCATTGCAGCCAGTCTTGAAGAGACCTGATAAGCTAGGGTCAGATGGAAGGGGAGGAGGACCTCCCCTAGCAGTGGACTTGGAAAGCGGCAGGGAGGAGATGAAGGAGTGAGAGTGGGATTGGGAGGGAATGAGGGAGGGGGCTATGGTTGGGATACAAATTAAATAACTATTTGATTGTGTCCGTTTGTCCATAAAACTATATTAGAAAATTTCAAGATAGAAAATAAGACTGATGCAGAAAACTATTTCCTTAAATGGAACACAAGAAATGAAGAGATATCTCAGTGGTTAAGAGTGGGAAAGGCGCATAGGAGGAGATGAGGGAGGGAGGATAAGATTAGGAGGGGATGAGGGAAGGGGCTACAGCTGGGATAAAAAGTGAATAAACTGTAGTTAATATAAAAAATAAAAATTTAATTTAATAAAATAAATAAAAATTTTAAAAAGATTACTATAAAAAACTTAAAAAAATAATTAAATTTTCTGAACTTTACTCTTCTGCCTAAAATTACAATTGTGAGACATAAATCAGTTTATTGTAATTTATTTCATTAATTAACATCCCAATCAGATCTTACCCTCCCTCTTCTCCTTCACATCCTTCTCTCACTTCCCCCTTTCTGGTCAAAGGGAGGCCTCAATGTATATCAACCCAACTTATCATATTAAGGGAGCATTGAGGGAATGTCTAACCATACCTGGCCCTACCAAAGACATACCTTATGGGAGAGTGCCAACCCCTAACACTATGAAGTATATTCCACTGATCCTGCAGGCAGGAGCCTATCAGAGCTGTCCTCTGAGAAGCTCTACCCAGCAGTGCCTCAAAACAGATGTTAGGACTCACAGTCAAACTTTGGGCCATGCTAGGGAGTCTTGTGGAAAAGTGGGAGGAAAAAGAAATGGACCTGGAGATGACAGAAGCTTCACAATGATATCAACAGAGCCAACTAACAAGGGCCCAGTGGGGCTTGCTGAGGCTAACGCATCAACAACCAAGAACCAGGCATGGACTGGACCTAGATTCTCCATTCAAAATGTAGCTGGTGGGTTACTTAGGCTTCATGTGGGTCCTCAAGTAAGGGAAGTGGGAAATGAATCTGACAAGGACTTTCCTAACAGGATTTTGAAAACTTCACACTGGCAGGACTGGCTTGCCAGGCCACATGGGAACAGGACACACTCAGTCCTGGTGTGAATAGACCATCTGTGGTTGATAGAAAGTAGGATCCTCTTTTCTGAGGGATAGGTGAAGAGGAGGAAGTGAGGGTGGGACTGGGAGGCAAGGTGGGACTGGACTACAACTAGGATATAAATAAATAAATAATAAATAAATTAAAAAGAAAAGGAAAGAAGTTGCAGTAGGATTAAGAACATCCTCTCCTTTTGAGGGTAGACACAGCAGCCCAACTAGGGGAAAGAGATCCAAGGAAAGCAACATAATCAGACAGCCACACTCCTGTTGTGAGGGAACATGTATGAAGACCAAGCTTCACATATGTTGTGTATGTGTAGAGGGCCTAGATTCTTCCATGCATTTTTTTTTTTTTTTTTGGTTGCCTGTTCAGTGTCTGTGAGCCTCCATTGGCCTAGCTTAATTTACTCTGTAGAATTTCATGTAGTGTTCTCTGGTTCTTTAAATCCTTCCTTTCCTCATTCCACAGATTTCCCGATGTGTGCCTAATGTTTGTGGGTCTCTGCATATGTTTCCATAAGTTGTTGGGTGAAGCTGATCAGAGGACAGATATGACAGGCTCCTATCTGTAAGTATAGTGTCAAGGTGTTGTCTCTCTCTCATAGGATGGGTCTCAAGTTGGACAGTCATTTGTTGTTATTCTCTCAGTTTCTATTCCATCTTTATCCCTGTGCATCTTGTAGGCAGGACAAATATTGGGTCGAATGCTTTTTGGGTTCTTTGGTGTCCCTCTCCTTCCATTGTTTAAATGTACCACACATTCTGCATCCATTCCTCTGTTGAGGAATATCTATGTTGGTGTTCTGTTCTGGGAGTTGTCTTCTGTGCCAACGAGTTCAAGGCTGTTAAGAACTTCTTCTTCTAATAGATTTAGTGTGTTTGCTTTTATGTTGAGGTCTTTGATTGGACTTTAGTTTTATACAATCATATTTACATCTGTTGCAGATGCAGATTGTTATTTCTACTCAAATGTAGGTTAGATTTTGTTTTGTTTTACTTATATTATTAACTTGTGAACTCATTATTTTCTCAAAGCAATAAATAAAAACTATGTGTTAGTTTCTCAGGTAAAAGTTTCTTGCTGAAATACTGAGACTTTTTCAATCGTTTGGGGCCCTGAATTTCTTAGTTATTGAGGTTATTTCCACATATGCTACTTGTTCATCATGCTAACTTAACAAAGGGTGGAAAGGCAAGCAGCAGAGAGGTGGGAAGTAAACAAAGAAAAGGTCACTACCTTTTTTTTGGGAAACTCATTGTGAAACTACGCCCATGTTCTCTCTTATAGTCTCAAGATTATGAACTGTAAATCAATCTATGTGAATATAAATGAAAAAGGTTATAAATATGAAGAAAATCACCTAAAAACAAATGTCTTTGGGAATGCCTTTCACAGGCTGCCATACCACAAATGGATTCAGTGCTCAGTATTTATTCTTTATCCTCCAGAGTTCCAAAAATTTCCATGACATAATTATATTCTTCTACTTTTTCTACATCTGTTCCTTCAAATGTGGTACTATATTCTGAAATATGTGGTCGATGTTTTACAGTCCAGAATTTCTGTTTTGTGTTTTAATTCCTGTCAAATTATATTAACACATGTCATAGAGCTCAGAAAACTTTAAGTCTTATAAAATATTAAGGTATGGCTTAATAAAGCTTCATGGAGAAATAAGTCATTACAAGCTATGCTTTACATCTATTGTATATATAATTTTACAGACATAACTTGAAATTATGAAAGTAGAAGTAGGACAGTGATCTGGGTCAACTGGAAATTTCAAGTGACTTAGATTATCATTACAAATTTCCTAAGTCAACTGTGACTTTTACACTGGGGGCATATTAATGAAAGCTAATATGGACTGAATGATTATTAAGAGACAGACATCGAACTCAGTAATTAACCTACATAATGTTACTCATCTTGAAAATTCTATATGATAGTATTTTAAAGTTTTATAATTCATAAAACTGGTCTAAAATCACTTAAACAAAATTTGAGGGTCTAGCATATTATATCTAAAGTAGGTCAGACAAATCATGTGGGCTGTCTAATTTATGCTTTGTAACAGCTGAAGAAAGGTCAGCAACAGTATATCTAGTCAAACGTACAATACATATAAAAGCACTAAAAAACCAGCAACAATATACTTGGAAATGAACAGTAAGTATAGTTAATATGTATTATAAATGCCCTTGTGCCCTTAGGTTAAAATTTGCTACTTGGCTATTTCACACTAAGTGTACAAAATCATTTTGCTATCAATGTTTAGATTTGGATATGGTAGATGAGGTTGTATAATGTGTGATTTTTCTGGAGGTGTCACTATAAGGCACATAACTGGCCCTTGAGTTCTGTAGAGTTGTAAAACACATGTTCCTTTTTCAATATTCATTTGTTTCAACATTTTACTATTGACTTGGTAAACAATGACAGGCCCAGTTTGGAGGTATTAAATTTAGTCTTCACCCCACTCCCCGGTTTCACATGCTAATCTGTAGCATTGTTCACTTTGTGAAGGTATGTGCTCTGTCATTTGGAAATTATTCACAATACAGGAAATCCATGATGTTAATTATGGTTTCTAATGCTGTGATGAAATGCCATGACCAAAAACAACTTAGGAAAGAAAGGTTTAATTGCATCTTACATTTCCATATCACTGTACTTAATTGAAAGACAAAAAGGCAGGAACTCAAGGCAAAAGCATAGAGTAAGGAACTGACTCAGAAACCATGAAAGACTGCTACTTACTGACTTGCTCTTCATGGCTTGCTCAGCCTGCTTTAACATACATATAGCCTTAGCATTCCCTCCTCAATCATCAGGCAAGAAAGTGTACCACATAAGCCAATCTAGTAACTAGCATTTTCACTGAAGTTCTCTCTTCCCAAAGAGTTCTAGCTTGTGTCTCCTAGCAATTTCATTGGTCAATGTGTCAAGTTTGCATAAATCTTCCCAGCATATATAATGTTATATTTTTTATAAATTTCATATTTAAAATATGTTATATTATTATTATTATTTACAATTTATTAGATTTGTATCCTGAATGTAGGCCCCATTCTCATCTTCTCCAGGTCCTACCCTCCCTCTCTCTTCCCCTTAACTCTAACCAAGCAAGTGAAAGACTTGTACAAAAAAAAAATTCAAGTTTCTGAAGAAAGAAATTGAAGAAGATATTATAAAATAGAAAAATCTCCCATGCTCATGAATTAGGATTAATAGAGTAAAAATGCCAATTCTACCAAAAGCAATCTACAGATTCAATGCAATTCCCATGAAAATACCAACACAAATTTTTCAGACCATGACAGGAAAATGTTCAACTTCATACAGAAAAACAAAAAACCCAGATTAGCTAAAGCAATCCTGTACAATAAAAGATCTTTCTGGAGTATCTCCATCTCTGATCTCAAGCTGTACTATAGAGCAACGGTAATGGTAATAAAAACAGCATGGTACTGGCACAGAAACAGACTGGTAGATTAATGGAATAGAATCAAAGACCCAGAAATAAACCCACACACCTATGGAAGCCTGATTTTTGACAAAGAGCTCAAAAACATACAATGGAAAAAAATCTTCAACGAATGGTGTTGGTCTAACATGACTACATGTAGGAAAATGTGAATAGAACTATAAATATCACTCTGTACAAAAGTAAAATCCAAGTGAATCAATGTCCTCAACTTAAAACCAGACACACAAAATCTGTTAGAAGAAAAAAGTGGGGAAGAGCCTAGAATTCATTGGCACAAGAGACAACTTCCTGAACAGAACGTTAACAGCACAGGTTCTGAGATCAACAATTAATAAATGGGACTTAATGAAACTGAAAGATTTCTGTAAAGAAAAGGACACTGTCGCCAGAACAAATGGCAACCTGCAGACTGGGAAAAGATCTTCACCAACCCTATGTCTGACAGAGGGATAACATCCAGAATATATAAAGATAAGAAGTTAAACACCAACAAAACAAGCAATCTAATTAAAAAAATGGGGTACAAAGCTAAACAGAAAATTCTCAACAGAAGACTATTGAATCATGGAGAAACACTTAAAGAAATGTTCAATGTTCTAAGTCATCAAGGAAATGAAAATCAAGAGGACTCTGAGATTTCATCTTACCCCATGAAAATGGCTAAGATCAAAACTCCAGTAACAACACATACTTGAGAAGATGTGAGAAAAGATAACCTTTCTCCATTGCTGGTGGGAATGTAAACTTGAACAAACACTTTGAAAATCAATCTGGTGCTTTCTTAGGAAATTGGGAATGACACTACCTGAAGACCCAGCTATACTACTTCTAGGCATATATTCAAAAGATGTTCAATCAGACAACAAGGACATTTGCTCAATTATGTTCATCAGCTTTGGTTGTAATAGCCAGAATCCGGAAACAACCTCCTCTACCTTCTACCAAAGAAATGTCCCTTTACCAAAGAAATTGTGGTACATGTACACAATGGAATACTACTCAGCTATTGAAAACAAGGAAATAATGACAATTTCAGACAAATGTATGGAACTAGGAAAGAGATAAGCCTGAGTGAGCTAACCCAGAAGCTGAAAGACACATGCAGTACATACTCCCGTATAAGTGGCCATCGGCCATATAATGTTGGATACACACACTAAAATTTATAGTTCTAAAGAAGCCAAACAACAAGGACCCTAGAGAAGATGCTTAATTCTCTTCCAGATGGACAAACAGGATAGACACAAGAAGCTGTAGAAGTGAGGGAAGAAGACGGGAGCTTACCACAGATGTCCTCCTCAATTTTGAATCAATAATGTCAGAAAGAAATATGTGTTTAAAGGAAGAAGCACATGCGTTATACAATAAGAGTTCTCTACGCTTCTGATGAGAACTGATAGACTAAGATCAGAAAGAAGGAGAGGAGAACCTCCCCTATCAGTGAACTTGGGGAAGGGCATGCATGCAGAAAGGGGGGAGGGTGAGACCGGGAGGGGAGAAGGGAGGGGCTTATGGGGGGATACAAAATGAATAAAGTGTAATTAATAAAAGTTAGAAAAAAAAGAGTTCTCTACGGAGGTTTTCTTGCAATAATTAGGTGTATATGTATGTGTTTCATACATGTGAGTGATAGTTGTTGGAAGGTGTATTTTCTGAAAAATGAGTGCACAGCAAAATCAGTCTATGATATTTCTAACTGCTGTCACTCATCCTGCCAGACATTTGGGATAACAACTTTACCTCTAGGGAAATTAATTAACTTAGAATTCAAAAGAGAAATAATTATTTTGAGTCCTTTGATAATTTGTTTTAATGTACATTTTCAAACTATGTAATCATACTTATGATTTTATAGATCCCTATACCCTTTTATTTTTATGCTTTAGAGAAGAACAACTTTATACTGAAAAGTATTTTTGAAAACCATAATGGCATCCACTATACTCTAGTATCATGCCATTTCTCAACAATTTCCTTTACGTTTATTTGCAAAGGCACATGTTCTAAATCCCAAGATAACACCTAAGCAGTGTGCTTCAGTACGGAAAATTCCAAGATAATTAAAAAATATGAAATTTTATTCATTTACATGAATTCAGATATTTTACTCATTCAACAAATGCAGGTGTTGTTTTTACTTTCTCTTAGTTTAATAATGGTCATGGATCTTAATCATAAACTGCAACAGTAAAAATTTACAGTTAAATGTGTTTGAAAACTAATCATGATTTTAATTTATACAAAATTTACCCAAAAATATATAGTGGATTTTGTATTCGATTCATTTGGTTTGCTTGTTAACTTTAGTAACAGCAAATTAAAGACTGTCATAGAAAATGTTCAGAATCTTACATGTTTATGGTGTTATGAGATTGATTTACAGATTGATTTACAGAATGTGATAGTTTTGTTGTCAAGTTGACACAAGTAACAATCATGTTGGAAGTGAGACAGAATGTGATAGTTTTGTTAACAACTTCACAATTAACAATCACATTGGAAGTGCGTTATACTGAGGGATTGTCTAGGGTATGCCAGTGAGTATGTCTATAGGGTAAATTTCATTATTTTAATCGAAATAGGAACCTTCTTCAACTACGAGTGGCACCATTCAATACTTAGAAGATCCTGAACAACATAAAATTGAAAAGAAGAGAGGAGGACAATCGTGTAGGTGTTCATTCCCTTTCTGCTCTTGACTGTTTATGTCAGTAGCTGCTACAAATTCCTGTTGCTTGTGTTCCACCTATAAGAAGGAAGGAGCCAAATAATCACTCTATCCTTAAGTTATTTTCATCAAGACATTTTTATCACAATAAGAATTAAGGAAGCAAATACCAACTAAAATCAGAGAAACTTTTTAACTATTCTTATTCCACTCATCTATAACTGATACTCCGCATTTGGAATTGATGGGTAACAATTTCATTCAGTGTTCTGTAGCTTTAATAAGCATGTACAATATAGAACATTATTGTTGATAAAACTTCAGAAACAGTTTAAATTATCATCCATATGATGTTAGACACCTTAATATAAATATATATATATGTACTTATAAATAACTTCATTTAAACTATCTACATGTCATTCAGTTATAGATATCTAAAGTTTTAGTGTATCAGTCTCTTCTAAATCTACAAATATCATGTTAGAAGAGTGTTTGACAAACATGCAAATGTTTTGCACATTTTCAAATTTGGATGGAAAGTTCTTTCAAACAGTAAGCCTTATGTAGTTTTATTAAAAATAATTATTTCAAGATAAATTGTGCAAAATAGTTATAACTCCTAAGATCATTTATGTGAAAAAATATGATTAGAAAGTTTTGACTGCCATTCAAATAGTACATAGGGTAAAATATAAATAATTGTATTCACTTTTGCCAATGATGTGAATAAGGCTGACAGGAGAATCATGGTAACAAATTTGTCAAGTCAGTTTATATTTGCTTAATAAATCTAGAATCCATGTAACAACATCCATCTAGGTGATTTGAGAATTTAGACACATGTGTATGCAGATAAGTGTTCACCTGTCATCACATGCTCTGTACAGATTATAGCTTTCTTTTAAAAATCTCAGAGACATGTAGATATGAAAGAAACATTTAAGAAAAGATTTAACTTGAATATATTGTTGTTTCTTTGTACACTTCCTGACTAATTGAAAGAAAAATATTATAAATTTAAACTAGCAAACTTTAACTGAAAAGAAAAGAAACCAATTCAAATATGACATGATGAGAAAATATTTATAAACAATGTATGCCTACACATACCACAGAGAAATTCATATGTACATGTACATATATATGAAAGACAATAATTATATGTTTTAAACACATCTCCTCTAAGTCATAATGGATAAGAGCACATACACAGGTAATAGTCAGTTATTATACCTCACATTCAGCTATTGGCAAAATTGTGTAAGATTATAGACTTGCTCAATTTCGTTACATCTGGTTTTATTGTGCTTTGAAATGATTGCCTTTATCAAATTGAAGTTATGTAGTTCGAGTGTTTAAGTCACCATGTTTCACATACTGTAAGCATTCACTTTGAATATGTGTAAAGTTTATGTTAAAATATTTCATAAAATTTTGTTATAATATTTTACAATATTTGTTTAAGCAATATTTTCTCTACTGTCATAATTATTTTAGGCCACAATATACCATGACTCTATCCTATGATGAATAAATCTATATTATGTGTGTTATGCTTGCATCAGAATCTGTCTACTTCATCTTTCTCTTTGACTCTGTGCCTTCCTTGTCATTGTGACACAAAACTGAAATCATATAATTAACAAGCACATTATGTTCTTTAAGTGCTCAAGTGGAGGAGTATGATGGATGTATCTCTTGTCAATACAGAGCTACAAATGATTATCTTGGTACAAACTCAAAGTCACAAAAGTCTGAGGCATCTCAAATAAAACAACTCAGTTGTACATGTAAGGAAAACCTGCATTCAACATTCAGATGATAAGAAAGGGAAACAATTTAATCAGATGGAAAAAGCCTTGATCTGGATAGATCAAACAGCCACAATGTCCCCTTAAGCTAATTAGTTTAATTTTACTAATCTGGTCCCTTGACTTAAGTCTCTTTATTTTCTTGAAGTCTCTTTGGGACAAAAGGCTGTAGATGCAGGATTGAATGCAGACAGCAGGAACTTTATGAAATGTAAATGAAAACAATTTTCTGCATAAAACAAAATTTCACATCACATCATCAAGTGCTGGTGTAAAGTCGGTGACACCCTATGCAGAATATCTAAGTACAATAACTGATGAAAGTGACTAAATGAATAGTAATAGTAATTTTCAATGTTAGTGAAAGAAAAAAAAATTTCTATCTATCTATCTATCTATCTATCTATCTATCTATCTATCTATCTAATAAAAGGGCATTCAAGAAAAAAACTGATCTCAAAGCCCTAAAGGACAGAGTGACTTTTGTCTGTGACTAACAGGACTGCCAAATTTAGGTTAAAGTGGTTTACAAAGCATTTTAAAAATATTGGGACTGAGAGCCAGCAAGATGGCCCACGGGGAGAAGGTCTTGTCTTACAAATTTGGAGACCTGAATATGATTCCCAGAACCCACATAAGAGTGCGAGGAGAGGAGTGACCCCAAAAAGTTGATCTCTGACCAATTCACATTAATGTTTGTATGTACACAAACACACCATATACACATACATTCACACACACACACAAACATACATACATGAACATACACACAAATACACTGATAACTTACTTTTTCAATTTAATACATAAATTACTGAGCTCATTAATGAAAAAGTAAGTTAAATATGATCAAGTACACAACAAGGACATTTGCTCAACCATGTTTGTAGCAGCTTTATTCATAATAAGCAGAATCTGGAAATAATCCAGATGTCCCTCAATGCACAAATGGATACAGAAATTGTGGTACATTTACACAATGGATTGGTACTCAGCAATTAAAAACAAGGAAATCATGAACTTTGCAGGCAAACGGTGGGAACTAGAAAAGATCAACCTGTGTGAAGTATCCAGAAGCAGAAAGACACAAATAGTATATATTCACTCTAAGTGATATTAGACATAGAATATAGGATAAGCATACTAAAATCTGTACCTTTAAATAAGCTTAAGCAAGGAGGAGGACACTAGGTAAGATGATCAATCCTCACTCAGAAAGGCAAATGGGACCAACATCGGACATCAGAAGAAGGAGAAAACAGGCAACAGGACAGAAGCCTACCACAGAGGGCCTCTGAAAGACTCTACCCAGTGGGTAATCAAAGAAGATGCTGAGATTCATAGCCAATCTTTGGGCAGAGTGTAAGGAATCTTATGAAATAAGGGGAGACTAGAAAGACCTGGAGATGACAGGGGCTCCACAAGGAGAGCAACAGAACCAAAAATTCTAGATACAGAGGTCTTTTCTGAGACTGATACTCCAACCAAGGACCATGCATGAAGATAACCTAGAACCCCTGCACAGATGTAGCCCATAGACTCAGTCTCCAAGTGGGTTCCCTATTAAGGGGAGCAGGGGCTGTCTCTGACATGAACTCAGTGGCAGGGTCTCTGATCACCTCCCCCTGGAGGGTTCAACCGTGCCAGTCCACAGAGGAAGACAGTGCAGCCACTCCTGATGAGACCAGATAGGCTAGGAAAGAGGGAAAAGAGAGGAGGACCTCCCCTATCAGTTGACTTTGATGGGGCATGGGAAGAGATGAGGGAGGGAAGGTGGGATTTGGAGAGGAGGATAGAAGGGGCTACAGCTGGGATACAAATGAATAAAATGTAATTAATTAAAAAAATGAATACATTTTTAAAAAGATTTATACTAACTTTCTTTGACTATGCTAAATGAATACTGCATAAACCAATACTTGGGTGACAGCATAATCTGTTAACAGTACATATAAGCTATAGCCACAATTAAAACACATTGCTAAACAACAACAACAAAAATGCCTTCCAAAGATTACTGCTCATATACAAACTTCTTGCTGTCCCTAGACAGCTGATAGGGATGTGCAGGTGATTACAACATTCATATTCAACACATGTATGAAGGAGTAACGACCACATTCAACTGCTATTATTTATGAAATGTGTTTTATAAGATTAAAAATTCCTTAGCGATTCCTCTGATGGTTCCTAATAAACTTAAAATACACTGTAAAATATGTATCTTTCTGGACATTGTTAGGAGCCTTCATGATTTCATGAGAACATGTGAAACTTCAACATTAAGACTTTGGAAAAGTTAATGAAAAGCTTTATTAATGAATGAGAAGTACAAGACTAGGAGGTGAGTTTTTTTGTTTGTTTGTTTTGTTTTGTTTTCTGTGTATTTTTTAAAGCCAATAAAAGGCATTTGCCACTGTCAAACTTGAAGATCTGAGTTCAGTTTCTGAGAACCAAATGATGAACTGAAACAATTGCAAATTGTTCTTTTGACCGTTACACACGTACCACGGCAAGCACACCACAATACACACAGAACACACAGAGAGAAAGAATACACACTGAGATAATATAGTAAAAAAGAAAAATATAATAGTTTACTTGAAGAATATGTACAGATAATCAGGAAAATATTATTACTATTATTAATAATAGTTTAACTAAATTCAAAGATGTAAGCAGATTGTTTTAATTTCATAAAATATACCGGATATAAAGTTGCTGGAAGAATAAAGTAATATATTGGAATAAAAGCTACTTCTGGAAAGGATACTGTGGCTAAATAATGAGAAAATGTGTAGAAAAATTACATAAATTTAAGTGATAAGGAAGGATGAGCTTTTGACAGGTTTAGTTCTAGTTTAAAATGAAATTTTTTTCTATGAACAGTATGCTTTTCAAATAGCAGTGCATAGTGCAGAGAAATCTGAGGGGAAAGAACATGTTACATTAAAGCTCACTGCTGCATTTTAATTGTCATATTCACCCCTGTTTTCACTAATGACCATGGATCATCCTGTTTGTCTTTCTGAGTGAGACAGGAAACAGGACAAGAGCCTACCACAGGGGCCTCTGAAAGACTCTACCGTGCAGTAGATCAAAGCAGATGCTGAGACTCATAACCAAACTTTGGGTAGAGTGCAGGGAATCTTATGAAAGAAGGCAGAGATATTAAGACCTGGAGAGGACAGGAGCACCACAAGGAAAACAAAGGAATGACAAAAAACTGGGTGCAACAGTCTTTTCTGAGACTGATACTCCAATCAAGAACCATGCACTATCTCCATGCATGAAACCCTGCACAGATGTAACCCATGGCAGCTCAGTATCCAAGTGGATACCCTAGTAAGGGGAACAGGGACTTTCTTTGACATCAACTCAGTGGCTGGCTCTTTGATCACCTCCCCATCATGGGGGAGAAACATGTCAGGCCACAGAGGAGGACAATGCAGTCAGTCCTGATGAGACCTGATAAACTGAATTCAGATGGAAGGGGAAGAGGAACTCTCCTATCAATGGACTTGGAGAGGAGCATGGGAGGAGATGAGGGAGGGAGGGTGAGATTTGAAGAGAATGAGAGATGGGCTACAGCTGAGATACAAAGTAAATAAACTGTAATTAAAAAAAATAAAAATTTAATAAAAAATATAGTAAGCTGTTTTAAGACTGAATGTTTGTACTCTGTTTTTTGCAGCCTTGATTGAACTTGTTTTTGCTTAATTCCTTTTTTAAATTTTTTTTCCTGTTTTTTAGTTTTCCTGAATGAAAGTCCTAATCACTTGATGTGGAAGAAGGGAAATTGCTTGTATTCTGCTAGCTGTGACATTTAATAAAGATGTAATTCTGTGATAGACTTATTTCCTTGACATATATGTAAGTGTGTGTAGGAAAGGCAGTGTGATTTTCTTTGAGTCTGTATCCATGTTATATCATATTGCTTCCTGCAAGATGACCCATTATTTAATCCCTTCTGCAAATAAAAATCAATTATTTCATAATTTCCTATTTTCTCAGGAAAAAAAAGAAAAGATGATTTTAAAATAAATGTGAAGAAAAGTCCAAATGAGCTACATGAACAGTAAAAGGTCCCCATGCACTTCCTGCTCAGTGTGTCTTTATTCTCCATTCCCATGAGGAAAATTGACATTTTCTTTGAAATTCACATTAATATGTTTGGTCAAAAACATTTTCTACATTCACTCATTTGGAAATATTGAATGAGGACCATAAATATAAAATTTTCTTTGTCAAACATGTGCCTGAAAAAAAATATTATGTTCAAATATAAAGTATGTTTACACTATCAAGAGAGTGTTCTTAGAATTAATGTAAAAGTTGTATCCATACACCAGAGAGTCAACCTTGAAATGCTAGAAAGTCTATACCTGTAATTACACATTTATATGTGGAATGTTATATATGAGATATATATTTTATATATAACTTGGATAATCAAAATAAGTGAACACACAAGACTATTTTTTTTAACTTTATTTTTTTCTTATCAGTTACAATTTTATTAACTCTGTATCTCAGCCATGTCCTGATCCCTCATTCCTTCCCAGTCCTTCCCTCCCTCCCTCATCTCCACCTTGCCCCTTGCCAAGTCCACTAATAGGGGGGACCTCCTCCCCATTCATCTGATCCTGTTTTATCAGGTATCTTCAGGACTGGCTGCAAAGCCATCCTCTGTGGCCTAACAGGACTCCTCCTCCCTTAGGGGATGGGGAGGTCAAAGAGCCAGTCATTGAGTTCCTGTTAGAAATAGTCCTTGTTCACCTCACTATGGGAAACCAATTGGTTACTGAGCTACCACAGGATACATTTGAGCAGAGGTTCTAGGTTATATCCATACATGGTCCTTGGTTGAATGTCAGAAAAGATCCTGTGCCCAGATATATTTGGTCCTTGTGGAGCTCCTATCCTTTCCCCATCATACTAACTCCCCTTCTTTCATATGATTCCCTGTACTCTGCCAAAGGTTTGGTCATGAGTCTTTGCTTTGAAAATACTGTTAGTCATAGTCTTTCAAATGCACTCAGTAGCCTCCTGTCATATGTTCAATGCACATCCCATCTGTCTTTCTAAACGAGGATTGATATTCTTACCCCATGTCCGCTCTCTTGACTATCTTTTTTAGGTGTATAGATTTCATTATGTTTATCATATCTTATAGGTCTATATAAGTGAGTATATACCGTGTTTGTCTTTCTCCTTCTGGGATATTTCACTCAGGATGATCTTTTCTAGATCCCACTATTTGCCTGCAAATTTCATGATTTCCTGCTTTTTGATTGCTGTGTAGTATTGCATTGTGTAAAAATACCACAATTTCTGTACCCATTCCTCCATTGATGGACATCTGGGTTGTTTCCAGGTTCTGGCTATTACAAATAATGCTGCTATAAACATGGTTGAGCAAATATCCCTTTTGTGTACTAGAGCAAACTTTGGGTATATACCTAGCAGTGGTATAGCTGGGTCTTGAGGAAGCACTATTCCTAATTGTCTTAGAAAGCGCCAGATAGATTTCCAGAGTGGTTGTACCAGTTTACATTACCACCAGCAGTGGAGGAGGGTTCCCCTTTCTCCACAACCTCTCCAGCATGTGTTGTCCCTTGAGTTTTTCATCTTGGCCATTCTGATGGGTGTAAGTTGATATCTGAGGGTCGTTTTGATTTGCATTTCCCTGATGGCTAATGAGGATGAGCATTTCTTTAAGTGTTTCTTTGCCATTTGATATTCCTCTACAGAGAATTCTCTGTTTAGCTCTGTTCCCCATTTTTTAATTGGATTAGTTGGTTTGCTGCTTTTCAGCTTCTTTAGTTCTTTGTATATACTCGATATTAGTCCTCTGTCAGATAAAGGGTTGGTGAAGATTCTTTCCCAATCTGTAGGCAGCCGTTTTGTTTTGATGACAGTGTCTTTTGCTTTACAGAAGTTTTTCAGTTTCATGAGGTCCCATTTATTGATTGTTGCTCTTAGAGCCTGTGCTCTTTGTGTTTTGTTCAGGAAGTTGTCTCCTGTGCCAATGAGTTCTAGGCTGTTCCCCACTTTTTCTTCTAACAGATTTAGAGTATCTGGTTTTATGTTGAGGTCTTTGATCCACTTGGACTTTAGTTTTGTGCAGGGTGATAAATATAGATCTATTTTCATTTTTCTGCATGTGGACATCCAGTTGGACCAGCACCATTTGTTGAAGATGCTGTCTTTTTTCCATTGAATGGTTTTGGCTTCTTTGTCAAAAATCGAGTATTCATAGGTGTGTGGGTTTATTTCTGGGTCTTCTATGTGGTTCCATTGATCCTCCTTTCTGTTTTTATGCCAATACCATGCAGTTTTTATTACTATTGCTCTGTAGTACAACTTGAGATCGGGGATAGAGATACCTCCAGATGATCTGTTCTTGTACAGGATTGTTTTGGAGATTCTGGGTTTTTTGTTTCTCCATATGAAGCTGAGAATCTTTTTTTCAAGGTCTGTAAAGAATTGAGTTGGTATTTTGATGGGAATTGCATTGAATCTGTAGATTGCTTTTGGCAGGATGGCCATTTTCACAATGTTAATCCTACCAATCCATGAGCACGGGAGATCTTTCCATCTTCTGAGATCTTCTTCAATATCTTTCTTCAGAGACTTGAAGTTTTTCTCAAACAGGTCTTTCACTTGCTTGGTTAGTGTCACCCCAAGGTACTTTATGTTATTAGTGGCTATTGTGAAGGGTGTTGTTTCCCTAATTTCTTTCTTAGCCCTTTTGTCTTTGGTATACAGAGGGGCTTCTGATTTTTTGAGTTGATTTTGTATCCTGCCACTTTGCTGAAGGTGTTTATCAGCTGGAGGAGTTCTCTGGTTGAATTCTTGGGGTCGCTCATATATACTATCATATCATCTGCGAATAGTGACACTTTGACCTCTTCCTTTCTGATTTGTATCCCCTTGATCTCATTTAGTTGTCTTATTGCTCTGGCTAGGACTTCAAGTACTATGTTGAAGAGGTAGGGAGAGAGTGGGCAGCCTTGTCTTGTCCCTGATTTCAGTGGGATTGATTTAAGTTTCTCTTCATTGAGTTTGATGTTGGCTATAGGCTTGCTGTATATTGCCTTTACTATGTTTAGATATGTGCCTTGTATTCCTGATCTCTCCAAGACTTTAAACATGAATGGGTGTTGGACTTTGTCAAATGATTTTTCAGCATCTAAGGAGATGATCATGTGGTTTTTCTCCTTCAGTTTGTTTATGTGGTGGATTACATTGAAAGATTTCCATATGTTGAACCACCATTGCATGCCTGGGATGAAGCCTACTTGGTCGTGGTGGATGATATCTTTGATGTGTTCTTGGATTCAGTTTGCAAGTATTTTATTGAGTATTTTTGCGTCAATGTTCATAAGAGAGATAGGTCTGAAGTTCTCTTTTCTTGTTGGGTCTTTGTGTGGTTTGGATATCAGGGTGACTGTTGCTTCATAGAATGAGTTTGGTAATGTACCTTCTGTTTCTATTTTGTGGAATAGTTTGAGGAGAATTGGTGTGAGCACTTCTTTGAAGGTCTGGTAGAATTCCGCACTGAAACCATCTGGCCCAGGGCTTTTTTTGGAGGGGAGACTGTGAATGACGGCTTCAATTTCCTTGGGGGATATAGGGCTGTTCAGTCTTTCTACCTGATCTTGACTTAATGTTGGAAGATGGAATCTATCAAGAAAATTGTCCATTTCATTTAGATTTTCAAATTTCACACAAGACACTTTAACCTAAACTTTCATGATGATGCACAAAATATGTCTCATAGTTTCTTTTCTAGAACAGAAAAGTCACAAAATAAAATACTTTTAGATTTATTGGCTCAATAATAGTTACTAAGTGATGTTGTGCAAGTATCTATTTTCTACTCCTGAAAATAATGATCGAACAGTGCACCATAAAAGGTAACACTGTGGAAATCATTTCCAATTCCTCAACAGTGCTTTCTTTCTTTCTTTCTTTTTATTAACTTGAAAAACAAAATAAAAAAGAAACTGAGTATGTCAGACAGGCATTGTACAAAAGAGAATGAAATATAAATCTACTAAAATTCACTGCAATTATATTTTACCAAATGACACATTCTGACAAATAAGTGTTAACTTTAAATGTTTTCTTATAGATACAAAGATACCCTCTTCTGCTTTTTTCAAATCTAATTATGAATGTAAGAAAACTGGCTGCAGAAGATAAACAAGTTATATAAAAGTTCATTAATAGTAAATATCTGCCCATAAATCTATTTTTCAGATTGAAATCCTATGTTACTTTCAGTGGAATAGAGGTCTGTTGTTAATAGCCCATCATGCTAGGGTGCTTACAGAAGGAGAAGACAATTTGTGACTGGCACAGAATTTGGGTCACAGAAACTTGACCTCCTAAGCAAGTAAAGTAATAGCTAAAACAATGAATGACAGTTAAAGCAGGTTCCTCTACTAAAAAGGAGAGGGAGAAAGAGATAATTTGTGTAAGTAAGTGTGTAGGTTTGTGTGTATAGTGTGTGTGTAGTGTTTGTGTGTAAGAGTGTGTGTGAGTGTGTGTACTTATGTATGTATATGTGTGAAGTATGTTTGTGTGTAGGGGCGTGTAGGTGACTGTGTGTGTAGATATGTGTAGTATACGTGTGTGGGTATGTGTGTTTGCAGTGTGTGTGTGCATCTCTGTGCTCTATGCATTAAAGACACAAATTACAATCGCAGAGACATACTTAAAACAGAGAGGGACCAATAGAGAAAGGCAGAAGAAAAGTCTGTGATCTGGAAACATGGATTAGTATCTTACTAGCTGGTTCTCATGAATCATGTAAACAGATAACTAATAACACTGACAAGGAATGGTCCTATGAAATACACAGAGAAATAGCAGCTATGTTTAGATTTTTACTCCAATGTTCATTTGCTCTTTGCACAATTTCTTTAAAAGTTACCAGGATTTCAACATTACTTAGAAATTGCATGAGAGTAAAATAGGCAACCTATTTAATCCAAAACACTCCTATAATGACCATCAGGTAACAGCTACTTAACTTGAATCATAAAATGCAATGTATTTTGTAGTAAATATGACATTAATAGGCTAATATAAGAAAATGACTATATCTGAAGGTTAATTCTATTCATAAACAAAGAAGTTTAGAAAAATCTAAACAGAAATATGAATGCTCAATAAGTATACTGAAATAATCATTATAGAAAAATAATACAAGATACCTTTTCTTCCATTAGATGACAAAAATAAAATTAAACTCAGGATGTCTATGAACTGGCTCAATTGTGACCATTCCCAGCACAGTGATGAATTCTTTCACTGCAACAAATCTCCTCAGATTTTATGTTCATATTGAGATTGGTTCTTGAGAAATATCATATTAATTAGAAGCACTTACCCTTCATGTGAAATTTGTTTTAAACCAGGTTTAAAGTACAAAACAAGTATTACTTCCGTTGCTTATTTATGCTTTTTTTTTTTATTTTAAATCTCCTTATTTGTAGAACTAGTTCAATGACCTTTAGGTTTTTATAAAATACTGTGTGAATTTTCAGAAATTTTGTATATGGAACTTGATTAAATACTAAAGTAATGAACTCTGTGTTACTTTTACATTACTGTTCAGTTTCAGACTCACATACAGCAATCTGCAATGATGTCCTTTCCCTGTTCCATTCTACTCTTTTCTAGTTTGCAAACCAATCCACAAAATTCCTAAGTATTGTATTATTAAGTTCAAACATTTTATTTGATGTAGTTTAGGTTTTAATGGCTAAAATATTTAGGTATCAACAGGCTTAAATATGTATAACCCCTCATCTATTTTTAAATTCTGTATTAATTACACTTTATTCACTTTGTATCCCCCCCATGGTTCCCTCCCTCCTCCCGTCCCAATCCCTCCCTTCCTCCCCACTCTGCAATCATACTCCTCCCCAAGTCCACTGGTAGGGGAGGTCTTCTTTTCCTTCCTTCTGATCCTTGTCAATTAGGTCTCATCAGGAGTGGCTGTGTTGTCTTCTTCTGTGGCCTGGTAATGCTGCTTCTCCCTCGGGGAGGTAATTAAAGAGCAGGCCAATCAATTCATGTCAGAGACAGTCCCTGTTCCTATTACAAAGGAACCCACCTGGATACTGAACTACCATGGGCTACATCTGTGCAGGGGTCTTAGGTTATCTCCATGCATGGTCCTTGGTTGGAGTATCAGTCTCAGGAAAGACCCCTGTGCTCAGATTTTTTGATAACCTGTCATCTTAATGCGAAATCTATGTCAGTTTGTAGGTATAATGTTTTGTTTTCGTCATTTCTGTTGACTGGGGATGTTTTTATTATGCTTTTTTATGAGGGTCCATAACTTTTCAAAAACACGTAGCTGATGTCTTGATGAAAGGATGATTATAACTAGGCGATTTACCATTTTCCCCATGTGTACTTGTGTATTACTTTCATATTTGGACTATATAGAAAATATGTAGAGAGGATATATATGTGTGTGTGTGTGTGTGTGTGTGTGTGTGTGTGTGTTTGTGTTCATATGTATTTCTATATCTATAACTATATCTGTGGAGATATATCTATACATAGATATATATTACTGTATGAATTATATATAAAGTATATGTAAAGTCACTATAACTTGAAAGTCAAGGAGCACAATATTGATAAAAGAAGGATACTACTGATAAGGGGATTGGGGAATCCAGAAAAGAGGATATGGTGAATGTGAGCACAATACATCATGCATTAAAAGAAAACTGTCTCTATGAAACATACCAATATGCAGCAGTATGTACTCTGAGTACTCCAGTAAGGACAGAAAGAAGGAGGGAAAGAATGGAGTAAAAGGTTGAGGGATAATTTCAACCTATTCAGCTTTGAATTAAATTAAATTTTTGTTTTCAACTCACATATGAGATTTTCAACCTTCTAATAGAAACCCTGATTCATTTGCAAAGTCTTTTTTGCTTTAGCGTGCCTGGAACACTGTGCTTGTTACTCTTGAATTTTGAGATTGCAACCTTCCTGATTCACTTTAGAGTTTTTTTTTTTTTTTTTTTTTATCAGCCAGCTTTATGCTTTCTTTACATTAGTCATCATTTATACAATGAAAAACCTGAAAGCAGTCTTAAAAAACTACCATACGTGGGATGTGAGTTCACTTCTCTGGTCCTCTTAAATGTGGGACACTGGCCAGCACTCTAGGTTCTTTAGAGGCCATAAGTTCCAGTGCAGGTGTCTTAGCCAAGGGAACGGAGCACTTACAGGCTTGTTGTTTTATTTGCCCCTGTGCCCTGGGCCCAGAACTGACTAACAACTGAGAAGAAAAGAGCAGCAGTCAGTGCATAACTCTGCCCTGTAGGAATTTGCCCTCCAGTTCTGTCAGCCTTTGTTGATTTATGAATGCCTTCAGTGATTTTTAAATATTTTATTCATCTTTTGTAGTTCTTTTCAGCTGCAGGTCGGTCCCATGCCAGCTATGCCCTGCTGAAGTATGGTTTTGTGATCAACACCAGCTTTTGTACTTAAGTTTTATGTATATCTTTTTATGTGTATGAAAAAAAAATGTATACACCTTTACATATTTAATATGTATAAATTATATACTACATGTTCTTGTAAAATATACAAATTATTAATGAAAATAGATATTATAACTGCAGTTATTTAAAATTGTATTAAAGAATCATCTATTTTTACAGGTAAATAAAGATTAAGGCAATTTTACAGCTTTTGAGAATTACAAAATTTTGCTGTGTTTCTGTTAACAAAATTTTAAGTTAAATTGACAACTGACCTTTTTCCTGTTTTCTCCTTCTTCCAATGTCTGTCCCATTTGCCTTTCTGAGTGAGGATTGATCATCTTAGCCAGGGTTCTTCTTCTAGCTCAGCTTCTTTAGGTGTACAGATTTTTGTAGGTTTATCCTATATTATATGTTTAGTATCCACTTATAAGTGAATATATACTGTGTGTGTGTTTCTGTTTCTGAGATACCTCACTCGTGATGATCTTTTCTAATTCCCACTATTTGACAGGGGCTTACCACAGAGGGCCTCTGAAAGACTCTTACCCAGTAGTGTATCAAAGCAGATACTAAGACTTATTACCAAACTTTGGCCCGAGTACAGAGAATCTTATGAAAGAAGGGGGAGATAATAAGACCTGGAGAGGACAGGAGCTTCACATGGAGAGCATCTGAGCACAAGGGTCTTTTCTGAGACTAATACTCCAACCAATGGCCATTCAGGGATATAACCTAGAATCCCTGCTCTGATATAGTCTATGGCAACTCAGTGTCCAAAAGGGTAACCTAGTAAGGGGAACAGGGACTGTCTCTGACATGAAATCAGGGGCTAGGTTTTTTACTGCCTCCTCCTGAGGGCTTTGCAGCCTTGGGAGGCCACAAAGGGACACAGTGCAGCCAGCTGTGAAATTACCTGATAAGTTAGGGTCAGATGGAAGAGGAGGAGGACCTCCCCTATCAGTGGAATTGGAGAGGGGCTTGGGAGGAGATGAGGGAGGGAAGGTGGGATGGGGAGGGAATTAGGGAGGGTGCTACAGCTGGGATACAAAGTAAATAAACTGTAATTAATACAAAAATTAAAAAAGTAATTAAAAATTGACAATTGAGCTACTTTTATAATAATGAAGATTTTCTACAGTGATAAAATTAAGTTGTAAGATGTGACTTGGATTTCTAAGCATCAGATACAAATTCCACAGAAATTATTACAGTTGCTCTCTGATTCTTTGTTTGAAATCTTCAATCATATTCATAGAAAGTTAAAGCGCATAATTATTCATGGAAACCTTACAATAATGAATCAGACAGTTATCATTTTACTTTCCATGTATCCTAACGGAGCATAGGATACATGAGGAGCATTGCTACACCAGCATCATTCATTCCTTATTTGCAGAAACTGTAAACTGAGTGTCACTTACCTGATGCCACATCAGTATGTTTGAGTACATGGTCTGAAAACAATTTTTTCGAAATACATGGTGCAAGCCCTTAATTAGTATAGATATGGTTGGTTTTGTTCAGTCAGGATTATCCATAGAATCCCAGCCACAACTGAATGTTCTTAATCTTTACAGTGCTGACCATGGAAGAACTGAGGACAGGGAAGGAAGGAAAGTCCATGGTACAACGCAAGAGCGAGGAAGAAAAAGAAGAAAAAGAAGATAGAGGACAGAGAAAGAAAGAAATGTAATTAATAAAGAGAAAGGGGAATTCAGCGATACACATAGAACCTTATGTGTGTAGCTAAGACTGAAAGTAAAAACTACTGTGCAAGCCTTGTAGGAAGTGTTTCTGGCACATTTTTCGTATTAAAGTGTATTATTAGTGCAGTAGTGACATAAAGATTGCAATTCCCCCTAAAAAATGTAGCATTTTCTGAACACAAATAAAACTTTTAAACAATTTGGAATATCAAGATATAAAATAAAAATTTATTTTTACTAAGTCATTCTGAATGGACATGAGAAATACTACAGGGATTTTATTTAATTCATGCATCTTTTAATCCCAATATCAGTAAAAATCATCTAGGTGATGTGTTATTTTTCAGAATAAAACATGGGTACAACTACCAAAAAGAAGAAATAAAGAAGACTAAATATTAATTAGTATATTCCAAAGGGGAATGTAATATGTGAGATCCTCTTAATTTTGAGGTAAACTACCACGATTTGGGAAAGACTTCAAAGCATTCTTACAGTGTGAAACACAGAAAAAAAAAGCTATCAGACTGGAACAATAGCCATAAGGCTTATACTTTAAATTACAGATAGAATAAAATAAATTAATCGTTATTATCTAGAACCTTAATGGAAAAAAAAATCATCTACAACAGAACTGCTGCACAAATGTTCAGGGAACATCACTGAAGAAGGATTGTAAAGTACATAAGAGTCAAAAGAGCAAGAAGCCCACTGAAAGACTGTGACTCATCGAGTGACAGGGAAGACCCACCACAACACCATAACCATTTGGCTGCCTAAACAAAAGGAGAACAGTATCAACACCAATAATCATGAAGGAGGAAATGCAGACCCCTACTTCTAGGCTATTTAGTTGTTTTTTAGGCAGCTAATGACTACTGAATGAGGAAGAAATTGTCTTCTAGGAATGAATCCCATAAGCAGTTACACAAATATCAAGTACTCATCCCTGAAGTCATATTTGTACAAAGAACAGTAAATGGACACAATAAGGTGTGTGTGTGTGTGTGTGTGTGTGTGTGTGTGTGTGTGTGTGTGTAAAAGTGGCCATAAATTAAAAAGAAAGTAAGGGGAATCAAGGAGTTGGAGGGAGAAGACAGGGCAGGTGTACAACTTAGGAAACGATGTCTTTATCTTTTAAGTAAAATTATAATAGAAAGAAACGTGGTGTCCTAAACTCAGGAGACCATCCACCTCTAGGGATGGCCATGTTCTCCTCTTACTTGGGATATGGGTATCCACAAGCAAGCCTAAGTCATCTGTGCATGCAAATTATATTTTTACATAAATTATTATTTTAATTGTCAGTGTTTCCAGAAAAAAAAACTAATTCAAATTTTATTTATTTATTATTTATTATAATTGTCAGCTCTGGAAACTGTTTCCAATTGATATCAAAATTAAGACAGCATTCATAAAAAATCTGTCTAATCAATAAAAATTGTTTAATTTATCATTATCATCATCATTATAATTTTTACAATTTATTCACTTTGTATCTCAATTATAGACCTCTCCCTCATCCCCTCCCAGTCTCATCCTCCCTTCCTCTTCCCCTCCTATACCTCTCCCCTAGTCCCCTGATAGAGGAGGTCCTCCTTTCCTGCCCTCTGATCCTAGGGTATCAGGTCCCATCAGGACTGCCTGGATCCTCTTCCTCTGTGGGCTGGCTAGGTCTCCTGACCAGGGGGAAGTGGTCAAAGAACAGGCAACTGAGTTCATTTCAGAAACTGCCCCTGCTTCCCTAACTAGGGAACCCACATGGATACTGAGCTGTCTATGGACTATATCTAAGCAGGAGGTCTAGGTCTTCTCCATGCATGGACCTTGGTTGAACCATCAGTCTCTGCAGGGTGCTGTGGGCCCAGAAGTTTTTGTCTTTCTTAGTCTCCTTGTGGGAGCTCCTGACCCCTCTGTGTCTGTCTCCTCTTCTTCCATAAGACTTCCTGTGCTCTGCAGATAATCACATTTTTCTTAGCATCCCATAGTGAAAAGGAAAGGAAAGAACCGTCTTTTACTTTGAAAAGCTGAGCTGGCACTCTATAGCAAACCATGCTATCCTTCCCTTATATGTAAAAAAACAGAGATCTGACTTTGGACAGTTTCTAAGGCAGTGATGATAAACACTGGCAAGGCATGGTCATAATATAAACCCAACTAGCACTCTATGAAATCCATAAAACAATAGGCTTCCCACAGTGTCACCAAACAAAATGAGTTATTCTTATTTTTAGCCAATACAAAGTTTCCTTGCTATAGATTTTATTGTTTCTCCTCTTTGCACCTCCATTATAAGCAAGCAAACAAATGAAACAACTCGAAAGCCCTAACTTCATGATAGGATATTTCTCATGTCCTCCCGTTGTGACACTGACTGTTCCATGTACTGTGCAGCTGATCTCACGGTAAAGCCTAATAAATCCAATTTATTGAACTCTGTTCCTGGTAGATGATGGCAAATGTTCTGTATGGAGCTTCCCTTGTAAAGAAACACCTGCATCTGCCATCCTTTCCACTTCTGTATTGCTTCAGTAAAACTGTAAAGCAGATTTTTGAAAAAGGCAGTGTTTCTTTTATATTATCTATTATATCTCTAAGTACTGAAAAGGGGACATTTTTAAAGCGAAAAACCCATAATCAGTAGCAAGTGTTTAAAAGGACAATTGTTAAGCCCCTTTTAATAGCTAAAATTATAGGTTAATTATTCAAATCTCCTGATAATATTCACTGCCTGCAGGTATGTTTCACTTCCTTGGGAAGTGGTTTAAATTGTAGAACAAAAGGAGACAAGCAATTAGTTGTCCTAGAATAATTTTATCACTTAATCTTTTCATCAAAATAGATTTGATGGAAAAGAAATAATTGAGAGGATAGTGAGAATTATATTTCATATGATTAAGCACCATAATTACAAAATTTGGAATACAGAATATACCTGTTAAAATGTTTATGAATTGTGGAAAAGATATTAAAATATCCTCTAAGTCTGGAATGCTTTTATGGTCAATATAGCTAAAGGACTTTATTGGTTTTTTATAAGTTATTCCATGAAGAAATTTTTCCAAAGGAATTTTGAACAAACTTAAGTATTGGTAATTGTAACACAAAAGTGTTTTCACAAGTGCATATAATGGTACAGACAAAATACAGTGACATGGAATATTCACATCTACTACTGTTTCTTACTGTATGAAATGCGAAGCATTGATAAGCCTCTTCAAACCTGACATTAAAACCAAGAAGTGTATCCATAAAGTGTATCCAGGAAGTGAATCTATAAATACTGCTTGTCCTGTGGATATGTGATCTGTGGTCTTACTATTGATGGTTAATATTCATTTATACCCTCTGTGCCCCTTGGCCCTCAGAGAAGGTAATAGTAAATGTAGAAAATATGGCCTGGAAAACACTTTATACTGCTTTACTTTCAGGATATTTGACAGAACACCAGGGAAATGTGATTAAATTTCTTTCAAAACACTGCATTTCTTTAAAATTCTTTGACAACAGCTGGGAAACAGAGCCCTGACACTATGATCAGCTGTTAATAGTACAACATTGTCATGGGGGGACAACAGCATCTGTTTCTCTTTCTCAGGAAAGGGCAGGTTAAACCTGATAGACCTCTGTTCTGAAGACCTCATTTCTCTTTCTCAGAAACATTCCTTTCTGTGGAACTAGCTTGTGATGATACTAAAATTGTAAACGGGTTTATTTCAAAGCATATATATTCATGAAGAAATGTGAGGAGAATGAGACACACTCTCAGAGTCACAATTTGAATGATATGATACTCTCTAGATAAAATATTCATGAAATTCCTTTTGCTTTTTAACGAGAAAGCATGATTAGTTAAACAAAAATATAAAATGACATTCTGTTACAGATCTATAAACAGGGATAAATCATGATCACCAGAGAATATACTGCTGCCTTGTTCTTGGTTTCCTTGAGGTATTTATTTCACAAAAAAAAAACAAGATAAACTAATACTCAGCATATATCAATATAAATGATTTAACTAATTACCACCTCACTTCTTCCTAAGTCTAATGTTAGTATGACTCAGTTTTTCTGAACTTAAAATGAATAGGTGTATGTCCTAATAGTTTTCTTCTATTTTTCTTAATACACAAACAATTTTTATATTTGAATAATATGTTTAATATCTAAGACATAATTTTTGAGACTTTATTTTTATTAAAAATATACACATTCAGTTAAGATATGAGGAAATATTTAGATAATATTTTATACTCTTTATAAGAAGAAAACAAACATTAATGAGATATAATACTTTGCACACAATTACCAATACTTAAGCAGCTTACATGAATTTTATTAGGAAGTACATATGTGATAACAATAAAATAAATATACCCTCCTTTTATTCTCAAGTATTCATAACATCATGAATTCATAAACAATACACTACATTGTACTATGACAGTGAGAAAATTAAAAGTATGCTACACTACATTAGGGAACGTTAACATAATTGTCATTAAAAAGAGATATAGGTGCCCTTTAAATTAGAATACACTTAATAAATCACACAGTCAAGCATATGCCATTAAATGATCATGCGGCAGGCAGATGAGTTGTAATCAACTGCCAAAGACCTTTCCATGATGAAGAAAGACTAATACATCCCATTCCCTGTTTAATTTTCTTTCCAAGAAAGCTTTGAACTCATGGTGATAATTTGTTTCCCAATGTCTACAAAGCTGTGAAAACTGATGGCTTAAGTGACTTTCTCCACAATGTTTTAAATTAAACTTTATCTTTATATGATAATTACACTCCTTAAGAAGCCAAAAATGTTAAACCGAATTTATACTTTTGTCATATTTAGAGTTATTAGGCAGTACTACTGCTGATAACAGAACAGCCAAACGGGCTCATTCAAACCTCAGTTTAAACATTTGGTTTTCCATAGAGTGAAACATATAGATGATAAAATAATCATTGACAGTTTTCTATATATTTAGTCCTTTAAAGACAGCTCATATTAAATTATTTTCAAAAATGTAAAGTTTCAA
This sequence comes from Psammomys obesus, assembly GCF_907164565.1. Taxonomy (NCBI): domain Eukaryota; kingdom Metazoa; phylum Chordata; class Mammalia; order Rodentia; family Muridae; genus Psammomys; species Psammomys obesus. The sequence goes on from NW_026591086.1 coordinate 50,781,338, forward strand.
GTTTGGGGAGATTTATTGTTTGTAATCACATTATATAATGTTTGATGTAATTATATTTTGTAAAATGAACTGAGACTTTATTTATGGAAGTGGAGATAAGAGTTTATATATCTTGAATTAATTCTAGGGTAGAAATATTTTGTGTTATTTGAGGTTATGCACTTCACACACTCCAAAAAACATAAAGCACTATGAACAATTCTGTGCAAAATTAAACTCACTTTTCCCTTTTTTTTTAAACAAATGCATTTTATTCTATATATTTAGTACATGATTAATTGCCAGAGTAATCTAAGACCTTGTGTGAATCTCACAGTAATATGAAAATTAACTTGTAAGACATGTTATGTGTTATGTGTGATTACATGTGTGATGAGGTTGAGCTTTGTTCTATTTTATTCTGAGTTTAAAGAATATTGCCAGGTAGGGATAAGGAAGGAAAGCAGATATACTTTTAATGTCATGAGTGGACCTCTAGCACCAAGTTCCCTCCTGTCCAAAGGGCACTAACACAGAACTGGCTTTCCACTATTCTTGAGCACAGGTATCTATAGCCCCAAAGGAATTATTTTAATTAAGGGAATAAAATCCCACTTGTTTCTCACGCGAAAATAACAAGCGGATTTTCCAAGAACAGAAAGTGTCGCTATATTCTTACAAAAGAAGACCGAATACATTTTCAAATGAATTGAAAATTTATTGAGTATTCCACTGTTGGATTATGCAAAAGCTACTTCACCCATTTAGCAAATTAATAATAAACTTCCTATAATTCTCTATGTTCAGTACCTTAATGTTAATTTTCAGTTTAAAAACTAATAAAATGATACCAATCTAAAGTTTTCAAATTCCTCACAGTTTCTTACTGTGAAGTAATGCATGACTCCTTATTCTTCAGAAATATTTTATAAAAACTGAACATTCTTTTTGTATTAGAATAAACTTCAAAATTCAGAAGTTGATAAAGCACAAAGTAGGATTTTATTCTGATTTCAGAAATAGCTGTATTTTATGTGAAAATTGTCTCATGCAACCTTCTCTGGGGTTCCTCAACCTATGAGAAAATTTGTTTTACAAGTACAATTACAATTTTGTCATTTAGGAAAAGTCAATTAGTAATAAAACATGCATTGTGCAAGAAGATACATTATTAGCTATTCAATTATGTATTGTCATCATAGTGTTATACTGGAGTATATTGGATATATTTCATATTTAATTAGCATTTACCTACTATAATTAAAAGGCTAAATATGTAACTTTCAAGCATCCTCATTTCAAAAGTAAAAGCAGTATTATTAAAATTGTAGTTCTTGAATATAATTTATTTCTAATTTCAACAAATACATTCAGAAACAATTTATTTTTAATTTTAACAGATACATACATTAACATAAATTATTTGTAATTATAACACACACATGAAACAATGTTAATTTCTAATTTGCACAATTTTTGTCACTTTTTTCATTTTTCAAATATTTGAATATTTCATGCATGTGTATAAAAACTTGGGAGTCTCATCCAACCTCTTCTTTCTCTCTCTCTATATATATACATATATTCGCATATGAAATATGTATATATGTTTCTGTGTGTGTATATGTAGAAAGAGAAAGAGATAGAGAAACATAAAGTTGGGTAGATAAGGTGTTGAATCTCAGAGAAGTTAGGGAAAGAAAAATATGATCAAAACATAATGTATAAAGAGTTTTAATTTAAAAAGACATAAAACAGAAAATAAATGATCTGGTTCCTTTTAACCCCATTATCTTTTTCCTTATTGTTTTCATTCTGCTGCAACCTGTCCTCTTTCTAACAAAACTGTTAAAATCTTTATGACTTCGTGATTTCACGAGCTTTTTAACGTTTTACAAAAACATGACTCAGAGATTATTTGCTTCAGCACTGGCTTAAAGACTATGACAGAAGGGATGGAAAGACAGCAAAAGTCATGAGATGGAGCCTTGTGCAACTCCAAGAAGTGCTGTAGGCAGTCTGCAGCCACTGAATTTCTGCAATTGTAGCTGTTTTCACATATGTAAACTTTTGTAAATGTTCCTTTAATTTTTATTCATTTTGTCATTCTCTTATGGTGAGAACTTTAATTTGGCAAATGCTTAGTTGACTGGTGGTTCTGTTGACTGAGTGGTTTTCACAGCAGCAGGAGATCCTAGCATTTTCTATATGCTCCCCCAATGTGTTACTACTAATCTGCCACCTGAGAGTTATAATAACCCCCAAATTGTTGAAGGCAGTGTATCTTGAATTATTCAGTACTGTATAAGTATTTCAGTCCAAATCGTTCCACTCTTAGGGAATGACTAGCAAGGTCTTCGGAGCAGATACCGTGACTATGTTCTACATAGATACTTGTAGAGACTTTGCTTTATAACACTTTCAATGTGGCTCTTTGGGGGGGGGGGTAGAAATTTCATTTTATTTTTACCCTTTTTCTGAAAACAGATTATATCTCATACAATATATTCTGATTACACTTTCCTCTTTCTATTCCTCCAACTTGCTCCTCATCTCTTTCCCATCCTGTTTCGTTTTTTTTTTTTTAATTCTTTATTGATTATACTTTATTCAGTTTGTATTCCCCCTGTGGTTCCCTCCCTCCTCCTGTCCCAATCCCTCCTTTTCTCCACCCTCTGCATGCATGCCCCTCCCCAAGTCTACTGATAGGGAGGTCTTCTTTTCCTTCCTTCTGATCCTAGTCAATTAGGTCTCATCAGGAGTAGCTACATTGTCTTTTTCTGTGGCCTAGTAATGCTGCTTCCCCCCTCAGGGGGAGGTAATTAAAGAGCAGTCCAATCAGTTCATGTTAAAGACAGTCCTGTTCCTATCACAATGGAACCCACTTGGATACTGAACTGCCATGGGCTACATCTGTGCAGGGGTCTTAGGTTATCTCCATGCGTAGTCCTTGGTTGGAGTATCAGTTACAGGAAAGACCCCTGTGCTCAGACTTTTTGGTTCTGTTGCTCTCCTTGTAGAGTTCCTGTCCTCTCCAGATCTTACTAAGATAGCCTGCACTCCGCCCAAAGGTTGCCCATAAGTCTCAGCATCTGCTTTGATAGTCTGCAGGGCATAGCCTTTCAGAGGTCCTCTGTGTCAGGCTCCTAACTTGTTCCCTCTTTTCACCTTCTTCTGATGTCCATCCTCTTTGCCTTTCTGGGTAGGAATTTAGCATTTTAGCAAGAGTCCTCCCTCTTGATTAGTTTCTTTAGGTGTACAGATTTTAGTAGGTTTATCCATATTATATGTCTATATGAGTAAGTATATACCGTGTGCATCTTGCTGCTTCTGGGATAGCTCACTCAGGATGATCTTTTCCAGATCCCACCATTTACCTGCAAATTTCATGATTTCCTTGTTTTTCATTGCTGAGTAATATTCCATTGTGTAGATATACCACAATTTCTGTATCCATTCCTCCACTGAGGGGCATCTGGGCTGTTTCCAGTTTCTGGCCATTACAAATAAAGCTGCTACAAACATCGTTGAACAAATGTCCTTATTGTGTACTTGAGACTCTTTTGGGTATATGCCTAGAAGTGGTATAGCTGGATCTTGAGGAAGCGCTATTCCTAGTTGTCTGAGAAAGCGCCAGATTGATTTCCAGAGTGGTTGTACAAGTTTACATTCCCACCAGCAGTGAAGGAGGGTTCCCCTTTCTCCACAACGTCTCCAGCATGTGTTGTCTCTTGAGTTTTTGATCTTGGCCATTCTGATGGTTGTAAGGTAAAATCTTAGGGTCGTTTTGATTTGCATTTCCCTAATGGCTAATGAGGTTGAACATTTCTTTAAGTGTTTCTCTGCCATTTGATATTCCTCTGCAGAGAATTCTCTGTTTAGCACTGTACCCCATTTTTTATTTGGCTTACTTGATATTTTGCTGTTTAACTTCTTTAGTTCTTTATATACACTGGATATTAGTCCTCTGTCAGATTTAGGGTTGGTGAAGATCCTTTCCCAATCTGTAGGCTGTTGTTTTATTTTGAAGACAGTGTCCTTTTCCTTACAGAAGCTTTTTAGTTTCATGAGGTCCCATTTATTGATTGTTGCTCTTAGAGCCTGTGCAGTTGGTGTTTTGTTCAGGAAGTTGTCTCCTGTGCCAATGAGTTCAAGGCTCTTCCCCACTTTTCTTCTAAGTGGTTTGGTGTGCCTGGTTTTATGTTGAGGTCACTGATCCACTTGGACATTAGTTTTGTGCAGGGTGGTAAGTATGGATCTATTTGTATTTTTATACATGTAGACATCCAGTTAGACCAGCACCATTTGTTGAAGATGCTATCTTTTTTCCATTGAATGGTTTTGGGTCCATAAGTGTGTGGATTTATGTCAGGGTCTTCTATTCGATTCCATTGATCCACCAGTCTGTTTCTATGCCAGTACCATGCAGTTTTTAGTATTGTTGCTCTATAGTACAGCTTGAGATCAGGGATGGAGATACCTCCTGAAGAAGAAGAGCTGTTTCATTTTCTTTCTGTCTCTCAAGCAAACAACTATTTTGCAAGATAAATAAAAAACTATTACATTGAGTTTGGCTGAGGCAAACCAACAAAACAAAATGTACCCCAGGAAAATGCATGTGACTCTTAAGAGTTTAGAAAATGTAAAATTCAGTTTTTCTGTTTCTTTAAAATTTCTTTAATTTTGACACTATGTAAGTTCATGATTAGTTTAAGATAAGAAACAACCATTAAAGTATCAATTATACAATAATTTTAAATAAGATTTAATAAATTCTTTTCCTCTGAGAGTTAGAGAATTCATGTTACCTAGTACTTTTTCTGAATCTATAACTCTCTCTTAATTGAGGACAAAATTAGTCATAAAAAAGTGGGCGAGAGCCTGAGTTCATTGTAATTAAATGTTATTTACAAACAAGTAAATGTGAATTTCATACAAATTAGTTTGAAATATAGTCAGACTATGATTTTTCACTTCAATATGTTTTTCAGTCATTTAAAAATAGACAAGCAAACAAACAAACAAAGGTTTGAGTCTCAGTCCAAAGCCATGGGGCCTGGGCAGACAACCCATACCCAAGATGAGCCATGCCTGGTGTCAGAGGGCACAGAGTGAGCATAGCACTCCTGAGACCAACCCCATAAACCCGGATGCCCCAGATGTCCCTATGATGATCAAGTATGTAGTGGAGAGATGGAAGATAAAGAGAAGCAGAAGGATGCGTGCACAGTGAAGAGAGGAAGAACTGGAGATTGGAGGGTAGTGAGGAGCAGCCGGTTGTGAGTAGTCAGTGATGCCACCTAAGGCCATGGAGAGGTCATAGCCGTTACTGCAACCAAGGAACATATTTTATTCTGTGACCCTGCTGCAGCAGGGTTGATTACCACCAATGTCCAGGCAGATGCCCGTGGTCTGGGCTGATGACTGGGACCGTGTTGATGTCTGTCAGTTGTGCAGAGCTGTCCCGACCCATAGTGTGGGCATGTTGGGAGAGGTAACCCCAAAGGCGTGAGAGCAGGTGACCTGTCCCTTGCCTTGCCAGCTGCAGTTCTCAGAAGAGTGGACCACACCCCCCAGTGAAGCACCTTAGAGTTGGCCCTGCTTGCAGGAATTGCAGGTAAACTGGCCGTGAAGGTGTAAGCATGGTAGAATTGGCCCTCCACTGCCTTGCAGTGGAATAGACAAGGGAGAGACACTGTCTTCCCCTGCTCTTTATCCCTAGCCACTTATGGCACAAAGGAGATGTCAGAAGAGTGAGAGATCTTCTCATCCCTCCTTGGCTGCAACAATTCAGAGATCAGGTCCTGCAACTACCCTGAGCAGCCACAGTAGAGCTGGCCTTGGTAGCTGTAGTTGTAGGTGAGGTAGTCTGTAAGATATGAGAACAGGAGAGTTGGTCCTGCACATTTTTAACTGAGACAATGGGTGACCTAGGCAGGGCAGTGCTAGAGAGATCACCCTGCTGGTATGCTTGTGAGAGAGCTGGCAGGTTGACCAACTTAGATACCATCCAGGACTTTCAGTTGGCCCAACATGTAACCCATTAATGAACTGATAGAAGACATGATGGAGCAGGTTCTGTAGGATCTCCAGGACATGAGGCAACAGTGTTATATCTAAGAAGATTCCTTGTGAGGATGCAGGATCATTAGTGTAACAGAAGCCAGAGGCCTACCTTGAACCAGACCAATGACTCATTGCAATAAACATTTGCAAGAAAAGGTGTACGGACAATGGGTATACTGTGGTACATTCTGTGATACACTACAAGTTCTACACTGAGATTTTCTTTTATTTTGCAGGGCAGAGGCTGGTGGTGGTGCTTGCAAGGGTGGAGGGAGGGTAACAGGGAATAGAGAGATGAATGAGATTGAGGTGCATGGTGTGAAAATCACAAAGAATCAATAAAAATTATAAAAGTGTTGCTAAGATAGCCACGTTGGTAAAAGCACCTGCTGAGAGTCTGAAAACCTCAGACACAAGAATGTACAGTGTGGAAGATGACAATTCACTCCTAAGAATTGTCCCCTCCACACTGTCCCCTCCCACAGTGACACAAGCACACATACACACATGTATCCATGCACTTGGGTACACATACACACACACTCAGAGAGAGAGAGAGAAAGAGATACACAAATACTTACACATTTTGAAATGTAATAAAAATTATCAATCTGGTGGTCTCTCACAAAATCTGGAAGAGATTTATCTCAAGACCCATCTACACTACTCCTGGGCATATACCCAAAAGATGTTCCACCATACCACAAGGACACTTACTCAACTACTTTCATAGCTTTTTCATAATAGCTGGAAACTTCAAACAACCTAGTTATCCCTCAACTGAAAAGTGGATAAGGAAACTGTGGTACATTAACACAATGGAATACTACTAAGCTATTAAAAACAAAGACATCATACAATTTGCAAATGGATAAAACTAGAAAGCATCATCCTGAGTGATGTATCCAAGAGCCAGAAAAACACACATTGAATGCATTCACTTATAAGTGGATCTTAGTTATAAAGCATGGGCTAACCATTCTGCAATTCACAGACCCCCAAGAAACCAAAGAGGTTCAAAGGAAAAATGCTTGAATCTCAATCAGAAGGGGAAATAAAATAGTCGTCTGAAGTAGATGGAGGGAGGAAACTGGGTGGGAGAGGGTGTGTGGAGTATAATAGGGGTGTGGATCAGATGTGGGAAAATCAAGGGTAGGGGTTGGAGAAAGGACCAGTAGAACGAACAGAAATCAGTGGGGGACATCTCTGGGACAGGAAAGGCCCTGTGGAGTCTGTGGGGGTGACTCTAGCTGAGACTCCTAGCAGCAGTGGATATGGAGCCTGAAGTGGTCACCTCCTCTAAACAGTTGGGACTCCCAGTGGACAGAGGGGAACACCAACCCACCCATAATCCTTGGGCCCAAAATTTGTCTTGCCTAAAAGAAGTGTAGGGATAAAGATGAAACAGAGATTGAAGAAATGGCAAACCAATGGCTCACACGACTTGAGACCCACCCTGTGGAAGAGAACCAATCCCTGACACTATTAAAGACTCTCTGCTATTCTTGCAGACAGTGGCCTCGCATAGTTGCCTTCTGAGAGGTTTCATCCAGAAGCTGATGAAAGTAGTTGCAGAGACTGACAGCCAAACAATAGCCCGAGATCTGGGACTTTTGTGGAAGAGAGGGAGGAAGAATGCAGGGAGCTGGAGGAGGTCAAGGACACCACAAGAAGACCTACATAGTAAACTAACCTGGGCCCATAGTGGCTCAAAGACACTGAACCACCAACCAAAGAGCATCCATTGGCTAACCCTAGACTCCCTGCTTATGTTTAGCAGATGTGCAGTTTAGTCATCATGTGGGTTTCCTAACAGTGGAAGTAGGGGCTGTCTCTGACTTTGTTGCCTGCCCCTTTGAATCCCATTACTCTAGTTGGGCTGCCTTGTCAGACCTAAGCTAGAGAGTATGCACTTAATCCTGCTGTGACTTGGGGTACTAGTTGGTTTGGCACTCTTTGTGGGCACCCCTTTTCCTAAGAAAGAGTGGGAAGAGGAGCATTAGGGTGGGACTAGAAGAAGAGGAGGGAGGGGGCTGAAATCAGGCTATAATGTGATTAGATAGATAGATAGATAGATAGATAGATAGATAGATAGATAGACAGACAGACAGACAGATAGATAGATAGATAGATAGATAGATAGATAGATTAGATAGATAACTAGATAGATTTATAGATTGATTGATAGATAACTAGAAAGAAAGAAAGAAAGAAAGAAAGAAAGAAAGAAAGAAAGAAAGAAAGAAAGAAAGAAACAAAGAAAGAAACAAAGAAAGAAAGAAAGAAAGAAAGAAAGAAAGATGATGGATGGAAAGAAAAATGTTAAAATGAATATTAGTCAAACTTATTAACTTGGTTTTTTCAAGAAGTCTGCATGACTTCCCTATTATCACTATAGAAAGGTGTCATAATTTTAATGGTTTAAAACACTAGAATTGCATTCTCTCTGATTTCTGGAAAGCATCAATGTAAAGAACATTGCTCTGGGCAGAGATGAAGGTATTGGTAGAACTTTGATACCTACAGAACACATTGGGAAGATTTCATTTCTATCCCATCTACCTTCCAGGAACTTCTGGTATTTGCTGTCATCTCTACATTTTCCTCTTCATAATTGGTCCCTAGTGTGATGTCCTTCCTGTGCCAGCAAACTCTACGTTCTATCAACACTCTCTTTTTGTTGACTATTCTGCTATGTTTCTCAAAAGAAAAGGTATGAACGTTTGCTTCCTGGATTTGATAAATAAGATTTTTTCAATGACAGAAAGATAGTTAAATGCTCCAAGAGCACAGGATACCATTAAAGTAGCTTTAGCAGTACAAATCAAATAAGTAGTGACAAATTATAAGACTGAATTTTGGCTATGAACAAAGTTTAGTTCTTTGGGAAATTAAGTACATGGAGAGAAATCTGAGCTGTGAGACTGAGAAACAAACACAACAAAGCATTATGAGAAGTCAAGCTAAGATTTCTCTTAGCTGCAGTGATTTCACAGTGTAGGTGGATACATGGCTCTTTCTTGGTTATTTGTCTGTTCTTTGAATATTCAAAATGGAAACAATAAAGTTTGTTATTGCAAATAATCTAACTATATTAAATTTTTCTTCTCAAATAACAAAATAATAGGAAATGAATAGAGTGAATACTAGATTATATTATCCTTGAATAAAGTATATTATAAACACTTGAGAGAGAAAAATGTGTAAACTTAATATAGATAGTATTCAGGAATCAGCACAGAGACCTTAGACACCATTCAGTAGGGGTAAATACCCAGCAGAGTTAAGTGTATCCTCGTGTACACCTACTTGTTTAAATACACATCATATAGTTACACACGTAGGGCTCTAAGGTGAGTAATGCAGAAGTTAACAGACACAGAAAACTAGTTACCTAAAGCAACTCACAAAATTAGAAGAGTTAAGAATTTAATCAACTGGTATACTATAAACAAAAGGCCGCATATAAACAGAACAGGACTCTACTATTCCATTTTTAGCAATGTAAGATCATGTGGAATAGGGGCCATGTTTGTTGGGGTAGTGAAAGCATTCTACAGTTTGTCACATATATGTATTGATCTACTTGTGACAAATTACTGTGTCTAAAGTCAAAATTCTAAAAAGAAATGTTGAACTACCGGTTCCTTCTTTTGAAGAGAAGTACTGAAAGATGAATCTATTTTTAAATATCTGCATGCTGCAATGCAGCCACTCCTGATGAGATCTGATAGACTAAGATCAGAAGCAAGGAGAGGAGAACCTCCCCTATCAGTGGACGTGGGGAGGGGCATGTGTGAAGAAAGAAGAGGGAGGGTGGGATCCGGAGGGGAGGAGGGAGGGGCTTATGGGGGGATACAAAGTGAATAAAGTGTAATTAGTAATAAAAAAACAAACTGCGTGCTTTTACTTAAGGATGGGGTTGCCTAAGATTTAGATACCAATAGTGAAAAACAGGATGGACCAGAAAAGCCAAAGCCTTTGATTGAAGTTCCTTTAGCCAATACAGTACAGTGAATGGCTTTGCCTCAAAGCAAGTTGAGAGGGCAGTTTTCCTATGCATCTTGCCAACAAGAGCTTTTGAAATTGTCAGTGAAATTGTCAGACTGGTCTGAATAACACAGAACTAGCCAAAGCTTTTCATAACAAATATTAATTGTAAAAGAAATTATAATTTCAGTCTTATAATCATTGTTTTTTTGAGAAACATCTGATAAGATGTAACTATGTAGAACAAATATGGATATTCTCTGAAGAATAGGGGTACAGACTGAAGAATTTTTAAGCCTTTACTAGTGGAAGCTGAAGAACACAATCGATGCAAATTGAATGAAGAGAAACAAAGGCAGAATCTTAAAGAACAATATTTTCTAGTGGTATTTTGGAAAACTTGCTTAAAAAGAGAGGGTAGATGATATTTAAAATACTTGAGTTCCACACCAAAGAACCTGCTCAGAATATAATTGAGTAAACTACGTAAGATTATATTGGGTTGAATTAGAAACATAAACATCCAACAATCAAGAAGAGCAACACAGGATGTTTGTCTTATAAGCAAATACTGAGAAATCAGGGAAGTAATAAAACAGTAAAATACTGTAAACCCTTTATGCCTTTGCATGAATTTGTCTTCATTTATTTTTTTCAACTTAAGCTTTTTTATTGAGTATTATTTAAAATAATATATTAATAACACTTTATTCACTTTGTAGCTCCCTTGTGGTTCCCTCCCTCCTCCCATCCCAATCCCTCCCTTCCTCCACCCTCTGCATGCATGCTCCTCCCCAAGTCCACTGATAGGGGAGGTCTTCTTTTCCTTCCTTCTGATTCTAGTCAATTAGGTCTCATCAGGAGTGACCTCATAGTCTTCTTCTGTGGCTTAGTAATTCTGTTTCCCCCTCAGGGGGGAGGTAATTAAAGAGTAGGCCAATCAGTTCATGTCAGAGACAGTCCCTGTTCCTATTACAATGGAACCCACTTGGATACTGAACTGCCATGGGCTATATCTGTGCAGGGGTCTTAGGTTATCTCCATGCATAGTCCTTGGTTGGAATATAAGTCACAGGTAAGACCCCTGTGCTCAGATTTTTTGGTTCTGTTGCTCTCCTTGTGGAGTTCCTGTCCTCTCCAGATCTTACTGTTTCCCACTTCTTTCCTAAGTGTCCCTGCACTCTGCCCAAGGGTTGCCCATAAGTCTCAGTATCTACATTGATAGTCTGCAGGGCAGAGATTTTCAGAGGTCCTCTGTGTCAGGCTCCTGACTTGTTCCCTCTTTTCTCCTTCTTCTGATGTCCATCCTCTTTGCCTTTCTGGGTAGGAATTGAGCATTTTAGCAAGAGTCCTCCTTCTTGTTTAGTTCCACTTATTTTTAAATCAACATTATAATAAAATATTGCATAAAATGATTGTTGTTTAAAAGAGATTAGATTTAGGGGTTTGACAAGTATTGATAAACTCAAAACAATATTATTTCAGCACATGGTTCAGGTGAACATACTAAGGTGACAAGGTAGGAAGGCATCATGGCTATCGATTTAGAGAAAAGGAAAGACAAACTTTGCCAAACATGAATTCAAGATTTGGAGCCAGATTTGGCAGAGTGATGGTATATATCTCTCTACCTTCAGGGGCAGGATGCGCAAGCAGTTTTTCAGGCTTCTATAGTCCATTACTAAAATATTTTGTTTTCAAGTACATTTATAAAACACTGCATAGCTGCATGCATTAACAAAACATCCAAAGTTTAGCAAATTAAAAGTTATTTGAGGTTTGACAAAGAAAAAGAAAACTTCTTTGTTCTACCCAGTTTTTTTCTCTGACTGTATTTAATTAAAGAGCCCATTATTCACAGCATGTCCATTAATTTCCTGTGGACCAAGTGTGAAATGTCTTTCTAAAGCAGAGTATGAGGCTCTGGCCATCAGTAGAGATAAATTGGCTCAAGTTGCTGAGAAAATTAACCACTTTGGTCAGAAAACAAAACAAGTCAATAATTTAATGTGTTGGCATTGATCCATGGGAATTTGCATTTCAAATCTTATTTTTAATCAGGTGAATGTGTCTCAAAGAATGCAAATGCATATTTTTTCTAGAAAAATAATTAAATAACTCAAGTTGACCACAGTGAGAAAAACTACGGCAAATCATGTTTCGGCAAAGCAAACTAATAATGTTTCTGTAGAAAGATAGTGAGGTTTTTGGTGGCACTTTAGATAGTATTCTTTCATTTTAAAGGAGGCAGAATTATTATAAAGTTACGATGTCTAGACTAACAACCTTCCACAATACAAGCAAAATAGAAATTAAAAAACACAATTTTGGCAAATCAGTTTAAAAAGGATCATTTCAATCAAGAATTAAGTTCATATAAGGTCATAAGGGTGAGTCCAAAATGGCTTTGACTGGGGTCTTTAAAAGAACAGAGACAAGAAAAACACTTCCACTGAGAAAAGTTCACATGAGGACACAGTAAACACCTGTCAGGTAATTGGACAAGTGCATTACTAGTGTCAGGAATGAATGTCTATGTTCTGAGCAAATGCTGAACTTTCAGACTTTAAAACTATGCAAAGAAAAATTCATAATGTTTAATGGAATGAGTTGATGTGTGTTCCAAATGGTTATTCCTCTCTTTTTAGTAGTCTAAGAAAAACAAGGAGATAAAATAAAATAAAATAAAATAAAATAAAATAAAATAAAATAAAAT
>NW_026591086.1:50794098-50897985 GCF_907164565.1 Psammomys obesus
AAATAAAATAAAATAAAATAAAATAAAATAAAATAAAATAAAATAAACAACTTACAGGACAATATAACAAATTGTTTTCTGAGCATCTTGTATTAAAACATGAAATATTCTTTTTTTTTCAAAGTAGCAATATCTTTATTTACAAAAGATACAGTTTCACAGAAAAGCTTTATACACACACACTCACATTCTACACAGGGAAGCATGTAATTGCTTATCCATGGAATTCATGCAGTGGAATTCAGGGTTGATCATTTTCTCTGTAATAAATCAGTCTATTTTCAGCATAAAACATTGAGGTAGCTTCAACATGGTCACTTTGCAGAGGAAGAACTAAGAGTCATGTGTTCCTGCAGAACATGAATAAGTTCCCTGGTTTCAGGAAGCCTACAACATGATTCAAGTAGTGTGAGTTTGCAATTCCAATATGTAATTTAACTCTAAAACTGAGCTCTGCAAATGACTGGTTTTGCAGCCCACACTCACTCTCTGTCCTCATTCCAAGGAACCTAAGCAGAGTCTGCTGGAACACTGTGTTTCTTGCTCCTAAGAGACCCCTCAGCCACCTCCTCCAGCCAATCCTCACCACTAAGTATCGACTCCCAATACTTAGGATATCATTTTAGCGCAAATGCTTAGCAGCTACACCTATAAGGATCCTAGAATCATTCAGTACCACTGAAGACACAGTCACAACATTCTCTAAGAATCAAGAAGGCAACAGAAACCAGGGACAAAATACATACCAAAAACAAAGAGCCAGATATCTGGACCTGAGGCCTCAAAAGACAGAGGCCTCAAAAACAATATGAAAATAAAATCAGTCAATAACATCCAGAACAATATGTCTCCACGAAAGGCCAGAAACCCTACCATACATAATAGTCCCTGAGTATTGCATCATATCTGAAGCACAAAACAGACACCTTACAACAGCTTTCATGAATATGACAAAGGTTTTTAAACAACAAATAAATAAATCCCTTGAAAAAATTTGTGTGAACACAAAAAGTGAAATAAAATGAATAGAAGGGTTCAAAATGCAAAAATAGAGTTCGAATAAATAGAAAACACAAACTGAGGGAAATCTGGAAATGAAAATTTAATAACTAGAACAGAAACCTCAAAGGCAATCCTCACCAAGAAAATAGAAGAGATAGAAATGAGAATTTTAAACACTGAATACACATTAAAAGAAATGAATATCTTGAGCAAAGAAAATGTTAAATCTAAAAAATTCCAGGCCAAGACAACTAGAAAAATCTAGGACACTATGACATTACTAAATCTAAGAATAATATGAGTAGAAAAAGAAGCATCAGTCAAGGTACAGAAAATATTTTCAACAAACTCAGAGAAGTAGATTTCAGAGCCCGTATAGGTGTTACAAGGAAAACTACAGCCTAGAAGGTTAACTACACTTTAACCTAAAGAAACAGATGGGTAACCTAAGTTTAATGTAAGGAAACAGAAAAATTAATTTCTAGACCAGCAAAAGAGAAGAAGGGAAACACACACAAACAAAATCCCACCTACCACTACCACCATCATCACCACAACCACAAAAAACAACCAAATATCATAGAGCAAAGTCACTGTGCATTGATAACTCTCCACATCAAGTCCCCAATAGAAATGACACAAACAAACAACAGATTCACATACAGGATCCACCCTTTTGCTGAATCCAAGAAACAACCTTACCATCAAAAATAGACATCAGCTCTGAATAAAATGGCATCTTGGATATCTTTTTGTGCAAAAGAGACAGTGGGAACATTACCCAACTCTTTTTATGAGCCACATTTACCCTAAATACAAATCACATAAAAAGACAGCAAAAAAATCGAATTATAAACTAATTTCCCTTATGAGAATAGATATAAAAAGTATTAATAAAGCAAAACAAATCCAAGAACTCATCAGAAAGATAATCCTATGATCAAATAGGTTCATCGAAGAGATGCAGGTATGGTTCAAAATGCATAAATTAATATATCTAAGCCATCATATAAACTGAAAAACAAAAAGTACACGATCATGTCTTTAGACACAGAAAAGAACTGTGTACCTGATAGTGTTTTTGGTAAATTAAAGTACTCTGCATGGAACCAAAGAAGAAATGTAAACATCAATTTAGAAAAAAACCTTTGATCTACATGGATGCCCAACTTGACAGATATGTTAGAGTAATAGTGGCACCAACTTCTTGGGAATAACCAATCAGTATTTTATTTGGTTGTAAGCTCACTTCATTAGATGGAACCCATAACCAACACTGCTTAGGTGACCAAGAACCTGAAACTAAATATCATAAAGCCAAATACTATTTTTAAGTAAACAAACAAACAAAAACAGCTTTTTAAAAAATCTAACAATCAAATGATTTTCTGCTACACTAAAATCTGTACCTTGCTCTGTTATCATTTGAGAAGCTTCCTCCTGCAACAGCCTGGAATAAAAATTGAGATTAAAAGCCTGAAAATATGCAGATTGTGAAAAAACTTGGAACATTCATCTCTAGAGGGGATGTCTTGATCAAACTCCTCCGTTCAGGGCTTAGGGAACCCCTTGGAAAAGTGAGTTGGAAAGAGTTTAAGAGCCAGAAGGAAGAGAGGGCACCAAGGAAATAAGGCCTTCTAAACCAAAATGATTGATCCACATGTGAACTCACAGAGACTTAGGAAGCAATGCACATAGCCTGCAAGGATCTGTATCAGCTGATCTCTAAAGGTGAAAGAAGTGGACACAGGCTTCTATCCCTATCCCAGAAGTTGTCTTTAATTGACAACCACTTGAAAATGAAAATTTAGCTCATTCCAAGAGAGCTTCACTGGAGAAACAGTCTAATAGTAGGTTTGCCTTCATTGTCGGCCGTTGATGACCAAGGAAAATAAACTCAAGGGCATCTTTGGAGACTCCTGTTCTAAGAATGCCGCATCAGAGTATCGAGGCTCTTAGTTTTTGTTTTTTTCTTCAATTTTATTTTTAAAGAATTGTTTTACTTATACATTTTTTCTTTTCTCTTTTTACCCTACAAGTTCTTTGGGTATATAGTTTGGCTTCAATTTTCTGGGTATTTGGGGGATTCCTGAGTGTAAGATACAATGAGACTCTAGTTTTTGTCTTCTCCTGTAATTTTTTTCTTCTCTTTGTATGTCCTGTTAAATTGCTATGTGTTAATTTTTGTTTACTTTAATTCTATACTATGTAATTTAAATTTATCATTATCATTAATTTTTAAATGACAGACAGAAAGGGGTGGATATGAATAATAAGGTAGGTGGATATGGCATGGGAGAAGGAACTTAAAGGGCAACCTAAATCAATATATTGTGTGAAGAAAAACATCTATTTTAAATAAAAGGAAAAATAAATAGTGAAAACACATTACATATCTTAACTTTGTGATACTTGTGACACGATTTATAACACATTCTGTAAAATAAATTTAATGGTATGGTTAATACATTGCTTTGATACTGGATCCAGGAGGCAGATTCTGATAACAGTGCATATCCCAAGGGAATAAAAGGATTCTATAGAAATATTGTTCTGTTAGTAGGAGTCTTTTTCCCTTTAGAAATTACAGACATCTTTGTAATGTCATTGCTCAATGCCAGGAAAGCCATAGATTGAGCCAGTCCTGTCCAGTCTATTGTGATGGAGAGACACAGGTGCAGTCTGATATTCATTTTTTCTCTTTTTTTTAAATTTATTTTTGATTATTCCAATTTATTCACTTTGTCTCCCAGCTGTAGCCTCCTCCCTCATCCAATCTCAATCCCACCTCCTCCCTCTTCTCCTCCTATGCCCCACCCCCAGTACACTGATAAGGAAGATCCTCCTCCTCTTACATCTGACCCTAGCTTATCAGGGCTCATCAGGACTGGCTGCATTATCTTCCTGAGTGGCCTGGTACAACTGCACTCCCTCCAAGAGAAGGTGATAAAAGAGCCAGCTACTGAGTTCATGTCATAGATAGCTCCTGTTCCCCTTACTAGGGTACCCACTTGGACACCGAGCTGCCATGGGCTACATCTGTGCAGGAGTTCTAGCTTACCTCCATGCATACTCTCAGAAAAGACCCCTGGGCCCATATTTTTGTTGTTCTGTTGCTCTCCTTGTGGAGCTTCTGTCCCATCCAGGTTTTTCTATCTCTACCTTCTTTCATAAGATTCCTGCACTGTGCTCAGAGTTTGGCTGTGAGTCTCAGAATCTCCTTCAATACCCTGCTGGGTAGAGTCTTTCAGAGGCCCTCTGTGATAGGTTTTTGTCCTGTTCTCTTTTTTCTCCCTTTTCCTATGTCTATCCCATTTGCATTTTGAGTGAATAATGAGCATCTTCCCTAGGGTTCTTCTAGTTTACTTCTTTAGGAATATAGATTTTTAGTATGTTTATCCTATATCATTAATATCCACTTATAAGTGAGTATATACCATGTGTGTCTTTCTGCTTCTGCGATACCTAACTCAGGATGATCTTTTCTAGATCCCACCATTTGCCTGCAAAAGTCATGATTTCCTTGTTTTTACTTGCTGAGTATTATTCCATTGTGTAAATATACAACAGTTTCTATATCCATTCCTTAGTTGAAGGACATCTGGGTTGTTTCCAGGTTCTGGCTACTATGAGTAAAGCTGTTAAGGACATGATTGAGCAAATGTCCTTGTTGTATACTTGAACATATTTTGGATATATGCCTAGGAGTGGTATAGCTGGATCTTGAGGTAGCACTATTCCTAAATGTCTGAGAAGGTGCCAGATTGATTTCCAAAGTACAAGTTTGGATGTACAAGTTTACATTCCCACCAGCAATGGAAGAGGCTTCCCCTTTCCCCACATCCTCTCTAGCATGTATTGTCACTTGAGTTTTTGATCTTAGCCATTCTGATGGGTGTAAGGTGAAATCTCATGGTCGTTTTTCTTTGCATTTCCCTAATGACTAAGGAAATTGAGCATTTCTTTAAGTGTTTCTCTGCCACTCTATATTCCTCTACAGAGAATTCTCTGTTTAGCTCTGTACCCCATTTTTAATTGGTTTACCTGATTTGTTGCTTTTTAACTTCTTGAGTTCTTTATATATTCTGGATATTAGCCCTCTTTCAGATATAGGGTTAGTGAAGATCTTTTCCCAGTCTCTAGTCTGCTGTTTTGTTCAAATGACAGTGTCCTTTGCTTTACAGAAACTTTTCAGTATAAGAAGAATCTGTTTATTGATTGTTGACCTTAGAGCCTGTGGTATTGGTGTTCTGTTCAGGAATTATCTCCTCTGCCAATAAATTCAAGCCTCTTCCCCACTTTATCTTCTGACAAAATTAGTGTGCCTGGTTTTATGTTGAGGTCTTCAATCCACTTGTACTTTAGTTTTGTGCAGGGTGATAAGTATGGATCTAGACGACAGAAAGATCTCCCATACTCATGGATCAGTAGAATTAACATGGTGAAAATGGTCATCCTACCAAAAGCAATCTACAGATTCAGTGCAATTCCCTTCAAAATATCAACACAATTATTTACAGAATTTGAAAGAACAATTTTCAATTTCATCTGGAAAAATAAAAGGCCCAGAATTGCTAAAACAATCCTGTACAATAAAAGAGTTTCTTTAGGTAGCTCCATCTCTGATCTCAAGCTGTACTACATCACAACAGTAATAAAACTGAATGGTATTGGCATAGAAACAGAATGATGGATCAATGGAATTGAGTAGAAGATCCAGAAAAAACCCATACACCTATAGATACTTGACTTTTTACAAAGAAGCCAAAGGCATACAATGGAAAAAAGACAGTATCTTCAACAAATAGTGCTGGTCTAACTCGATATCTATATGTAGAAAATGCAAATAGATCCATTTTTATATTCCTGCATAAAAATAAAGTTGAAAAGGATCAAAGACCTCAACAAAAAACCTGATGCACTAAACTTGCTAGCAGTCTGATATTCTTAAGTGTGCAATACCCAAACTAATTTATTTGCTTTCAAATATGTGTATTTAGTCTTTCTTTTTTTATGTCACAGACTTCATAATATCTTCATAATAAAATTTGTTGTTTCCAAATTCCTTATTCAGTTTCATTTGCCATATTTTTTGAGTGAATAATTTTATTTAATTATTTTGTTTTGCTTCATCTGTGAAACATCGGACTCTAACTTTTCTTGAAAATCAGACACAAAAGACATGAATTTCCCTTTACCTTACTGGTGCTCAATAAAGAAACTGGATGATCTTTGGAGAAGAAAGAAACGTGAGTTGGGAAGAAATGAACAGGAGAACTAGCCATCTGTTGATAGTCATCCAGCATCCCAGAGTGGAATTAACAATAGTGAATATATCTAAGGACAGGAAAAGACAGGCTTCTTAAAGAAGCTGGTACCCTTGTTTATTATATTTAAAGGGGAGTCTCAATATATTTGTTTATTAATAATAATATGTTTGACCTAATAAGCTCATTAGTGAAAAGGATAATAGATCACAGTGATATATTGTGTGACTTTTCGTGTAGTGTAAGTTATGAATCACTTAGGTGATTTATGATGTAGACACAGATTGGGAAGTTTTCCTCTGCCTCAACTCTTCTGTGAAGGAAAGCCCTGCACATGCAGATTCTGTAAACTATCACAGCTGCAGAAGACAGGAACCATATATAATGGGTAACTTGTAAAAGTAATGAACCGTGGCCATTTTGGATAATAGGGTAATATGTTAATTGTTCTATTATCATTTTTAAAATAATGTTTGTTAGGCTTTTTAGTTTCATACAATGCATTCTCATTCTGGTAATATCTATAACTTTACCTAAATCATCCCAGCTTCTTGTCTTTCCCTACATACCTAACTTCATTCCATATTTCTTGTCTTCTCCCCCATCTCTGTCTTTCCCTCCCTCCCTCTATTCTTTTCTGTCATTCTTTCTTTTCAATACTGAATATAGTTTATGTTGCCTAACCATTCCCGGGCATAAAGCCCACCCTGAGACCTTCACTGAGGTTTACCCTCTAATGTTGTAGAAATGCAGGTATCAGACAGTAGGAAAAAACCCTGATTTTTCCCTTCCAGTAGCAACCAAATGTCAATAGTTCCTCAGCTAGTATGAGGATTTATGTATACTTCTCTTCCTCCAAGCTGTGTTTTCTGGTTTGAGCCTGTGCAGGATTTAGGCAGAGTCACTGTATATTTCTGTGTGTTTCTACTAAGTTATATCTGAAGAAACTGAAGCGGGGACTGTGGACACATATTTTATACTGGCTTGCTCCTTCTGGGTCACTGCAGTTTCTTTTTTGTACAACCTCTGACTATCTATCCACGGTTGGCACCACCCACACTGAGCTTGGCTCTCTCAACTCAATCATCAATCAAACAAGTGCAGCAAGGGCTTTCCCACAAGATAGTTTGGGGGGGGTGTTTTCTTTTTTTTCTTTTATATTTTTATTATTAATTACATTTTATTAACTCTGTATCTCAGCTTTATCCCGCTCCCTCATTCTCTCCCAATCCCACCCTCCCTCCCTCAACTTTTCCCTGCCCCTTTCCGAATCCACTGATTGGGGAGGACCTCCTTCTCTTTCATCTGACCCTGTTTTGTCAGGTATCTTCAGGACTGGCTGCAAAGTCCTCCTCTGTGGCCTAACAGGACTGCTCCTCCCTTGGGGGTTGGGGAGGTCAAAGAGCCTGCCATTGAGTTCCTCTCAGAAATAGTCTCTGTTCCCCTAACCTTGGGAAACCAATTGGTTACTGAGCTACCACGGGCTTCATCCGAGCAAAGGTTCTAGGTTATATCCATACATGGTCCTTGGTGGAGTATCAGTCTCATATAAGATCCCTGTGCCCAGATATATTTAGTCCTTGTGGAGCTCTTATCGTTTCCAATGTCATATTAACTCCTTTTTCTTTCATATGCTTCCCTGCACTCTGCCTAAGGTTTGGTTATGAGTCTTAGTATTTGCTTTGATACACTGCTAGGTAGAGTCTTTCAGAGGCCCTCTGTGGTAGGCTCCTGTCCTGTTACTTGTTTTCTCCAATGCCAATGCCCATCCCATTTGTCTTTCTAAGTGAGGATTGATCATCTTACCCCGGGTCTTCTTTCTTGTTTATATTCTTTAGGTGTATAGATTTCTTTATATTTATCATATCTTATAGGTCTATATATGTGAGTATATACCATGTGTGTCTTTCTCTTTTTGGGATACCTCACTCAGAATGATCTTTCTAGATCCCACCATTTACCTGCAAATTTCATGATTTCCTCGTTTTTGATTGTTGAATAGTGTTCCACCATGTAAAAATACCACAATTTCTTTATCTATTCCTCCCTTGATGGACATCTGAGTTGTTTCCAGGTTCTGGTTATCTGACAGAGGGCCGATATCTAGAATGTATAAAGAATTAAAGAAGTTAAAAAGCAATAAATCAAGTAATCCAATTTAAAAAAATGGGGTATGGAGCTAAACAGAGAATTCTCTGAAGAGGAATATAGAACGGCAGAAAAACACTTAAAGAGATGCTCAACATCCTTAGCCATCAAAGAGATGCAAATCAAAACGATCCTGAGATTTCACCTTACACCCATCAAAATTGCTAAAATAAAAAAACTCAAATGACAACACATACTGGAGAGGTTGTGTTGAAAGGGGAACCCTCCTCCATTGCTGGTGGGAATGTAAACTGATACAACTACTTTGGAAATCAATCTGGGGCTTTCTCAGACAATTAGGAATAGTGCTTCCTTAAGACCCAGCTATACCACTCCTAGGCATATACCCAAAATTTGTTCAAGTACACAACAAGGACATTTGCTCAACCATGTTTGTAGCAGCTTTATTTGTAATAGCCAGAACCTGGAAACAACCCAGATGTCCATCAACGGGGTGTTTTCTTAATTGAGATTCTCTCCTCTCAGATCCCTCTAGCTTCTGTTAACATTAGGTAAAAACAGCCATCATATCATCCAAATATGAATAACCAAGTTTTAAAGATTTAAGTTGATTGTGTCAGGAGACAGGTGAAGTGGAATTTAGAGTCGGGTAAACTTAATTAAGGGTACTTAAATGTGACATGGAAAACAATGATGCTGCAAATCTCTCAAAAGTATAAAAAAAGAGTTTATAGCAAGGTACCATGTCAGAATAATGCTGATCCTAGAAACAGGGATCTATTACATGAAATCTCAGTGTTAGGTACAAGGTATCTTTATAGGACCTGATGATCACGGAGGCCCTGGAGCCTCTCAAAATTATATAGTTGTTTGTCATTACACTTGTTCTTTCAACAGAAATGGGTATTAAGATGACAATGCTCAAGGAGATAGAGGCAGGCAGATAGGTGTGAGTCTGAGGCCAGCCTGGTCTCCAGAGCGAATCCAGGACAGCCAAGGCTACACGGAGAATCCATGTCTCAGAAAAAAAAAAATGGTATTTAGATGGTATTGTTAAAGATACCACACACCTTGATTGCACGTATAGAAAAACAAACTGAAACTGATCAGGAAGTAGAAATGCACTTCCTAGACCACTTCCTGTGGACTAGTTTAAATCTTTGATGTGATGTGGTGGGATCTTTGAGGATAAAATCAGTAAGTCAGTAGTCTTACACAATTTCATATTACAAACTGCAATATAAACCCACCAGACAAGATATCTCACCTATAAAAGAGAGAGTGGTACTGTTGTTAGGAAGATAAATAGCTGCTTCATGGTAGAATTAGAGGACTAATACACAGTGGAGAATCAATCTATATGCAATAAAATAATCCCAATCAAAATTCCATCCCTAAACAGGTGATAAATCCTGTTCTTGTACTCACTACTCTTTACTTGCAAAGTTGACAGAGTGTCAACTGATCTACTGTAATGGCCGTTCTTGCTTGTCAACAACTACACCACCTATGAGCCTATACTAAAGTCCTTAATAAAAACTTAGAAAGAGAAAAGATGAATAACAAAATAATCAAGCAATACTTCCAACCTGTGATAAGACATGCCCTTGAAATAATCTCTTAAGTAATGGTTTATTTTTTTTTTTAATTTTTCAAAACATACAAGGAAGAAAAAGAAGATGGACCCAGCAGTGGCATATCTGAGTCTGGAGGTTGCACTATTCCCAATTTTTCTGAGAAAGTGCCAGATTGCTTTTCTTTTTCTTTTTTTTTTTAATTCTATATTTTTCTTGCCAGTTACATTTTATTAACTCTGTATCCCAGCTGTATCCCGCTCCCTCACTCCCTCCCACTCCCACGCCAGATTGCTTTTCAAAGTGGTTGTACATGTTTGCACTCCCGCCAGATATGGAGGATGGTTCCCGTTTCTCCACATCTACTCCAGCATGTCTTTGACACTTGAATTTTTGATTTTAGCCATTCTGACAGATGGAATCTCTGAGATCTTTGGATTTACATTTCCCTGATCACTATGGATGTTGAGCATTTCTTTAAATGTTTCTCTTTCATTAAGTATTCCTTTGTTGGGAATTCTCTGTTTAGATTTGTACCCCATTTTTTAATTGGATGATTCAGTTTGTTAGTGGTTAATTTCTTGAGTTCTTTATATATTCTGGATGTTAGCCCTTTGTCTGATGTAGATTTGGTAAAGACCTTTTCCTAATCTGTAGACTGTTGTTTCATTCTATGGACAGTGTCCTTTGCTTTACAGAAGCTTTTCAGTTTCAAGAGGTCCCATTTATTAACTGAAGATCTTAGAGCTTGAGCTGTTAGTGTTCTGTTCAGGAAGTTGTCTCCTGTGCCCATGAGTTCAAGGCTCTTACCCACTTTCTCCTCTAGCTGATTTAGTGTATTTGTTTTTATGTTGAGGTCTTTTATCCAGTAAGACCCACACTTACTACTCCTGAGTTCTCTAGGATATCTGTAGATCACAAGTAATTGTTTTTCTCTCTCCATAAATAAGAAAAGTAAGTAATCCTTTTAATCATTAGAAGAGAATAGTTCTGACAACATTTGCTGCAAGAATTTTTAGGTTGGCCTGTGTTGAAGGTCAGTATAGTCCTATGAGTAAAGTTTCTATGAAGTGTCAGGTGTTTTGGGCAGGAATCCTTCAGCAAACATTAGGAAACTAAATCCCATGGAATTGTCATAAACATCAAGTAAGATGTGAAACTGAGTGCTCAAAGAACACGTTCCCTGAGCATCATTCATTCAAAAGGTTTTTTTCACCTACTAGATAACTATGGCTCTCTACATTTCTATATTTTTCTATTAACATATATGATATTCATATGTATATATTTATACTTAAGTGACAAAAAAGAAAGAAAATGTTAATATATTTGAAGTGTACAAAAGAATATTTTTGCAATACTCATATCTCCACCTTTAAGTTAAATGTCAGTTATGTCAGTTATAAAAATCATTTCTAGGCATATCTTGCATTAGTATGTAATGGAAGACAGTGGTACATGACCTTTGCTTTTGAAATTGTTGACTGAAACCTTTGCTTTATTTTAACAAAAAAGACTTCTTAGCATATAGAAACTAAGTATTCAATCCATGGAGTTATGAATCGTAATTATTTTCAATCTTATCTTGACTATTTAGCCTGTATTAAGAAACACAATGCTTACTTTATTTCTAAGTTTGTCACGGTCATTATCTAAAATAATTTTAGCAAGCAGTGTACAAATGACGATAGACTGATTTGTATTATCATTTATCTTTTGTATTTATGTGTAAATTAAATGTTACTTGTTTTGTCAATTAATTTAGACAAAGGAATATCAGGAATTATCTATGACAACATAAAATGGACACATTATTACATTTCCATTTATGTCACTTTTTGGATTCTCATGTTTGATGTTTTATAGACATTAGCAATTTAGGAATATAGTAATAAGATTGGTATTATAAATCTGCTAAATATTAAGTTGCATGCTTATAATTTTAGTAGCCAGAGTGATTCAATCAAAAATACTAAGAAACACAAATAATAATTATGTTTCATTTGTGAATTTCATTTTTTCTGTTTTAACCTGTAGAAGACAAGAATTTTTTCTCTCAGTAAATAAGAAAATTAAATAAATTAATTCAGTAATGCCTTTAATTATTAGATGGGCATAGTTACGATACTATTAGTTCCAACAATTTTCATCTTGGCCTGTGCCGGAGGTCAGCATTATCTTACAGATAAAATTCTCATGAAGGGCCGGTATTAGGTGCTTGTATTTAATGACATACATATTTGTGAACATTAAAGTCCACATAAGCATTACAATCAATTTGTACAATGAAAGAAACATGAAGTTTTCTGAAATAATCCATTCTGGAAATTAATATAATAAACCTAATAATTAAAATTTATCATTTACTCTTTTGAACAAGTTCTATTAAAATCTTCTTTTTATCCTAATATTTATGTCTCAAAAAGTTCTTGCTCAACGCATTTATTTTGTACTAATATAGTAATTAGTTGCCCTCGATTTAGATCATTTAAAATGCTGGAAATCTATTCTCTAAGAATAGTTGAGAAAGAAATACTGAAGTGTCCATGAGGGTTTCTCTGTAGAGTTTCTTTAAGAACACTTACCCCATCTTTTTATTGGAGAGTTGAGTCCATTGATGTGAAGAGAGATTAATGACCAGTTGTTGTTGGATCCTTTTATGTTGGTTGTTGTAGTGTATTTGTGTGCTAGGCTACTTTTAGGTTTGCTGTAGTGAGGTTATTTATTTCCTGTGTTTTCCTGAATATAGTTAGCTTTCTTGAATTGCATTTTCCTTCTGGTATCTTCTGCTAGACTGGCTTGGTCTCCATGTGGATCTCTGAGTGAGGATAGCAGGAGCTGCCTCTGTCATGAACTCAGTTTACTGCCCTCTGATCAACAGCTGCTAATGGTGCAGACAGTCCTGAGGAGACTTAACAAGCTATGGGAAGATGGCAATAGTGGAGAACTCCCCCTTTCAGTAGACTAGAGGAAGGGGATGAGAGGAAGAGAGAGGGAGGATGGGACTGGAGGGGACTTTAATCAGGATACATAATGAATAAATTGTGAAGGAAAAATGTACAGCAATGAAAAAAAAAAAAAAAGCACCCACATCTTTTATTTCCTGGGGTTTGGCCAACATCATGAAATATTTAACTTGTGTCCATCACTCTATTTTTTTTTTTGTCTGCCAGTATATAATTATCTCTTTGTGTGTCTTTTGATGAACCACCAACCACACTGGATTGCGATCACTGTAGTGACTCTATATTAATGTGATTTCATTTCAATGGCCTTATCTGAGAATAATCTTACCTTCATAGCTCTTGGGGTTAGAATTTTAAAAAGTTTTAAAGAAATGCAGTTTGAGCTACAATAGCACTTGACTGTCACTATAAGTTTAATTTCTGGCTTCCTAGTAAAATGTAGTATATTCTTTCACTATAATTCCGACAGCAACATCAGACGTTGCTGTCCTTCTGAAACTAATATCCAAAATGGCTGTCTCTAACTAGCTTCCTTAATATCTTCCCTTCAATGCTGGTCTTTAAATGAGGACAGCTAGTGCATTATCATTCCCAATTATTTGAACTCACTCAAGGATCTCGAAATCATGTTATTTTCATTAATATCAGTTAGCGTCACATACTTAAAGAGGTCTTTTTATTAAGCTATGCCTCATCTATCCAAATATTCATTGCTTGTGATCTGCTTTACATAACATCACTCAAGCTTTAGGCCTTATTTCTATCATTGGCAGCTCATTTTCAATTATCACAAATTAATAGCTATATTTTCTCATCACTGTTGATTATATTTTGAGCACAGGCTGTTCAGCTATCACACACCAACAATCTGTTGTCTCCATGAATATGTAAACTGTCTTACCTCAGGAAACTTTGCTCATCTGCTAAATCTAACCTCTCTCTCTCTTCACAGTAACTACCATACTTAATTTTTTTTTTTTTTATTGAATCTTCGTGGTCAGTAAGTGTAGGCATTAGTTTAAAGATACCCTACACTTACTTTCTCTGTTAACTACAATCTGTAACCACAAAAATAAAAGTATACAATCTCAGCTATCAAATGTAAATTTCCAGGTACCTCAAAACACTTACCCCTCATTTTTAGTCTTAATCCTTCTTCAGGGCCCATTTCACAGTGTTTTCATTCTACCCCAATCTTTTTTTTTTTTTTTGAATTTTATTTTTTTCTTATCAGTTACATTTTATTAACTCTGTATCCCAGCCCTGTCCTGATCCCTCATTCCCTCCCAGTCCCACCCTCCCTCATCTCCACCGTGCCCCTTTCCAAGTCCACTGATAGGGGGGACCTCCTCCCCATTCATCTGATCCTGTTTTATCAGGTATCTTCAGGACTGGCTGCAAAGCTCTCCTCTGTGGCCTAACAGGACTGTTCCTCCCTTGGGGGATGGGGAGGCTAAAGAGCCAGTAATTGAGTTCCTGTTAGAAATAATTCTTGTTCCCCTCACTGTGGGAAACCAATTGGTTACTGAGCCACCACAGGCTACATCTGAGCAGAGGTTCTAGGTTATATCCATACATGGTCCTTGGTTGAATGTCAGTCTCAGAAAAGACCCTGTGCCTAGATATATTTGGTCCTTGTGGAGCTCCTATCCTTTCCTCATCAGACTAACTCCCCTTCTTTCTTATGATTCCCTGTACTCTGCCAAAGGTTTGGTCATGAGTCTTTGCTTTGAAAACACTGCTAGTTAGAGTCTTTCAAATGCGCTCAGTAGACTCGTGTCATACGTTCAATGCACATCCCATCTGTCTTTCTAAACGAGGATTGATCATTTTACCCCATGTCCACTCTCTTGATTATCTTTTTTAGGTGTACAGGTTTCATTATGTTTATCACATCTTATAGGTCTATGTAAGTGAGTATATACCATGTTTGTCTTTATCCTTCTGGGATATTTCACTCAGGATGATCTTTTCTAGATCCCACAATTTGCCTGCAAATTTCATGATTTCCTCCTTTTTGATTGCTGAGTAGTATTCCATTGTGTAAAAATACCACAATTTCTGTACCCATTCCTCCGTTGATGGACATCTGGGTTGTTTCCAGGTTCTGGCTATTACAAGTAAAGCTGCTATAAACATGATTGAGCAAATATCCCTTGTGTGTACTTGAGCAAACTTTGCTACCCCAACTCTTAATTTAAAGTCATTTTTTTTACAACTCAATGTGTTCCTTTTATTCAATATCTTCCATAATATTTTTTTATTACTTACATTTTATTAACTCTGTATCCCAGCTATATCCCGCTTCCTCATTCCCTCCCAATCCCACCCTCCCTCCCTCATCTCCTCCCTGCTCCTTTCCAAGTCCATTGCTTGGGGAGGACCTCCTCCCCTTTCATCTGACCCTGTTTTTTCAGGTATCTTCAGGACTGGCTGCAAAGTCCTTCTCTGTGGCCTAACAGGACTGCTCCTCCCTTGGGGGGGGGGGGAGGTCAAAGAGCCTGCCATTGAGTTCCTGTCAGAAATAGTCCCTGTTCCCTTACCATGGGAAACCAATTGGATACTGAGCTACCACAGGCTACATCTGAGCAGGGGTTCTAGGTTATATCCATACATGGTCCTTGGTTGGAGAAACAGTCTCAGAAAAGACCCCTGTACCCAGATATATTTAGTCCTTGTGCAGCTCCTATCCTTTTCATGTCATACTAACTCCCCTTCTTTCATATGATTCCCTGCACTCTGCCGAAGGTTTGGTTGTGAGTCTTAGTGTCTGCTTTGAAACACTGCTAGGCCCTCTGCAGTAGGCTCCTGTCCTGTTCCTTGTTTTCTCCTTTGTCCAATGCCCATCCCATTTGTCTTTCTAAGTGAGGGTTGATCATCTTACCCCAGGGCCTCTTTCCTGTTTATCTTCTATAGGTGTATACATTTCCTTATGTTTATCATATTTAAAGTCAATTTTATCTCACTGCTCTTCTTATAAACATAACTCCCTATATCATGACAAAAATAAATGGCCAATAAGAATAGGGAAAGCCTCATATCTAATAGTATAAATTAGTATTTGTAATGCTTTGAAGTTTAATTATATATTTGTGTTAGATTAGCATGCACTATCACATGACTAATTTGGGGAAAAAGGCATCTAATCTTATCTACCTTAATAAAATTCCCAATATTAAAAAATTATACAATACTATTAAAGTTGTAGATTTAAAATTTTTAAATATAGCCCAGTGCTTATTTAAAATTATACTTGGCTCTTTATGAGAGACAAATAACACCAAGGTTGTTTGATAAACCTCAAACAACCACATTATTTTATATTCATATAAAATTACAAGTAGACACTTAAGCATATGTACACACATATGTAGGAGTGTGGATACACACACACACACACACACACACACACACACACACACACACCTTAAGGTAAGTTAAATCTCTTGGGCAGACAATGCTTCCCACAAGATTCATACTAACAAAATCCAAGTATCACGCATGAGAAACCCCTTTTTGAGTGGTTGTTCAGGACATTCCAAGTGACTCCCAGAGCAATATAGGTTATTGCCTCTCAGGGGTTGAGAGTGCCTCCCCCCATTGCTGAAAACACTGTAGTCTTAGAACACAAGACTGATGATTTTTGCTGAGTCAGATCCTTTTCCTAAAGTTGGGCTTTCATGAGTCCAGAAAATACTCTGTAAGCTGCCAGCAGAGGAGAGCAACTTTTTTTACCAAGCAGCATTTTTACCAAGAACATTTTTATCAAGCAGCAGTATGTATGAACCACTGTGATTACCAGTGTGGCAACAAATGTATAAATGTACAAGAAGTGGCATTCAGGTGACTGTGGCGACCAATAGCATTCTAGTTAGACCTAAGCTTATGCAACAGGAAGGAAATTATTTCTAATACTAAAAAGCAAATCAGGCTTCCCATGGTAGTAGTGTCATGAAATTTACAAAATAATCTACTACTGCCTCTCTGCTAGACCAGCATAATAATGTACTACAGTCTAAATCTTATCCTAATTCTTAAAGGTAAATGTAGCTTATCAACTTTCATCAAAGAAGTCAGAAATGGGCTCCATCACTGGTAGTCCAATGCTGAGCAGTCAGCCTTGAAAACCATACACCATCTAGACAAACATTACCAACAAAAACAGACTCAGTAGGTTGTATGTATATAGTGTGTGTATGTGTGCATACATATTTATATAACAAGGATCAAAAAAAAAAAGAAGCTATCAACTTGAGAATGAGGTGACAAAGGAGAAGTGTGATGGAGGGTACACAGAGAGCTCGAGGTAGTAGAAGCACAGGGTATAATTCTACTTCAGTTAAAACATATTTTAAAGTTTAAAGGCATATATGAATGATTTATAAATGAATATAAATGATATATGTAAATGAATATAAATTATATTCATGTGATTATATTATATTCCTGAAACCTTAGGATTTCTTAAGATTATGGCACTGAATTTTGTCAGGATATCTTTTTATGTAGTTTGGTATTGATATTTCATTTCAAATCCCTAGTTAACAGGGGTAATATTAGGCATGTGAATACAGTGAGCATAAAAGGTCTTCAAAAACATGTTATTCAGAATCGATTAAAGGCAAAATTGTTCATTCCCACCATTAAATGTGATTGATGGATGATTTAATTCTCATGTGCATTGTCACATTGCAGAGTCTTGTCAGTCCAAAGCTTTATTGTTCGTGGCAATAAGCTTGGTGTGTAATCTCTGGCACATTAGCAAGGAAATTCTCCTGTTTTGTCAAAAATGTATTGTACAAGCTGTTTAATATGTGTTTGCTTACCCATAATGGCACAAAATGCATCTATAATTACTGTCATGGGGCTGAATATATACCATCTGGTGTGGAATAAAAATGTTTACATTCAGGCTTGCTAGAGTAGAATACATATTCTGAACCATTGTTGCAAAGTCATTCATTTTGTCTAAAAACTTCCCCACTATATGATCACAGACTAATAACTAGAAACAGTTGACACTAGAAAATCTTAAAGAAAACATTATACTGTATAACATATTGGTCTCTCTCACTGAAAGAAAATAAAAAGAAATATCAAGCTTATATACAAAGACATAACTTATTTCCCAATGATATGTATGATATTCACTGACACTACGGCCAAATATTAAATAAAAAATTATTTAGATATGAATTGTTGCCTGAGGGTTGCCTATGGGATTTTCATTTCTTGATGCTTTCATTATCTTCACACCTTCTTTAAAGTATTTTGTCTCTTTTATATATACTCAATCTGTAGAAAGGAGAAAGGTGGAGCATTACAATAAACAGAAACAGAATTTAAAGATAAAATACTAACAAAAACAATAAAAATTATCTTAGCTATGTATGCATCAAAAATAACTTAGAAGTAAGCAGTTCATTTTCTCCCATATGAAAACACAAAAACAACTAGCTGACTTAATGTACTTTGATGCTATATATTTACAATAGCAGCACTTGCTTTTAGGGGTCCAGAAGGCATCGTTAGCTTTTTAGATGATCCCACACCAAACAAATGCAGAAACATGCTTAAAAAAATGACAGCACTGAAAAGTATGTCTTTCTGGATATTAAAATGTATTTTGATGTTTGTGCCTTATGACTAGACACTGCTCAGGCATAAAAGAGGTATCCAGAAAAATACAAGAAAATTTTTCAGAAAAGTTCCCAATTTTGTGTTTGTATACTAAAACATAGTTTTATAAAAAGACACAAATATGGTTAATAATGAATTTAAATAATTGATATTGAGATGGACATTCAGTCATAAACTTAATAATGCAAATTATATACATCAGTATACAGGGATAGATTTTTTATATTTAAACATTGATTTACTTTTTAATATTAACCACAGGTTATTTACTTTGTATCCCAGATGTAGCCCCCTCCTTCATTCCCTTCCAATCTCACCCTCCCTCCCTCATCTCCTTCCTGCCCCTCTCCAAGTCGACTGATAGGGGAGGCCCTCCTCCCCTTCCATCTGCCCCTAGCTTATCAAGTATCTTCAGGACTGGCTGCCATGTCCTCCTCTAGCAAGGCTGATCCTCCCCTGTGGGGTATGGGAGGGAGGTCAAAGAGCCTGTCATTGAATTCATGTCAGAGATGGTCCTTGTTTTCCTTACTAGGAAACCGACTTGGATACTGAGCTGCTGTGGGCTACATCTGAGCGGGGGTTCTAGGTTATATCCATGTATGGTCATCCTTGGTTGGAGAAACAGCCTCATTGAAGACCCTTGTGTTCAGATATATTTGTTCCTTGTGGAGCTCCACTGAGCTGACTGTTAGCCTACACCTGTGTTTGCCCCACCAGGATCATCCTAATTCTTATTAATAATGTAGCATTAACTTTGTTGGGAAGAAGGGATCTCAGGTTTGCTTGATTGTGTGATAGAAAAATAGTGTTCTGGTGAGGGCATGGGTGTTTTCAGATGGGCTTACCCAATGTCTGCAGTTTAAACCAACATCTAGGAAGGTGACACAGGTGTCATCGAGTAGCCAGTGACCCTTACCTTGCTTGGGGTCACAGAACATGAGGAGGGTAGCTAGTATTTGTGAAGTGCTTCTGGCCACCTCTTAGATATGTCACAGTTTTCTCATTGGTTGTCGCTGACAATCTTTTGGTAAACTCAGATTAAAAAATTAAGAAATGAGGTTTCACTTTGGTATAGAAACTTGGAAAGACCCTGATGAAGTTAAAAAGAAACAAACAAAAAACTTCAGAACTACTGGTCAAAATCCAACCACTTAAAATTTGCATACATTGTCAAATTAACATTCTGAAATGCATGGGGAAAAGAAATAACAAACTTAAACAATAATTTGAAAAAGTCACATTCACCAAATACAACCCAGACAGAAAGTATATTCCATAGACAAAGCTTCTCAGATAAAACAGGAAACTCATCAATCATGGGGTTAGGCTGTGAGGTATCTCAGTAAACAAGCAGTTTCCAGAGAAAGGGCCATGGAATGGATTCTTGACAGAATGTGAAGATGTCTTTCAATGGAAGAAAAGTACACACTGGAAGTACCAAAACACCAACTTTTACACACATTTGAGTTGCAAAATATAAATATTTCAGCACTGTGAGCTAAATGAGAAGAAGCAGGTGGTGTTTTTCTGCCCTTTAACTGCAACTTTTTGCAGAAGTAGAAGATACAAATATAGGTGTATATCCTTCTAAAGAATTAGCTTGATAGTAAGATGTAAAAAAATTAATTATATTAAAAATTGATAGAAGTCATTTAAATTAAACAGACTGGATGTATTATAAGTACTAAAATTCTTATAAATGATAAAGTCACTAAAAAATGGCTAGAGAGCATGCCTGTTGCAGTTGAAAAGGAATTCTAAGATGTTGACCATACTTATTGCAATTTGCTATACAGTGAAGATTAAATATCAAGATGTTGTGGACACATATGTATTATTAAATGATAGTTAAGGATAAAACACACTTTAAAAACGTATATTTAATAATATATTTCATATTGTGTATGAAGTGTGTGTGTGTGTGGCTGGGATTACCTCAGGTACTTGTCATGAAAGTCAAGCCTTCAAAATTTCTATACAAAATTTTCTGTGAAATATTTAACTCATATTCTATCAAAATTATGTGCACTAGGTAAATATGGATAATTCTAGTATTTTCTAAAAGCAGAAATAAAGCATTAATGTATTTTTTAATTAATTAATTTATTTGTTGATTAAAATTTATTCACTTTATATCCCGCTGTAACTCCTTCCCTCATATCCTCCCAGTCACACCTATACTCCTTCTTCACTCCTATGCCCCTTCCCTAGTGCACTGATAGGGAAGGTCCGCCTCCATTTTTTTTCTGATCTTAGCCTATCAGGTCTCATCAGGGCTGGTTGCATCATCTTCCTCTGTTGCCTAGCAAAGCTGCTCCCCCCTCAGGGAGAGGTGATCCAAGACCTAGCCACTAAGTTCACAACAGAAAGAGCCCTTCCTCCCCTTACTAGAGACCCGGTTGGAAACTGAGCAGCCTATGGGTTTTCTCTGAGCAGGGAGTCTAGGTCCTTTGCATGCATGGTCATTGGTTGGAGTATCAGTCTCTGCAGGGCCCCCTGGATCCAGGTTTTTGGGCTTTGATGGTCTCCTGTGGAAATCAATCTGGAGCTCTCTCGAAATAGAAAGATGCTAAACCACACAACAAGGACATTTTCTCAACTATGTTCATAGCAACTTTACTCATATTAGCCAGAATCTGGAAGCAAGCTAGATGTCACTCAACTGAAGACTGGATAAAGAAATTGCGATATATTTAGATAATGAAATACTACTCAGCAATTAAAAACAAGAAAATCGTGAAATTTGCAGGCAAATGTTCAGAACTAAAAAAGATCATCCTGAGTGAACTAACCCAGAAACAGAAAGACACATATGGTATCTACTCACTTATAAGAAGATATTAGCAATATAATATAGGACAAACATAATAAAACCTAAAGTCCTAAAGAAGCTAAATAACAAGGAGGACACTAGAGAAGATGTTTAATCCTCAGTCAGTAGGGTAAATAGAATAGACATCATCGGAAGTAGGAGAAGACAAGGAACAGGACAGAAACCTTGCACGGAGGACCTCTGTAAGACTCTACCCATCAAGGTATGGAAAGAGATACTGGCACTCATAGCCAAACTTTGGACAGAGTACAGGGAACCTTATAGAAGAAGAGGGGGCTAGAAAGACCTGGAGTGAACAGCATTAGTGTATTTGACTTTACAAAGTTCTGAAAGAGCATCATTTTCTTAAAAAAAAAAAAAGACAAAACAAAAAATAACCAAGTAAAATTAAATTTTTTTGAATATTAAGTTGACCCTACTCATAAAATACTAATATGATAGTAATAAAACTATTAGTCAGCTGTTTTACTTACTAAGACAGTTTCACATTAGTACAATCTATACAAATATAATATATGCACATTATTAATATGTAAACAAAAGTAAAATACGTGAGTGGCTACTTATTCTCCCTTAGATTAGAACAATGAGAAGTACTTCCTTATGCATTTGATTAGCTGTCTTTTACAGCTAATCTCTCACAGTTCACTGTTTTGAAGTTGGGAAGAAAGCAGTACTTTGAAATATAGCTTTTGGCAATGCAAAATTCTGATGATTAAAAAAAATGAATGTATATCCTAGTGGCTGTGGAATTAAAAGAGAGCTTTTATTTTTATTCTGCACACTTCTTTCTTAAATTATCCTGCGATTGGGTTCACGTACATTCAAAACAGTGTTTGCATGGCATTACTTATAGCAATATTCAATATACTAACAGCATCAAAATAGTTATTTTGAAGGAACTGTGTGCATGTGTGTGTGCATGTGAGTATGTTTGTGTGTGCATGTGAGTATGTTTGTGTGTGTGTGCGTGTACTTCAGCTAGAAAACAGACATCTCATATCGTAAGCATGCACTCCATTACAGATTTCCTCCCCTGTTACACTACAAACCTTTTAAAGACATGCTACATTATAGCTACTTGATAGAATACTCACCACATTATAAATTAAGAACTCTGCAGTTAAATTGAATAATTCTAGGATATACATTACATAAGGAAAGTTAAGATGTTAGACAAACATAATAAACTAACTATTTTAAAAAATAAAAGTTTTGAAGTTTAATAATTTTGAGATTACAATGTGATTATCTCATTTCCCACTTCCCTTCCCACGCCAAGATCTTCCATATACCTCTGTGCTCTATTTCAAACTCCAAAGAATTTCATTTGTTAATAGCTGTTCAATGAATGCCTGTATATGTATTCTTATTTGTATTCTTAAATACAATCTGCTTCATCTCTCTCTCTCTCTCTCTCTCACTCTCTCTCTCTCTCTCTCTGTGTGTGTGTGTGTGTGTGTGTGTGTGTGTGTGTGTGTGTGTGTACTATGATTTCAGGACTGACTGCTTGGTGTTGGATAACAAATTGGTGTTCTTTCCCTGAGAAGACTGTTCCCCTAACTTTCTTCATTCATTAGCTCCCTGTAGTTAAGTTTGGGGTCTCATGGAGGGTCACCCGTCAACTTCAGCATGTCTATTACTGCTATCCTTCTTCAGCTATGTTCACATTGTCATTTTGGTGAGATTTTAAGGGTGTCGATTCCAACACTATTAGAAACAATGAAGTGGATTATGCCATGCTATTTGTTTGGTTTCAACTGTCTCAAAACTTATAAGGAATTATATAATTAAATACCTACCTTACATTATTTATAGCAATGTGTGTGTGTTTTCATGTATATATAGTTTAAATAAAATGTTTTAACTGGGCTGACAATGATACCTCCAAGACCTGAAGATGATCTAACAAAAAATGCAACACAAAGCATAAGAATCTCTGTTCGGATTTGTTGATCCAGATTTCGCTAGAGACTCCACAATCACCATCAACTATGGATACTGCCCCAGCTTGCTCTCCAGAGGAAGAAGGTGGGTCCTTAACTCTGAAGACACTGTGCCTCACACACACCAGGACTCTACCTGACATTTTATTCTTAAAAGTTTATTAAAATATAATTCCAGAACATGACAAAATTAGGCTTTCCAAAGCTGAGAGGAAGATGTTTGATAAAGAAAGATGAATAAAATAGTTTTCAATTCACAATCCACAATATATCATTTTATATTTTAAGTTTTGTAAACGCTTTACTGATATTTCACTTCTTCAGAGTAAACATGTATTCAAGAACTTGAACTCAATTATGGGATGGGATGATAGACAACATACATGTTAATAGGAGCCTCAAGCATTTTAATTATTAAGTACAGCAGAAGCGTAACAGTATATAGGTGTTTTCTATTTTCTTTTCTTGTCACGGAAATTGTTCCTCTACTAGTTGTTAATAGTTAATGGAATATTCTGATTCTGATGCAATTCTATAAATTAATTTGAAGTTTTGTTGCAACTAACCATAAAATGATCCACATAAATTGATATTGGATATGCACACATTAGTTGATAGACCTCAGCAGACATGGCTTCCTTAACAATTATACATAGGTATTTTTATAGTTATAATTTTGAAGTGTATTTTATACAGCTCCATAAAAATTCCAGCACTGTTGGAGTTCACTGGCAAACAAATCTCAGTGGTGAGAAGACAAAGGAACACTGACTGGAAGGATGTCAGGTTGTGGTGGCTGGAATGAATACTCTTCACACAGGCTCACCTATTTGAAACCTTAGTCCCAAGTATATAGTACTCTTAGAATATGTGAGTCATAGAGCTTTCCCTGAGGAAGTAAGTCAGTAAGTCACTGGGGGAGTGTTTTGAGGGTTTATAGCTTTGCTCAACTTCCTGCACTCCCTGTAGTGTTAAATATGTTACCAGAAACCTTGCTCATACCACTATGCAATAACTTCCCTCACGCTGCAGATGCTATCATGGAAACCTAAGCTAAAATTAACACTTTCTTCCTTAAGCAATTTTTGGACATAGTTTTATTTTACCACAATAGAAAAGTGATGGACACATTGTATTTATTTAATTTTGAAAATTTTGGATGCCATTCATTCCTTTGTCAATTGACACTGTCACTTTAGGGTAAATATTCTGTATATTTCTCACATGAATTATTATAACTATACATTTAAAGAAGTAATCCTGAGTTAGGTAACCCATACCCAGAAAGACACACATGTATGTACACATGTTTAAGGGAATTTTTCATATATATTACAAGATAAGCATACTAAGAGGCACAGACCCAAAAATATAAGTAATAAGGAGGACCCAAGTGATGATGCATAAATCTCACTCAGAAGGGGAGATAGAATAGACAGAGATAATGGCTGAAGAGAGGGAACAAGAAAGTTAAGAGGGTAGAGAGCAGATCTGAGGAGAGCAAGGATAAGAGGACAGAAGGCATGTAGAGAAAAGGAAAGCTGAGGGTGAGGTCATCTCTGTGAGGATGTAAGGGAGACTCAAGCAGAAACTCCTAGTAGCACAGACCACAGAGCCTGAAGAAGACATCCTGTATCTAGACTAGTGTTCTGATAAAGGGCAGGGAACACCAACACACCCACAAAAACTTTTACCCAAAATTTACCCAGCTTATGAGATGCTCAGGTGTAAAGATAGAGCAGATAGGTCAAAGGAATGTCTAAACAATGCCTGGCCCAACCAAAGACACACCCTATCAAAGAATGCCCACCCCTGACTATGAAAGATATTCTGCCAAACTTTCAGACAGGAGCCTCTCAGAGTTGGCCTCTGAGGGGTTATACCAAGCAGCACCTCAAAACAGACACTGAGACTCAAAGCCAAATGTAGGCTTGTGCATAATAAGTCTTGGGGAATGGTGTAGGGAAAGAGAAAAGGAGCCAGAAGTGACAGAAACTGCATAAACAAACAAACAAACAAACAAATAAATAAAATAAAAAACAGAGCCAACTAACCAGAGCCCAGAGCAGTTTCCTGAGACGGAATCATCAACCAAGAACCATGAATGAACTGGACCTAGGCTCCCTACAACAATGTAGCAGATGGGTACCTCATGCTTCAAGTGGGTCTTCTTGTATGGGAAGTGTGGACTGCAATGGACATGGACTTACTTGCTAGCTTTGAGATCACTTTCTCCTGATGGAAGTGCCTTGACAGGCCACAGGGGAAGAGGATGCAACTTGATGAGCTGGGGTGGATAAGAAAAGGAACTTCCCTTTTCTCAGGAGAAGGGGAGGGAAGGAGGGAGAAAGGAGGGGGGCTGGGATCAGTGAAGGGAAGGGGCTACAAGGATGTAAAGTGAATAAAATAAATGAATGAGAAAAAATTAAGAAGTGACCCACACTAATTTCTTTTCCAATTTTCTAGCTCAATAATTTCTGTACTTACATGCACTAAATGTTGTGTTTCTTGCTTTCAATGGGAAAAACGCCTTATTTTGCTGCTAGTAATATAAGGTGGTTTCATATTGAAGCTATATGATATTCATCTTTATTTTCACTGATGATATTTTACCGATACATACTGGAAAGCGTATGGCATTCTCTCCCCATCTAGTGTCTTTACCTCAAAGGTTTTGAAATAGGTACTTCAACTATCACTTTTTTCTAGAGTGGTATTCTTTCTTAGAATGCAGTGAATATTTTTTGATAGTGTATATGAATGACTCCAAAAATTCTACCACAGAACTTCTTCAGCTGATAAACATCTTAAGCAAAGTGGCTGGATACAAAATTAACTCCAAAAGCTCAGAAGTTCTCCCCTATACAAAAGAAAAAAGACTGAGAAAAAAATTAGGAAAACAACACCCTTCAGAAGAACACCCACAAATGACATGAAGTACCTTGGTGTGACTCTAAATAAGCAAGTGAAGGAGCTGAGTGAAAAAACAAATGATCAAACAAAAAAAAAAAAACAACAACAACAACAAAACTTCAATTCTCTGAACAAAGAAATTGAAGAAAATATCAGAAGATGTAGAGATCTCCCATGCTCTTGGATCTGTAGGATTAACATAGTGAAAGCAGCCATCCTACCAAAGCAATCTACAGATTCAATGCAATCTCCATCAAAATGCCAACACAATTCTTTATAGACCTTGAAAGGACAATTCTCGACTTTATATAGAAAAACAAAAATCCAAGAATTGCTGAACAACCATGTACAATAAAAGATCTTCTGGAGGTATCTCCATCCCTGATCACAAGCAACAGCAAGAAAAATGGTATGATACTGGCATAGAAAAAGAACAGTCGATCAATGGACTCAAATGGAAAACTGAGAAATACACCCGTACACTTACGGATGCTTGACTTTTGACAAAGAAGCCAAAACCATACAATGAAAAAACAAAACAAAACAAAAAACAAAAGACACATCTTCAAAAAATGGCCACAGAGGAAGACAATGCAGCCACTCCTGATGTGACCTAACAGACTAGGATCAGAAGGAAGAGAAAGAACCCTTCCCTACCAGTGTACTTGGGGTGGGGCATGCATGGAGAAGGGGGAGGAATGGAGGGATGGGGGGAGGGAACTAGAGGGTGGATACAAAGTAAATAAAGTGTGATTAAAAATAAAATAAAATAAAAATTTAAAAAATGGTGCTGGTCTAACTGGATGTCTATATGTAGGAAAATGCAAAATAGATTAAAAATAACAACCTTGGAACCTGCCACAGAGGGCCTCTGAAAGCCTCTGCAGTATAGACTATCAAAGCAGATGCTGAGCCTGATGACCAACTGATGGGCAGAGTGAATGGAATTTTATGTAAGAAGTGGGAAATAGTAAGAGATGGAGGGGACAGGAACTCCACAAGCAGAGCAACAGAACAAGATAATTTGAACACAGGGAACTTCCCAGAGACTCATACTCCAACCAAGGACTATTCATGGAGACAACCTAGAACTCCTGCACAGATGTAGCCCATGGCAGGTCAGTGTCCAAGTGGGTTACATAGTAATGGGAAGAGGGACTGCCTCTGACATAATCTGATTGGCCTGCTCTTTGATCACCTCCCCCTGAGGGGGAAGCAGCCTTACCAGGCCACAGTAGAGGACAATGCAGCCAATTTTGATGAGAACTGATAGACTAAGATCAGAAATAAGAGGAGAACCTCCCCTATCAGTGGACTTGGGGAGTGGCATGCATGCAGAAAGGGAAGGGAGGGTGGGATCTGGAGGGGAGGAGGGAGGGGATTATGGGGGGATACAAAAAAAAAAAAAAAAAAAAACTAGACACACATAATCTGTTAGAAGAAAAAGTGGGGAAGAGCCTGGAACTCACTGGCACAGGAGACAACTTCCTGAAGAAAGCATCAACAGCACAGGCTCCAAGATCAGCAATCAATAAATGGACCTCATCAAACTGAAAAGCTTCTGTAACACAAAGGTCACTGCAAACAGAAGAAAAGGACAGCCTACAGACTAGGAAAGGATTTTCACCAACCATATATCTGACAGAGGGCTGATATACAGAATATATAAAAAACTCAAGAAGTTAAACACCAACAAACCAAGTAATCCAATTAAAACTGGGGTACACAGCTACACAGAAAATTCCCAGTAGAGGAATACTGAGTGGCAGAGAAACA
The DNA here is from genome assembly GCF_907164565.1 of Psammomys obesus. Taxonomy (NCBI): domain Eukaryota; kingdom Metazoa; phylum Chordata; class Mammalia; order Rodentia; family Muridae; genus Psammomys; species Psammomys obesus. Next base: position 50,822,125 of record NW_026591086.1, read on the forward strand.
CCTAACAGAATGCTCAAATCCTTATTCATCAGGGAAATGCAAATCAAAACGACTCTGAGATTTCACCTTACACCCATCAGAATGGCTAAGATCAGAAACTCAAGTGACAACACATGCGGGAGAGGCTGTGGAGAAGGAGGAACCTTCCTCCACTGCTGGTGGGAAAGTAAATGTGTACAACTACTTTAGAATACAGTAAATATTTAAAAATCAATATTGCAAGTGGATGCCTCCAAGCACAGTTTCAAATAGTGATTTTTAAATATCACCTAGAAGATAAAGGCAAAATCTGAAGTTCAAGGTTTTCTCAACTCTGTAACCATTTAGAAGCCGGACTGGGCTACCTGAGATCCTATCTCAAAATGGCAATTATAAAATATTATAAAAATAACAAAAATAAAATATTTTTATTTTGATGATTTTAGATAAATGTTTGTTGACTTTAAAATTGATGGTTTGTTATTTTATTGTAAAGACTGAGGAAAATAATTATTTTTAAATAATGCATATATTGAGATAATCATTACACACTCACAAGTGTGCATGCGCACAAACACACACACAAATAATGACCAATAAATAAAGGCATACAATCCATACATCTATAATGTTGATGTGATTCTTTCCATTGGTATTCATATATCCTCACTATTTCTTTTTGTCTACATATTTCAAGTTTATGGGGATAACATTAATTAACACCTTGGTTTTTGGTTGTTACTACTCTCCTTTACTGCTTTAAGAAAATACTAAGTCGAGATTAAAAAAGTCATAACTATTTGCAAGTATTTAAATATCAAATGTTTATTTAACGGTCTCTTTGTCTGAGTTTTAGACTCGATTTTGAGCCTGGTTTGAGACAGGAAAATGAGAGAGTGTGGGAAAGAGAGTGAAAATAGAGAGCTAGAGAAGAAAGAGAAAAGAAGACAATTACAGATTAATTCTTTCTAACTCTGTTGCAGTTAAACCCCACAGGAAGCTGGCTATTCTTTGTATAATGTATTCATATCACCTTTGAAGAGACAAAGCTCTATATAGGTCAAGGCTATTATTAGAGCTATTATTGATGCTGTGGGGTCTACCTAATAAGTATTATCCTGATGCTGATGTTCCCAGGGAGTCTGGACAAGCATTCATCAATTCCCCTCATGCAATTTCACACTGATTTTTCTTCTTTTGCTGTAAGAACTTCAGGTCACCTTAATGGAATGTGCACTCTGTAGCTCAATAGCCACTGGTGTAAACAGGTAATTTTGAAAAGATCCATGCTGATTAATGATTAGTTTTGCAAAGTGGGGAAGACAATTATGCATGCAGGGGGTAAAGGAACCATGTGGGTCACAGTAAGTGAGTTTTGTATGTGATTGTGTTACCTCAGAGATGCTGCTGTGATTAGTGTAGGCACCTTGAATAAATATATATGTATAGATATGAACTATTTATGCATATACATGTGAAACACTGTACAAAGTTTTCTGAGATTATTATTTTAGTTTTTTGTTTTTTTTTTGAAAGGTTTTTTTTTTTTTCTTTTTAGTTACATTTTGTTAACTCTGTGTCCCAGCTGTATCCTGCTCCCTCATTCCCTCCCCAACCCCACACTCCCTCCCTGGTCACCTCCCTGCCCCTTTCCAAGTCCCCTGATAGGGGAGGACCTCCTCCCCTTTCATCTGACCCTGTTTTATCAGGTATCTTCAGGGCTGGCTGCAAAGTCCTCCTCTGTGGCCTAACAGACTGCTCCTCCCCTGGGGGGGGGGTGTCAAACAGCCTGCCCTTGAGATCCTGTTAGAAATAGTCCGTGTTCCCCTTACTTTTAGTTTTTCTTTCAAAAATACTTAAAATAGATTCTTATCTCGTATAATATATATCAATCACAGTTTTTCCTCTCTCCACTCCTCCCAGCTCCCCACAACCTCCATTCTCCACCTAATTCACTAACCCTCAATCCCCCATTAGAAAAGAGCAGGCCTCCAAGAGGCAATAACCAAACATAACAAAACTAAATACTATAAGATATGAAAAAAGTCCTACTGAAGCTGGACAAGGCTACTCAAAAGGAGAAAAGGAGTTGAGAGAGTAGGCAAGAGTCAGAGACACACTCACTCCCACAGTTAGGACTCCTCATAGCACAAAAGCCCTAAACTAACAACACAACATATGTGCAGACAACCTGTAGCAGTCTATTCTTGCCCCATGCTTGCCTCTCAGTCTTTCTGAGCCCCTATGAGTCATGTCCAGTTGATTCAGTGGCCCATGGTTTTCTTTTCTTTCTTTTTTTTTTTTTTTTGTATTTTATTTTTTTCTTATCACTTACATTTTATTAACTCTGTACCCCAGCCGTGTCCCGATCCCTCATTCCCTCCCAGTCTCTCCCTCCCTCCCTCATCTCCACCGTGCCCCTTGCCAAGTCCACTGATAGGGGGGACCTCTTTTATACCCCATTTAATCTAACTCCTATAATTTGCTACTCCCTCTTCTGCAATTTATTCTTCTTCTCCAATTTATTCTCTCTCTCTCTCTCTCTCTCTCTCTCTCTTTCCCCTCAAAATGTTTATCTAGGGCTCTTTGTTCCCTCTCCCATTTGATGCCAGAGGAAGCTTCTCTCATAACAACTGGACAAGGCACTGATTGAGGAGTATAGCAAAGTATTATAAGGAATCATTGGTTTTGTTTGATTCTTTGTCTTGGCAGTCTTGTTTGTTTCTTTTTTATTTTTTATTAATTTGTTTTTATTACTTACAATTTATTCACTTTGTATCCCAGCTGTAGCTCCCTCCCTAATGCCCTCCCAAATGCACCCTCACTTCCTTTTCTCCACCCATGCCACTCCCCAAATCCACTGATAGGGGTGGTCCTCCTCCTCTTCCATCTGACCCTAGTCTGTCAGGTCTCATCAGGACTGGTTGCACAGTCTTCCTCTGTGACCTCATAAAGGCTGTTCCCCCATCAGTGGGAAGTGATCAAAGAATCCACCACTGGGTTCATGTCAGAGATGGTCCCTGTTCCCCTTACTAGGGAACACTGAGCAGCCAAGAGCTACATCTGTGCAGGGGTTCTAGGTTATCTCCATGCCTTTTCTTGGTTGGAGTACCAGTCTCAAAAAAAACCCTGTGCCAAGATTTTTCGGCTCTCTTTGTGGAACTCCTGTCCCTTCCTGGTCTTTCATTTTCCCCTTCTTTCATAAGATTCCGCGCACTCTGCCGAGAGTTTGGCTATGAATCTCAGCATCTGCTTTGATATCCTGCTAGGCAGAGTCTTTCAGAGGCCCCCTGTGGTAGGTTCCTGTTCTGTTCCCTGTTTTCTCCTGCTTCCAATGTCTATCCCATTTGCTTTCTGAGTGAGAATTGAGCAAATTCCCTAGGGTCCTCCTTCTTGTTTACATCTTCAGGAGTATAGATTTTGGTATGTTTATCCTATGTTATATGTTTAATATACACTTATAAGGGAGTATATACCATATGTGTATTTCTGATTCTGGGATACCTCACTCAGGCTGTTCTTTTATAATTCACACTATTTGCCTGCAAATTTCATGATTTCCATGTTTTTAATTGCTGAGCAGTATTCCATTGTGTAAATGTACCACAATTTCTGTATCCATTCCTCCTTTGAACTACATCTGGGTTGTTTCCAGATTCTGACTATTTAAAATATAGCTGCTGTGAACATGGTTGAGCAAATGTCCTTGTTGTGTACTTGAGCAAGATGTACTTGGTTAAGATGATCAATCCTCACTCAGGCAAACAGGATGGACTTTTGGAAAGGGAGAAAATAGGGAACTAGACAGGAGCCTACTACAGTGGGACACTCAATGACACTATCCAACAGGATATAAAAGCAGATGCTGAGGCTCATAGCTAAACTTTGGACAGACTGCAGGGAATCTTATGAAAGAAGGGAGAGATAGAAAGGCCTGGAGAGGACAGGAGCTCCATAATGAGAGCAACAGAACCAAGATATCTGGGCCTAGTGATCTTTTCTGAGACTGATATTCCAACCAAAGAGCATGGACAAAGATAACCTAGAACCCCTACACAGATGTAGCCCATAGCAGCTCAGTCTCCAAGTGGGTTCCTTAATAAAGGGGACAGGGATTGTCTTTGACAGGAGCTCAGTGGCTGGTTTGTTGATCACCTCCCCCTGAATGGGAGCAGCCTTACCAGGCCACAGAGGAGGACAATGCAGCCAGTCCTTATGAGACCTGATAGGCTAGCATCAGATGGAAGAGGAGGACCTCCCCTATCAGTGGACTATGGAGAGGGGCATGGAAAGAGGTGAGGGAGGGAGGTTGTGTTTGGGAGGGAATGAGGGGGTGCAGAAGGGACACAAATTACATAAAATGTAATTCATATAAAAAGAGTTTTTGTTTTTTTGTTTGTTTGTTTGTTTGTTTGTTTTGAAGATGCTGTCTTTTTTTTTTTTTTAATTGCGTAGTTTAGGCTTCTTGGTTAAAAATCAAGTATCCATAGGTGTGTGGATTTATTTCTGGGTCTTCTTTTCTGTTCCATTGATCCACCATTATGTTTCTATGCCAGTACCATGCAGTTTTTATTACTATTGTTCTGTAGTACAGCTTAAGATCAGGGATGTAGATATCTCCAGACAATCTGTTGTTGTACAGGATTATTTTAGTGATTCTATTTTATTTGTTTCTTTGTTTGTTTTCCATATGAGATTGAGAATTGTTCTTTCAAGGTCTGTAAAGAACTTTGTTGTTATTTTGATGGGAATTGCATTGAATACGTAGACTGTTTTCAGTAAAACGGTCATTTTTACTCTGTTAATCCTGCCATCCAGGTGCATGGGAGATCTTTGATATCGTCTTCAACTTCTTTCTTCAGAAACTTGAAGTTTTTTTCATACAGGTCTTTCACTTGCTTGACTAGTGTTATACGAAGATACTTTATATTATCTGTGGCTGTTGTGAAGGGTGTGGTTTCCCTCATTTCTTTCTCCATCCATTTGTAATTTGTGTACAGGAGGGTTAGTGTGTATACTGTATGTATACTCTATTGTGTATAGGAGGGTTTTTTCTTTTAATTAATCTTGTACCCAGTCACTTTGCTTTGCTGAAGCTGTTTATCAGCTGTAGGGCTACTCTGGTGGAATTTTGGGGGTTGCTTATGTATAGTATCATAGAATCTGCAAATAGCTATACTTTGACTTTTTTCTTCCCAATTTGTTTCCGCTTGATCTCCTTTAATTGCCCTATTAGCTAGAACTTCAAATACAGTATTAAAGAGGTATGGAGAGTGAGGGCAAATTTGTCTTTTCCCTGACTTTGGTGGAAGCTTTAGCATTTTAAAGGGATTTATTCGTTTCATTTTTAAGGAAGCCGATCATCTTTATATAACTACTATTAAGGTCTTTTTCTCATGCTTCAGCTCTATTGGAATACTCATGGCCTGCCATGATAAGATAGCTGGACTCTAGTGGAGACAAATTGTCTGGGTTGTAATTGATTTTGTTCCATTGTGTAGATGGACCACAATTTCTGTATCCATTCCTCCTTAAGATCCAGGTATACCACTCCTAGGCATATACCTAAAAGAGGCTCAAGTACACAATAAGGACATTTGCTCAACCATGTTTGTAGCAGCTTTATTTGCAAAAGCCAAAAGCTGGAAGCAGCCCAGATGCCCCTCAGTGGAGGAATGGATACAGAAATTGTGGTACATCTACACAATGGAATATTACTCAGCAATAAGAAAGAAAGAAATCATGCAATTTGCACGTAAATGGTGGGATCTTGAAAAGATCATCCTGAGTGAACTATCCCAGAAGCAGAAAGACGCACATGGTATATACTCACTCATATAGATATACAATATAGGATAAACCTACTAAAATCTGTACACCTAAAGAAACTAATCAAAGGGAGGATTCTTGCTAAAATGTTCAATCCCTATCCAGAAAGGCGAAGAGGATGGGCATCAGAAGAAAGAGAAAAGATGGAACAATTCAGGAGCATGACACAGAGGACCTCTGAAAGGCTTTGCCCTGTAAACTATCAGTGCAGATGCTGAGACTTATGGGCAACCTTTGGGCAGAGTGCAGGGAATCTTAGGAAAGAAGTGGGAAAACGTAAGATCTGGAGAGGACAGGAACTCTATAAGGAGAGCAACAAAACCAAAAAATCTGAGCACAGGCATACTCCAATCAAGGACCATGCATGGAGATAACCTAAGACCCCTGCACAGATGTAGCCCATGGCAGTTCAGTATCCAAGTGGGTTCCATTGTAATAGGAACAGGGACTGTCTCTGACATGAACTGATTGGCCTGCACTTTAATTACCTCCCCTTGGGGGGGAACAGCCTTACCAGGCCACAGAAGACGACATTGCAGCCACTCTTAATGAGACCTAATTGACTAGGATCAGAAGGAAGGAAAAGAAGACCTTCCCTATCAGTAGACTTGGGGAGGGGCATGCATGCAAAGGGTGGAGGAAGGGAGGGATTGGGGTGGGAGGAGGGAGGGAACCACAGAGGGATACAAAGTGAATAAAGTGTAATTAATAATGAATTGAATATATATCAATATATATACATCAAACATAACAAAGTTACAAGGACATCTACAATTTTAAGAACAAAAAGAATAAAGACTAATGAGAAAGAAGCAACTTTAATGGTTCATACTCGTCATAAAAATAAAGAACTAGCCATATGCAGAGTAGAACAGATTGTAGGTGCCTTGAATTTATTATAAGCCACTTGCATGAGTACCAGTGCCATCCCAAGAGGCTAAATTCACTCTTAGAAGGCAGTATTAGTCAATTTACCAGAATAAAATCACATAATATTACTAGCCTGCAGTTTTCACCACCTTAACAACACTACACTAACGACTAAGTTTTCAGCAAAATAACCAGTGAAGCATACCCTGACCAAATATTCTGCCAATAATACATCATTCATAACCTGTACATGTATAACACATACATATGAGCTGTCAACTCCATACACACCTAATTTCCTGATATTTTCAAGCATGTATTATATTAAATAAGATTAGCCCTTTGTAAATATCTATGAAACTATTAAAAGCATATCAGTTCATGCATCTAATAACTTAACTGTTTCAGTCATTTTTGTGGAGCAAGATCACTTCAGCTTGATGTCATGGAGATGCAGGCATTTCAGACACTCCTTTGACTATGTCTTTCCCTCTGTCTGCTTTAATGCTCTATTTCTTTTAAGCATAGCAAGGCTATGTCACTGTGTATGTCTTTGAAGCCTTGCACAGAGGTAGTATATTTATAAATACCAACCAGTTAAAAAGATTTCAATAGATATCAAAGAATAAACTTATGACCTAGAATCCTTGGAAAACAAAGCAAAACAACAACCCAGCTCAAAGATATTTTTCAATAGCACCGTGTCTGGCAAAATATAAGTAGAAGCTGCATACAACTGTAGCTGAAATAGAAACAAAATTGGACATTTCCCCTGGGAAAACATATTGAACCGTAGACTGTACTACACTCCTTGCTTGGGGAAATATGTAAAATAAAATTTATTTTCAGGGGAGTATTTGTATGGTTTTCAGTGAAAACACCCATTTTCGATAGCCTAGGTCTTTTTCTTTCATATGCCCACGTTTCTGAGAAATGTTCCAAATAGCTTAAAATTTAACATGAGAGAGAAAGAATTTAAGATATACAGTCTTTGGACCCACTTGCAAGCATTTTGATCACTTTTAGGACTGTCTTGCCAAGTCACAATCAAAAAGGACCTTAAAATCCTGACTCAAATTAATGAACTGTGGTGGATGGGAAAGGGAGCTCCTTTTCCTGAGGAATAAGAAAGGGGAGAGGAGGGAGGAAGGGAAGGTGGGACTGGAAGGGGAAGAAAAATGGGCCTACAACCAGGTTGTAAAGTGAATTTAAAAAATAAATATAAAAAGACTTACAAGTATGTTGGTTCGGTAAATATCGTGCTATACAGTGTCATCTGTATAGCAAAGATCAGAAGTCAATGACTCTTACATATCAGATCTACGAGTATTAGAAAGTGCATGGCTAAATTAGAAAAATGAAAAGCTGCTAGTACAAGATCAACTAAATACAAAGAATCAAAGGAAAAAGCATGACCATAAGATGAAAGAGTATGTAAAATATGTGTAATATCATAAGAAATTGAAAAACATTTTAATGCATTTCTATTAAAGATACATACATGTATATACACATATGTATTTGATCAAATATACTCAGTTTTTATTTTAGATTCAGATGCATGAAAATCATATACAATATTTAGATCATACTTTAATGTCATTCAAGGATGAGAGTCCCCATCAGGACTCTCTTCAAGTTGTATCACAATTGAATGCGATCTCTTCCACTGTGGCCTGTCAAGGCAATCCCACCATAGGAAAATGATGTAAAAGCTAGGAAGTGAGTCCCTGTCTGATTTAGTCCCCACTTCCCTTATTAGAGTACAGACTTGAAGCCTAAGCTGCTCATCTACTACATATTTGTTGGGGCTTAAGTATAGTTCATGCATAGTACTTGGTTGATGCTTTAGTCTCAACACCCCTCCCCATAGGCCCTTAGTACTTGGCTCTGTTCTTTTTTTCTTTTGGAGATCCTGTCACTTCCCAGTCCTTTTCTCTTTCCTCCCACTATTCCCCAAGACACTCAAAGCATCCACTCATGTTTGTTTGTGAGTCTCAGCATCTGTTTTGAGGTGTTACTACGTATAGCCTGTCAGAGGACAACTCTGACAGGCTCCAGTCTGCAAGCTTAGCAGAGTGTCATTCATAGTGTCAGGGGTTGACACTCTTTGATGGGGCAAGTCTTTGGTTTGGCCAGGCATCTGTTGAACATTCCCTCAATATCTGCTCTGTCTCTTCTACCTTTACCCTTGCACTTCTCGTAGGCATGATAAATTTTGGGTCAAAATTTTTGTGTGTTAATTTTCCCACCACAATTCTTTACAGATCTTGAAGAACAATTCCCAACATCATTCAGAAAAAAAAAAAAAAAAAAAAAAAAACAGAATAGCTAATACAAATCTATACAATAAAAGAGCTTATGGTGGTATCTCCATCCCTGATTTCAAGCTGTACTACAGAGCAGTATTAAGAAAAACTGTATGGTGAGGGCATAAAAACAGACTGGTGGATCAATGGAATCAAACCCTAAAAGAAATCCACACATCTATGGACAATTGATTTTTAACAAAGAAGACAAAGACACATAATGGAAAAATGATAGCATCTTCAAATGGTGCTGTTCTAAGTGGATGTCTACATGTAGAAAAATGCAAATGGATCCATTTTACAACCCCGTACAAAACTCAAGTCCATATGTATCAAGCATCTTAACACAGAACCATAGACACTAAACCTAATAGATGAGCAATTGGGGAATTGCCTGTATGCATTGGTACAAAGGACAAGTTTTGAAGATAAAATCATCAGCTCATGAAATAAGATCAATAATTAATAAATGGGATCTTATAAAACTGAAACGCTTCTATAAGGCCAAGGACATGATCAATAGAACAAACTGGCAGCCTGAAGAATTGTGAAAAAAAATCTTCACCAACTCTATTTCCAACAGAGGACTAATATACAAAATATATAAAGAACTCAAGAAATTAAATACTAATTAACTGAATAACTCAATTAAAAATGGGGCACAGACCTAAACAGAGAATTCTCAACATAGGAATCTCTGTTGAGAAGTACTTAATGAAATGTTCAGTTTCCTTCCTCATCAGGAAAATGCAAATCAAAACAACTCTGAGATTCTTACACTTGTCAGAATGGCTAAGGTAAAAACTCAAGTGACAGCACATGCTGGAGAAGAGGTGGAAAAAGTGAAACCCTCCTCCATTGCTGGAGGGAATGTAAACTTGTACAATTACTGTGAAAATCAATCTGGACTTTTTTTTTTCCAGAAAAGTGGGATAATACTCAGATATTAAAATATATATCTCCCTCAAGACACAGCCACACCATTCCTTGGACTATATCCAAAAGATGATCCACCATACGACAAGGACACTTGCTCAACTGTGTTTGATAGGTCCAAAGTTTATAATTAGAGTCTTAGGGCAGCATGCCTGAAGTTCTGAGTAAAAGTTTAGACAAAGGAATGGGTTATTTAAAACATGTCCCACCACTGCAGGGAGTAATCAGTCTCAACCACATTCCTTCCTACACTTAAGAGATACTATTTTCTGGCAGCCTATCCAGATAGCCCCTAGCTTGTGACCACAGAATGTGCTAATAACCTTTCCTTAGCAACAGCTAATCAGCACATTCCAGGTAATGTTCAAATACTCATGATCAAATACTCTCCAGACACCCAGGCCTGAACCATTTTATGGTCTTGGTTCCTAAAGTAGACTACCCTACCCAAAGCTTAGAGCCCATGCTTGAGGTTTTTCCCTTTAAAAACCCTCTTCCCAGGACTGCCTCTGACATAATCTGATTGGCCTGCTCGTTGATCACCTCCCCCTGAGGGGGGAGCAGCCTTACCAGGCCACAGTAGAGGACAATGCAGCCACTTTTGATGAGAACTGATAGACTAAGATCAGAAAGGAGAGGAGAACCTCCCCTATCAGTGGACTTGGGGAGTGGCATGCATGCAGAAAGGGGAGGGAGGGTGGGATCGGGAGGGGAGGAGGGAGGGGCTTATGGGGGGATACAAAATGAATAAAGTGTAATTAATAAAAAATTAAAAAAAAACCCTCTTCCCCTAAATCTCAGGGTAACACTCCTCCTGCTTTAACAGAGAGGTTGTTGCAACCCAAGCTTGAGCATGTATCCAATAAACCCTTGTGTGTTTTGCATTGGATTCAACTCCTGTTGGTCTTTTGGGGGTCTCGAGATCTGGGTACAACATGTTCATAGCAACTTTATTTATAATAGCCAGAGACTGGAAATAACCTAGATGTGCCTCAATTGAAGAATGGATCAAGAAAATGTGGTATTACACAATGGAATAATACTCAGATATTAATATATATATATATATATATATATATATATATATATATATATATATCATGCATGCAATTTGCAGGCAAATGGATGGAACTAGAAAAAAATCATTCTGAGAGAGGTAACTTAGATCCAGAAAGACACACATGGTATGTAGTCACTCATAAGTGGATATTAGACACATAGTACAGGATAACCATTGTACAATTCACAGACCCAAAGAAACTAAGTAAAAAAAGGGCCCAAGTGAGGGTGTGTGAATCTCACTGAGAAGGGAAAATAGAAAAAAATCAAAGCGAGTGCTCAATGAGAGGGAAGAGGAAAGGATAGGGAGTGCTGAGGGAAGTAAGAGTGGGTATCTGATGCAGGGAGTGGGGGTGGGTTGGGGAGAGAAGGGTAAGAAGAACAGAGGGCAATTGGAGAAAAGAGAAACTGTGGCCTGGGACATTTCTGACACAGGCAGGAGACGTATGACATGGTAGGCTTCTGTGAAGATTTGGGAGTGATTCTAGCGGAGACTCCTACTAGCTACTGGTGGGAGACATGAATACTAAGGAAGCTACCTTCTATATAGACAGAACTCCTAGTAGAGATATTGCAACATCAACCCACCTACAAATACTTTGACCCAAAATTTATCCTGCCTACAAGATGTAGAGAGATAAAGATAGAGCAGGTATCCAACCAATGCCTGGCCACACCATGAGATAAAGCCAACCCCTAACACTATGAACATCACTGCTATGTCTGCAGACAGGAACCCAGCATAGCTGTCTTTTGAGAGTATTTACCCAGCAGTGGTTAGAAATAGTTGCAGAGACTCACAACCAAACATTGTGCAGATTGCAAGGAGCCTCATGGAAGTGTGGAAAAAAAGGTATAAGGTCCTGAAGAGAATAGGGTCTCCACAAGAAAACTAACAGAGCCAAATAACCTAGGCCCAGGGAGTGCTTGTGGAGACTGAAGCACCAACCATGGACCATGTATGAATTGGATCTATGTCCCCTGACAGATATATACAGGATGGACACTTTGGTCTTCATATGGGTTCCCTAGCAAGGAGAGTGTGGTGTGTCTCTGACAAGGATTCTCATATGTGCTTTTTGATCCCTTCACCCTGGAGGAGCTGCCTGGCCAGGCCACGCTGGGAGATAATGTGCACAGTACTGATACAATTTTTATGTGCTAAAATGGCGGTGGGAGGACAAGACTCCTCTTTTTTAAGGAGGAGTGGAGAGGAAATACGTGGAAGAGGGAAGGAGGATGGGACCAGGAGGAGAGGAGGGAGGGGGCTATGACTGGAATGTAATGTGAATAAATAAATAAAGTTAAAAAAGAAGTGGAATAAAATTTTATGAGAAAGCATGATGTTTTCAATTATTTCAAATATGATCTTTCTTGTGAAGGCAAAATCCTACAAAATACTATGTCTATGGAGACAAGGAGACAAAAGACATGTAAATTTGATAATATTACTTCATGATCTGATTTGAGATTTGAAAATATAAAATATTTTCAGTCATCTTTTTAAGTAAAAGAAGATTGTTTTATTTAGGTGGCCTAATGTACAAAGTAAAATGCAAAGCAATAAGTGAGCAGCAAGAATACAAATGTAATATTCAATCACAAGCACCAAAATATTATCATAGTTAGATATCTCATCAAGATAAAACATGATCCCTAAGGAAGAATATTCTTGTGTGTTAGCAAATATTAATGCTATGCTAATGAAGCCTATTTTAGTCACATACCAAATCTATTTTCAAACAAATCAAATGAAAAGTACTTTTAAAATAACTTAGATATAAATAAAAACATTACTTTGTTTTATCTCTACCCATTAAGAAGATAATTAATTCTGTTTTATCCATAATCTCTATAACAGTAAATATCTCATACATTTACTAAAAGCAACTCTAAACATAATATGTTAAGTAAATAAGGAACCTGTTGATTTCTAGAGTTTCATTAAATATTCATATTAATATGAGAAGTTGTTTTGGAAAATGTCTCCATCTGTTGGGAGTTCATCATGCAGGCTATGAGTTTATCACTTGTGTATGTAATTCATTTAATTATTCATAACTCCTCACACAAAGTTTAAACATAATACAAAGATACCTGTCTCTTTATTCTAATTTACATATTCTTTTAAATGAATACTAACTTATGTGTCAAATTTTTTGTATTATAAATTATTATTACTATTACTATTTTTTAAAAAAGTCAGAATAATTCTTTATCAGAGTTTGATTTTTGGCAACAAGGAAATAATATGGAGAAAGTATTAGTCCAAGATAATTTTGTTGAATTAAAGACTTAAATGTATTTTAGAAATATGGCCTAACATACTATCAACTCTGGGTAGATTTTCTTATAAAATAATGTGCTGCCCTATTTATGCTTCTTCCTGGGGGTAGCCATATCAGTCATGCAAGCACCAGGCTGGGCTGCCGGATTGAAGCTTTGCAGGTGCCAGGGTCTCAGTAGACAGAGAGTGTGTGGGGAAAGAGCATACCCAGGAACAGCTTTCGAGAGTTGTTTTGGTTTATTGGGAGGAGAAAGCTGTTTATGGCCATGAGGATGTTGTCAGCATCTCTAGGGCAAGGTCTGGGTGGTCATGTACCACTGGCCAGAGCAGGGGTGTTGGAAGATGCTTATTTTGCATACTCAGGGGCTTTAGGAAAACCTTGTAAGGTTAAACAAGGAGTGAAATCTGATAACTTTCAAGGTTATAAACTCTTGATGGTGGGGGACATGGATTTGTGGTGCAAGGTCGGGAGGGGGGAGGTAGTCCATTTATGCCATCCTCATGTTAGAGGTTTTGGGGATTGAAGCTTCCTCAACCCTTCCTCCATAACCCTGGGCCACTACAGTCCCATAAATGTGTATAAGAAAATTTGACACACAGGATAATTCTAAAAGATAATTTTGTTAGGCTACTATGTTGTCTAACTTAGTGCCCTGAAAGACTGACTGGTCTCTAATATGGTATCATGATTATATACAATGACTGAAAACAGCTGTGGTTACACACCCTGGAAATTCAAAACACCAAGACAGTAATAATACTTTAGATGAATTGAAGAGGGGCTTTCTATATCCTGCCCCGGGCTTAACAGCTAATGTTTATTGAAGAAGGGGAAGTTGCTATTCTTTGGTGGAGCAGTAGTCACTGGGAGGTTGCTCATGCTGCAATGGACACCAAGCCCACATGCACTCATTGGAATTTCTGCTGTATTAAAAACAGCATGAAGTTCAGCGGAAGGTGGGAGATATATTTGGGAACCTGATGTAACTTCATAAAGGTAGTACAAGATGAATATGATCATGATACATTATAAAAATATATAATTTTTACATAAATGAAAAATATGTCAGACTTATGAGGGATGGTATAGAAAAGGGAGAAAAAGTATAAGAAGATCAAGAAAAAAATTCCATATAATAATAGCATAATAATGAGCCAATATTAGAAAATATATGGACATGTAGATATAGGAGCATTTCAAGACTCTAAGTGAACATGAACAGAAAAGAACTTGCCAATGTCTTACTATAACCAATTCAGCAAGTACATGAAAGAGAAAACAAAATTACTTCCAAAGTCTTCAGGAGAGATCTACAGACATAAAAGGCAAATTCCTTAGAAGAGCAGATTCTCAGGATTTTAATCTTGCTGGATAAGGTGTAGATTAGATCCTCAGCCACACCCTGGGTTGAATCACACATTTGCTTAGCATTTTAAAAGACTTCAATGTACATATTACCAAATGTAATTATTATATAAGCATACTTTGATTTTAAAACAAAATACATCTAAACATATTAGAAAAATTATAAAATAAATTCAGGTACCTAATTAGATGCATATGTTGAATACCTTGGATATTAAATACATCACATATCATAACTGTTATTGTTAAATGTTCAGTTAACAAAGCAATGGACTTTGATTTCATTATACTTCACAACTATTAAAAAAGTGAACACTTTCTGGTATCAAGGTAATATTCAGCTCACACTCTAAATAAATAAAGTTATTTTCTGTGGCACTGTGGTCTGTCATAAAACAAACAGCAAACAAGAATTTGGTTAGCATTCATGAACTATGCTGTATATGCTGTTAAGACAACACTAGGAACAAAGTGTGAAATCAAGCAAAGAAAATTCTTAAAAATTAGTTTATCCAATTATATTATCTGACAGGTTAGAAAAAAAAAAAGATTTCCCATACAACACAAAAGCTAAAATAGTCTCACATACAGCAAAGAATGATCTGCTTAAAATGTTTTATGGCTGGCAGAGTTCCCATCTCCTCCCTTCAGAAGTAGGTGATCCCATCCTAAGCATATTTGTCAACAGCAGTTGTGAAGCATGGAAGAGTTCTGAGACAACAACAAATATCACTCACTGTTTGAAAATTAAGGAGAAGCAGTGTGTCAGCAAGGAGTATCAGAAATGAATGCAGACATAAGGTAAGATTACCATCATTGTAAAGACTCCCATGTCCACCATGCAATATGTTATAACAGATTGCAGTTATAGTAGCATTAGACTCTGTGAATACCAGTTTGTTCATTTTACTGGAAAATGTCAGCAGACATCATTATGTTTTCCAATTGAATGACTCTGCCATTTTGCCAATTAAAATATGTATTATTGAAAGAGATAAGTCAATAATGCATACTTGTAACTTTATTCACTGATTTTTGCTCCTTTTATTTATTCTATTGATTCTCCAAGTTCATTAAGAATTCTCTTTTTAAAAGTATAATTGGTGTTTAGGTGATAGGGTTACAACAAACCAAAAGCGATACATATAGATGTAATAGTATAAGTACATTATAATTTTCATGTTTAAACAAAAGGTAAAAGTAACTAAGAAACTGTTAGATGTGTAAATAAGCTTCCCCTTACCTGTTACCTAAAGTCATACAAACTAAATAGGGGAACAAACTATACTACAGAAATACACAATTCACTGCGAAGACGATATATATCAACTTGAAATATTAAGAAAAAAAGTCCATTTTATCTTTCAAATTCAGACTAGAACTTTATGTAGGGTGAGATAGGTTTTGAAAACAGAAAAGAAAATATGTGACATATTATAATATGTTTATGTCATTATATGCTATTGTATAACAGATTATTTTTATAGTCAAATTACTCCAAAGGAAAAGTCCAACCTGCACATTACAACATTAATCAACCTTACAAAAGAGTACAAAAAAGAAAGCATTTTTTGTAGAAATCTTGCAAAATTTCAAGAAACTACATAAAAAATTAATGCTTTCAAAAAACTGGTTTACTTTAACATATGGAGAATGAGATTTAACTATCATTTATTTATTATTTATTTATTTAGTGTGTGTATGAGTGTGTGTGTGTACATGTGTGTGCCTGTAAATAAGGCACTTCGGGATTCATATGAAAGTCAGGACAATTTTCACAATTTCATTCTACCCTTTCCCATGTGCATCCTGGAAATTTAGATCTTAGGTTTCCAAGCAAGCACCTTTATCTGCTGAGTCATCTTGTCATCTCTGAACCAATTTTAAAACATTCAAAATATGCAAATAATAAATAAATATATATGTGAATTAAGCTAAATAGGCTTACACAAGCAGTTTTGTGATCGAAATATAACAATGTGAATTACTGGTTTAAAAACGAGTGAAAAATTAACAGAAAATAAAATAAAATTAATTTTAAATAAAAATGTTAACTTTTAGAAGATTTCATTATAAGGGGTGCAAGCAAATGATGGGAACTAGAAAAGATCATTCTGAGTGAGGTATCCTAGAAACAGAAAGACACACAAGGTATATACACATTTGTAAGTGGATATTAGACATATAATATAGGATAAACATACTAGAATCTATACACCTGAAGATTCTAAACAAGAAGGATGACCCTGGATAAGAAGATCAAGCCTCACTCAGAAAGGCAAACAAGATGGACATCAGAAGAGGGAGAAAACAGGGAACAGGACAAGAGTCTACTACAGAGGGCCTCTGAAATGCTCTACCCAGCAGGGTATCAAAGCAGATGCTGAGACTCAAGCAACACTTTGGGCAGAGTGCAGGAAATCTTATGAAAGAAGGGGGAGAAAGAAAGATCTGGAGGGGACAAGAGTTCCACAAGGAGAGCAACAGAACCAAAAATCTGGGCCCAGGGGTCTTCTCTGAGACTGATTCTTCAACCAAGGATCATGCATGAAGATCACCACCTAGAACCACTGCACAGATGTAGCCCGTGGTAGCTCAGTGTCCACTTAGGTTTTCCTAGTAAGGGAAATAGGGCTGTCTCTGACATGAATTTAGGCTGGCACATTGATCACCTCCCCCTGAAGGGGGAGCAGCCTAACTAGGCCAGAGAGGAAGACAATGCAGCCAGTCCTGGTGAGATCTGATAGGCTAGGGTCTGGAAGTGGAGGAGGACCACCCTAGCAGTAGACTCGGGAGGGGCATAGGAGGAGATGAGGGAGGGATTGAGAGAGGACAAGGGAGGGGGCTACAGCTGAGATACAAAATGAATGAACTGAAATGATTAAAAAATATTTTTTTTAAAAAAAGAGCGATGAAAACTGTGACAAGACAATCAGAGAGAGTACATTATGCGAACATACTAAGGACTCTGGAGAAAAATTGGGAAATCTATGTAGATTAAATAAAAGAGATTATAGAACTTCTATATATGTGAATAAAATAGAGGAAAGAGAGTAAAAGAGACACTACTTGGTCAACTAATAAAAGATTAAAGGATTTAAACTGGAAAAGATTTAATGGAAGACAAAGACATAGCAGAACCATGACCCAAGAAAATATCCCGTTTGTTACAAAATAAAGAAGACAAAAGTAAATATAAAGAAGGAGGAGTGGGAGTGGGAGGAGGAAAAAAAGCCAGAAATAATTAATTGATTTAGCAAGGTAGGCATAGCTTTATTCATAATAGCTGGAATCTGGAAACAACCTAGATGTCACTCAACTGAAGACCGTATACAGAAATTGTGGTACATTTACTTAATGGAACACTTAGCTATTAAACACAAGAAAATCTTGAAAATTTCAGGCAAATGGTAACTAGAAAAGATCATCTTGAGTGAGGTAACCCAGAAGCAGAAAGACACACATGGTATATACTCACTTATAAGTGGATATTAACCATATAATATAGGGTAAACATATTAAAATGTCCTTCCTCTTCAGAAGGACAAATGCAACAGATATTAGAAGCAGGAGAAGACAGGGAAAAGGACAGGAGCCTACCACGAATGGCCTCTGAAATACTCTACTGATAGAGGTATAGAAGCAGAGACTGAGACTCTCCCTCTTCTTCTCCTATGCCCCTCTCCCAGTCCAAAAATAGGAAAGGTCCTCCTCCCCTTCCATCTGACCCTAATCTATCAGGTCTCATCAGGACCAGCTTCTTTGTCTTCTTCTGTGGACTGGTAAAGCTGCTCCTCCCTCAGGTGGAGGTGAGCAAAGACCAGCCCACTGGTTGATGTAAGAGAAAGTCGGTCCCTGTTCCTATTATTTGAGAATCCTCGACATTGAGCTGCTATGGGCTACTTCAGTGCAGGGGTTCTAAGTTATTTCCATGCATGGTCCTTGTTTGGAGTATCAGTCTCAGTCAGAAAAGACCAGTGTGCCCAGATTTTTAGGTTTTGTTGATTTACTTGTGGAGCTCCTGTCCCCTCCAGGTGTTTCTATCTCTCCCGTCTTTCATAAAATTCCCTGCACTGTGCTCAAAGTTTGGCTATTAATCTCAGCATATCTTTTTATACCCTGCTGAGTAGAGTCTTTCAGAGGCCCTCTCTGATAGGCTCCTGTCCTGCTTCCTGATTTCCCTCTCTTCTGATGTCCATCTCATTTGCCTATCTAAATGAAGATTGAGCATCTTCCCAGGGATCGCTTTCTTGATTAGCTTCCTTAGGTGTACAGATTTTAGTACTATCATCCTATAACTCATTGACACTGGAGGCAACTTCCTGAACATAACACCAACAGTGCAAGCTCTAAGATCAACAATCAATAAATGGACCTTAAGAAACTGAAAAGCTTCTGTAAAGCAAAGGACTCTGTCATCAGAACAAAACCATAGCCTACAGATTGGGAAAGGATCTTCACCAACCCTATATCTGACAGAGGGCTAATATCCAGAATATAGAAAGAATTTAAAAAGTTAAACAGCAACAAATCAAGTAACACAATTAAAACATGGGGTACAGAGCTAAACAGAGAATTCCCAATAGAGGACCATTGAATAGCAGAGAAACACTTAAAGAAATGCTCAACATCCTTAGTCATCAGAGAAATGCAAATTAAAATGACCCTGAGATTTCACCTTACACCCATCAGAATAGTTAAGATCAAAAATTCAAGTGACTTTCAGAGGCCCTCTATGGTAGGCTCCTGTACTGTTTCTTGTTTTCTCCTACTTTCAATGTCCATCCCATTTGTTTCTCTAAGTGAGGATTGATCATCTTACCCCAGGATCTCTTTCTTGTTTAGCTTCTTTAGGTGTATAGATTTTAGAATGTTTACCCTATCTTATAGGTCTGGTATCCACTTATAAGTGAGTATATACTGTGTTGTGATACAAAGATCATCCTGAGTGAGATATCCCAGAAGCTGAGAGACACATGTGGTACATACTCACTTATGAGTGGAGAAGTCGTGATTCGTACATTCACTAATGTCGTTATAGTTATGCCAGATTCCTTCTGATCTTTCTTTCACACTGACTCAACATAAGGGCTAAAAAGATGGAGAGCCGTCTTTAAAAAAGTGGAGATGGGGGCTTTACTTCAACTATTTATCTACTATTAATTATTTCACAACAATAGAGAAAGCTTAATTCTATATGGGCCTTCATATTGTGGACCAAGTCTCTTATAATACTCTCAGACATAATTTAAGCTGAAAGCAGATTTAATTTTAATAATGTCACTATTTATATTTTAAAGTTATTACCTAAAATATCTCAATATTTGAAGAATATAAGATGTAAAATAGCAATAAAGTTTTGATTTTGTTTAAAATATAAAATTGATCACCTGTTTGACCTTACCAAAATAAACTGGTTATCAAATGTGAAAACAATATATCAAAGACATCTTTCACTGCGTCACTTAAAGTCACTCCAGTGATTACAATACAACACAAAGTTTCTGCTTTCATTGCGTTCTGAAATTGTGTTATGTATTATAAATTTCCCTGCAGGTTCGGGATATCATCAGTGTTTCTTTTCCATTTATCTTAATAAACAGAGTACTGATCCAATGGAGAGTAATATTGATCAATTTCCCTGAGTTTTCGAAGCTTTTTTAAATCCATGTATAGTCCACCAGGCACCAAAATAATTCTTCAATTTTATATAATTACATTTGTACCTTGGCTTGTATTGTAACTGTCAAAAAGAAAATTTGAAATCCCTTTCATGTTTGTGGCATCCAAATTATTGTTTTTTTAAAAAGCTCATAATTTAGCAAAGCAGAATATTTTCAGCTTTAAAATTTTCTCATTAAAAATACTTTTCTAAAATAGCTCCACATTTAAATTTGCTTTTTTGTCACTATGAAAAAAATTAACTATATCTATTTATATTTTTATTATATAAATATTTTATTTTACATGAGTATACATAAGTCATAACTATATCCATATATTTTCAAATCATGCAAAAAATGCAACATAATCTCTTTAAAATCCAGTTCTCTCCTTTCTCCCAATTTCTTGAGTACGTTCCTAAAAGTTCTTTTCTAGAGTTGAGTTTTGCTACTTAATTAGACGTGATGCTAAGGCTCAGGACCATTTTAAAAACTCCAGGAATGTTTTCTCTGAAGTTTCAGAACACTATGCACATGCACTTGGAACTATCATCTACTGAAATGGAATATAGTCCAAACTTATACTTTAAGAAACTTTTCCAGTATGTTCAAAAAACTTACACTGGTTCTTCAAGAAGTGATTTCAAAGTTTTAGATTTAAACAGTTCATTCACAACTGAACTTTACCCAGAAAACTGTATATAAAAATAAGTTAAGCCTGTGTATGAGAGAGTACTCATTATCAATGTATTGTATTATATTCCAATCTGTTGTCTGTTGTCAGTTGTATGTCATCATCATAGGTTATTCTTTCTGTTTGACCACATGAAAAATGAGAGGAGAAAATGAGCACCTGGATACTTATGAGCTTGCCTCCAGTTACCTTGGGAGGCCACTGACACAGCTAGGAGAGGTCCTTAGAGAATGACAACTCACTCAAATTGCATGTGTTGCCCAGTAGCAAATTTATTTTAAGGAAAAATTGCCACTCTCACTGACCAGAGGTCACAGGCAGAACAAAGACCTCAGAGAGTCACAATCGTTCCCCACAGGTGAAGGTCCCATTGAGTGCAAAAGG
Source organism: Psammomys obesus (assembly GCF_907164565.1). Classification (NCBI taxonomy): domain Eukaryota; kingdom Metazoa; phylum Chordata; class Mammalia; order Rodentia; family Muridae; genus Psammomys; species Psammomys obesus. Next base: position 50,843,501 of record NW_026591086.1, read on the forward strand.
CAATGGTAACAAGACAAAGAGTTCCCCTACCAAAATTCCATCAAAGGAATTATTACAGCCTTTGGCTTTATGGATCCTGTCAAAGAGAAATGACTTCTGCTGTCACAGACTGCTAGCCATAACCCTGCAAAGTCCAATAGTGAGGCCAATAGAACAGCTCCCTGAGATTTCAATAAAGGCTGACTCGGGCAAAATGTAGTAATGCCTTATGGTGTTTCTCTGAGCTGCATCACGGTTTTCAGAAAATCCAATAGAGTGTGTGCTTATTTCCTGGTAGAAGTCCAATTTGAGAAATCCAAAATGACTTGTAAAACTTTACAAAACCTGCCCCACATGTAAATATTTAAACCAAAAGAAAAACTGCTTTCAATGGCATAGGAAGTGGAGATTTTCTCTTATTTTTACCAGCCATCTTAATTGTTGTCAAAGAGCATAGTAAATAGTCACATATTCCCTTTGTGTGGATTTCTTATTAATTAAAAACAGAAAAAGGAACATTCCAATTTCCATAAACTGTGTGTGAGTGTGTGAGTGTGTGTGTGGTGTGTGTGTGTGTGTGTGTGTGTGTGTGTGAAGGATAAATATTTAGTTATCACTAAATGCTTCAGTAAGGTCATAAAGATTTATCTTGGTATAAACTTACCAGAAAGAAAACAGCCCTTGGTTATGGAAACCATATATCATCTCACATTCAAGATAGTGACTGGCTTAAAAGGATCCAAATATACAGATCTAATATTCAGTTATTAAATATTCTTCAAATATTATCCAAGCTCTCAGAGGAGAAACTGATTCTGTTGAGATTACTAGAGACTGTGTGGTCATTTATCATTATGAATTAAAGTGTTTTCTGTGCAGTGTAGTTATTTTCAACCTTGACTTTAGTTTACAAAGTGAACAGTGTGAAATCAGACTACCTACGCTGAACACAAAGCAAGTTCAATCCACTTGACAGGAAGGAAGTGTAAGCAGTCACACTTCCCAGACATTTGGTACTCGTCAATATAACCAAGGGAGGGAGGGAAGTTCTATACAGGAGAGACAAGAGAGTCTCCTGCTTAATAACAGGAGGCCAATCCCCACATACCTCCTAAAAATAACTTTACCTGCTGCTGTGGAAGAGTCTAAATACTGAAATAAGTTGAGAAAAATCTGCATTTAATTAGCTATCTTATGTATACTGCGAAGAAATTTCATCATCCAGGAGAAATGTTTTTTACCTACCTTTGAGGGAATGATTTCAGCATCTTTCTGAAAAATAATGGCATAAAATCACTTTGATTCATGAGTCTTTTGACAAATAAAGTGGAAATATAAAAAGGAAAAGAAAACTTAACTAGAATTTAAATCATGTTTACTGCTGCATTTACTCCATTGTACTTTACCCTCATAACATTTTCCGTATTTCTCCTAATGATCTTTCAGGCTCACATGAAACAAGTACCATGTTAAGCTAGGGTACATATTTCCTTTCTGCTTCTTAATGATGTTGAAGCATAAAATCTAAAAACATTGACTACTTAAACCGTGACTTAAAACTAGAAAGCAATCTAAATAAACTACAACATTCCGTTTTTACATGGACCAACAAAGAAGACTGCTCCTTCACAACCATGATGATAAGATAAAAAAGAGACTAATAACTTTAAATAGAAAAGAACAATACTCCAAGACTGATATTCTGGCTGGAAAAATCTTCTGTAAATGGTTGGTTATACATGACAATCCAAGTCAAACTGGATCTCCAAAGAATAGTCATTTGTCAGCTACTCTCTTAATAAATATATTAAAATGATGGTTTAGATTCATTGTTGATGAATTTATCATATACTTATGTCATGGAGTATGGAGAAATATGCAGGCACCCAAATAGAAGCTTTACCTCTATGGCCTACCATTTACAATTCTAGAAAGTACTATCCACACTATCAGAGGGAAAAAAGTAATTATAACTACCACTCAGCTAGAACCACTGAGATATAATATCATCCTCCTACAAGATATACTGATGAAAGACTGTCACAAATGTTATGGGAGCAACAAACAAAGTTTTAGAATTGATGTGAGACCTGCTCCATGAGTTGGAACCCATACCTGTTAGCATTATTGAAGCCAAAAACCTAAGACTAGATAGGACATAGATTCCATGGGAATAAATTATTATTCTCTCAATAAACTTAGCAATAAAACAACTCATAATGGCATGTTATTTTACCCATTGATCAGTTCATCACTCAAACCTCATCCAAAAAGCTGCTTCTTTCAGTGGATGGTAAGTCACACAGAGATTCACAGCTGGAAATGGATAGACAATAAGAAACCTTGCGGAGCACTCAACCATAACTGCAACATTTTTATCACACTCTACCCCTCAAGGCTCAATTATCTGTGTTGTACAGGAGGCAGGAAGATTGTAAGAACCATAGGTGGTGGAAACCCCATGTAAACCCCATCTCCCATCACAGCAAGGCTGCTGTACACATGAACTCTCAGGGATGGTGACAGCATATACAAAACCTACATAAGTTCAAGAGAGACAAAGTCCTATGAATGTAGAAGAATCTTAATACAGCATCATGAGTAATATGATAGTGGATCACGTCCAAAGATCTAGGTCTGTGTGATCTGGCTGGAGTACAGGCATGCCTTTAGTATACACATTTAATCCCAAACAATAACATCTAAGTAGGGGAAAAAGTGACAAATCCAAGAAAGATTTGACAAAATGAGTCAGAGATAGAATACATCCAACTCTCTTGGGAATAGACAGGAAAGATAGGCTACTTAAGAGCAGTTCAGGGAGAGAAGGTGGAGTTGAGTTCTGTTTATGCAGTTCTGTACACTCCCTTTCAGTTCCTAAAGTCAGTATAGTTCAGTTCATAGACTTCAGAGGCAAGTTTTTCCAAGCAATGCAATTAATTCAGAAGCCAAGAAAAGCCGATTTGAATTAGTCAGTTTGGAGAGAGATTTTTAGCCAGAACAGAGAAGTTGAACCAGCCAACCAGAGTTCAGAAAGAACTAGAAAGGATGAGCTTATTCAGCACTAAGTCTCAGAGGCTAAAAACATTCTAGGCCTAGGAGCAGACAAAGGCAGGAAGCTAAAGCCTTTAAAGTCTAGGTTTCCAGAATATTAGAGATTTTCTGAGGCTAGAAGCTTCCAGTCCTAGGCCTAGGATATAATAAGATATAATAGAGATATAAATGCTATAGTCTCACCCAAGCCATGTATTCATAATTCTTGGGTATGCCTCTCATCTCCATGTCTGAAGAACTAAAAATATTCATACATGAACTCAAAGTCCTCTCCCTATAAAAGAAGCTATTTGGAATTGATACTTTTTGGAAGCAGGAAAGTCAGTTTTCTCCAATGGAGTGACACTGCACATATCAAGCACACATTCGAAGGCACATCTTATTATCTACAGTAGCTGACCAACAGAAAATGAAATCCATGCCTGTGTGTGTGTTTTGTTTTTTCATCTTGTATTGTTTGTTTTGTTTTTTAAAGTAAAGCTAGTTGGATAGGAAAGGTGCAGGCCCCAGGAGAGGAAAAATATCATTATCATAACATGCTATAAGAAAATTTAGGTCAACATGTAGGTCTACTAACATTGGGAGCAGTGGTGTCTCTGAGTCTCTAACCAGTATTTGGATTCCTTTCCTAATGTGCTGCCTTCTCAGGCCTCAGAGGGAGAGGATACATTTAGTCAGGGTGTGATTTGAGGTGCCAGAATGGCTTGGAATCCCTTGGGAGCCTCCCATTCTCAGAGAAGGAGGGGGGATTATAGGGATGGGACTAGGAGGAGAGGAGCAAGGGGACTGGACTAGGAGGCTGTAAAATGATGAAAGAAAAAAAAAAGAAGAAAGAAAGAAAGAAAGAAAGAAAGAAAGGAAGGAAGGAAGGAAGGAAGGAAGGAAGGAAAGAAGGAAGGAAGGAAGGAAGGAAGAAAGGAGAAAATATAGAAAACCAGAAAATAAAAACAAATTTGAAAGAATTATTTAAAAAGTAAAACATAGATGCAGTAAAACAACTTTTTCAGAGGAGAAAAGCTGTCATGAACTCTTTTTTAAAAGAAGATTAACTATTTTAGTATGTTTATCATACATTACATGTCTAAAATCCATTTATAAGTGAGTATATACCATGTGTGTCTTTCTGCTTCTGGGTTACCTCACTCAGGATGATCTTTTCTTAGATCCCACCATTTACCTGCAAATTTCATGATTTCCTTGTTTTTAATTGCTGAGTAGTACTCCCTTGTGTAAATGTAACACAATTTCTGTATCCATTTCTTCACTGAGGGACATCTGGGTTGTTTCCAGGTTCTGGCTACTAAGAACATGGTTGAGCAAATGTTCTTGTTGTATACTTAAGCATCTTTTGTATATATGCCCAGGAGTGGTATAGCTGGATCATGAGGAAGCACTATTCTTAATTGTCTGAGAAAGCGCCAGATTGATTTCCAAAGTGGTCTTACAAGTTTGCATTTCCACCAGCAATAGAGGAGGTTTCCTCTTTCTCCACATCCTCTCCAGCATGAATTGACACTTGAGTTTCTTTTTTTTTTTTTTTTTTCTTAGCCATTCTGATGGCTGTTCACCTAAAGAAGCTAAGCAAGAAGGAGGACCCTGTGTAAGATGAACAGTCCTCACTCGGAAAGACAAATGGGATGGACATTGGAAGAAGGAGAAAACAGGAAACAGGACAAAAGCCTACCACAGAAGGCCTTTAAAGACTCTGCCTCGCTGTGTATCAAAGCAGATGATGAGATTCAAAACCAAACTTTGTGCAGAGTGCAGGGAATCTTATGAAAGAAGAGGGAGATAGTAAAACCTGGGGAAGACAGGAGCTCCAGAAGGAGAGCACCGGATCCAAAAATTCTGGGCACTGGGGTCTTTTCTGAGAAAGATACTCCAACCAAGGAACATTCATGGATATAACCTAGAACCCCTGTTCAGATGTAGCCTAAGGTAGATCAATATCCAAGTGGGTTCCCTAGTAAGAGGAATGGGGAGTGTCTCTGACATGAACTCAGTAGCTAGCTCTTTGACCACTCCCCCAACAGAGGGTGAAGCATCATTGCCAGGCCACAGAGGAAGACAATGCAGCCAGTCCTAATGAGACCTGATAAGCTATGGTCAGATGTAAGAGTAGGGGAGGAGGACCTCCCCTACCAGTGGACTTGGAGAAGGGTATGGGAGGAGATGATGATGGAATTGAGAGACAGTGAAGGAGGAGACTACAGCTGAGATACAAAGTGAATAAACTACAATTAATATTAAAAAATTAAAAATTAATAATAAGCCATCTGGTCCTGGGCTTTTTTTGGATGGGAGACTTTTGATGACTGCTTCTATTTCTTTGGGGGATATAGGACTATTTAATTGATTTACCTGATCCTGATTCAGCTTTGGTGAGTCAAATCGATCAAAAAAATTGTCCATTTCATTTAGATTTTCAAATTTTGTTGAGTATAGACTTTTGAAGTAAGTCCTAATGATTGTTTGGATTTCCTCAGTGTCTGTAGTTATGTCCCCCTTTTCATTTCTGATTTTGTTGATTTGGGTGGTGTCTCTCTGCCTTTTAGTTAGCTTGGCTAAGGGTTTGTAGATCTTGTTGATTTTCTCAAAGAACCAGCTCTTGGTTTCATTGATTCTTTGAATTGTTTTATTTGTTTCTAATTGATTGATTTCAGCCCTGAGTTTGATTATTTCCAGCCATCTACTCCTTTTTGGTGTGTCTGCTTCTTCTTTTTCTAGGGTTTTTAAGTGGGCCATTAAGTTGCTTGAATGAGCTGTCTCAAATTTCTTCTTGAAGGCACTTAGTGCTATGAACTTTCCTCTTAGCACTGCTTTCATTGTGTCCCACAAGTTTGGGTATGTTGTGTCTTCATTTTCACTGAGTTCTAGAAAGGCTTTAATTTCTTTCTTTATTTCTTCCCTGACCCAGCTGTCATTTAGTAACAAGTTGTTCAGTTTCCATGTGTGTGTAGACTGCCTACAGATTGGGAAAGAATCATACCAACTCTTTATCTGACAGAGGACTCATATCCAATATATATAAAGAACTAAAAAAAGCTGAAAAGTAATAAACCAAGTAATCCACTTAAAAAATGGGGAACAGAGCTAAAGAGAGAATTCTCTGTAGAGGAATATGGAATGGCAGAGAAGCACTTAAAGAAATGTTCAACCTCATTAGCCATTAGGGAAATGCAAATCAAAACAACCCTGAGATTTCACCTTACACCCATCAGAATGGCCAAGATCAAAAACTCAAGTGACATCACATTCTGGAGAGGTTGTGGAGAAAGGGGAACCCTTCTCCACTGCTGGTGGAGTACAACCACTCTGGAAATCAATCTGGCAATTTCTCAGACAACTAGGAATAGCGCTTCCTCAAGATCCAGCCACACCACTCCTAGGCATATACCCAAAAGAGGCTCAAGTACACAAAAAGGACATTTGCTCAACCATGTTTGTAGCAGCTTTATTTGTAAGAGCCGGAAGCTGGAAACAACCCAGATGCCCCTCAACTGAAGAATGGATGCAGAAACTGTGGTACATCTATACAATGGAGTATTACTCAGCAATGAAAAATAAGGAAATCATGAAATTTGCAGGTAAATGGTGGGACCTGGAAAGGATCATCCTGAGTGAGTTGACCCAGAAGCAAAAAGACACGCATGGTATATACTCACTCATATAAACATACAACATAGAATAAACCCACTAAAATCTGTACATCTAAACAAACTGAGCAAAAGAGAGGACCCTAACTAAAATGTTCAATCCCCATCCTGAAAGGCAAAGAGGATGGACATCAGAAGAAAAAGAAAATAGGAAACAACCTCGGAACCTGCCTACAGAGGGCCTCTGAAAGCCAGAAGAAAACAGGAAACAACCTTGAAACCTACCACAGAGGGCCTCTGAAAGCCTCTGCAGTATAGACTGTCAAAGCAGATGCTGAGCCTGATGGCCAACTGATGGGCAGAGTGAATGGAATTTTATGTAAGAAGTGGGAAATAGTAAGAGCTGGAGGGAACGGGAACTCCACAAGGAGAGCAACAGAACAAGATAATTTGAACACAGGGAACTTCCCAGAAAATCATACTCCAACCAAGCACTATTCGTGGAGATGACCTGGAACCCCTGAACAGGTGTAGCCCATGTCAGTTCAGTGTCCAAGTGGGTTACCTAGTAATGGGAAGAGGGACTGCCTCTGACATAATCTGATTGGCCTGCTCGTTGATCACTTCCCCCTGAGGGGGGAGCAGCCTTACCAGGCCACAGTAGAGGACAATGTAGCCACTTTTGATGAGAACTGATAGACTAAGATCAGAAAGAAGAGGAGAACCTCCCCTATCAGTGGACTTGGGGAGTGGCATGCATGCAGAAAGGGGAGGGAGGGTGGGATCGGCAGGGGAGGAGGGAGAGGCTTATGGGGGGATACAAAATGAATAAAGTGTAATTAATAAAAAATAAAATAAAAATAAAAATAAATTAATAATAAAAAGAAGAGTAACTTTGAGATATTTCTGTTACAAGAATAAAATATAAATAAGCAAAGCAAAGCAAAACAACAATATTTTTCTTTGGAAAGATACTTGCTTCCTTATATTCATACAATGATCTTCAACATACCTGACACTGGAGTATTACACATTAATCTCACTTATTGGTGGCACATGAGAAACTACACCAAGTAACATCTTGAAAACTTCTATGAGAACAAAACTGAAGCTGAGCACAAGAAAAAGTACATAAAGCATTAAGCTCCCTTCACAGTAATTGTTTTTAGATAAGTGATGTTTTAAAATTATAATGTATAATTTACTGTGAGGTAACCTTTAAATTCATCTTCTTTTTTTTTTGCCATAAGTTTGTAATTAGCTAGCAGAAGGAAGAAGATAAATTTATTTTTATTTGTGTAATTAACCTTTGCAAGTGTTCTAAATAGATGACTTGCAAAAATCTACTGTACTTTTGATTTTTCCTGATTTTGTATCTTAGTATGAGTAACACCATAATTGTTATTCTGTATATCTTTCATGACTTTAAGTGACAGAATTGAGAAGTGATATCAGTATCATTCAGAAGCAAATATCTCGAACGTATATTCAATTTTTGTATATTTCTAGAAATTTTTATATATTTCTAAAAACAGTTATAAAAATTCAAATTTAGCACTGTATCACTAATTTAGAGAAAAACTGGTCATTTCTATTATGGTCATTATTTCCTTGGGAAGTGATGCAATTCTTGAGAACCTTTGTCTTTGAGAAAAAAATTAATTGTAACCTAAAGAGAAGAGAAAATTCAGAATGTACAAGCTCCATTCACCAGCCCCTGCTCGACGCATCTACCTGTGGTATCAGTTTACCCATGTCTAATAGCATTGGATTAATCAATCCTCATGTGCATTTAGAGGTTTATTTTGAATTTCGGTAAGCACTTTTTTTTTCACTTCATTATATAATTTACTGGCTAGAGTATGTAAAGATTAAATGAAACAAAGACTAACTCTTCTTTCATTTTTACCCAACATTAGGTTGTTAAAATACAATTGCAAAGGTGATTCTTCCAACTTTATTCATTTTCATTAAGATGGCTTTGGCTTTTTGTTTCCTATTCTGGTTTCATGTAACTTTTAAGATTGTTTTATGCTCAATTATGTACAAAGGAGTTTTTCTTATAATATTATAGAAAATTTAAGGTGTATGCACATATCAACAGGGTTAAATATTGGTTAAAATGTTAACATTCATAGTTGTGTGAGAATACATCAGATTTTGGTGTATATGTATAGCTAGATTATCATTTGTTATAAATCAATTGCACAAAAATTATCCATTGAACAGATATTGAATCATTTATGTTGTTAGTTTTGCTGTTGCTTCTCTATTTCTATCTAACATATTTTGCGTATATAGGAATAAAAGAACAGGTGAGAACACTCATTCTAACAGAGTATCTTACATCTAATCTATGGCAGTTGAAAGCAAAGACAGAATACAGACATTCCAAGATGACTATGACCAATGTGCACCATATCTGAGGAGCAAGGATCTGAAACTACAAAACCCAGAGCAAGGACAGGTGGCTGTCTCCAAAGCATAACTTTGGGGCTTCCCAGACTAGAAGGAACATCCTTGAATTTGGACCTTTTAGACTCAGGCCCTCCAAGGCTGTGTCTCTCAAAGAAATACAGGTGAATACAACCAGATAAATAGAGACCATCATGAATAGGCAGGAATCCACACTCAAACAGGTGAAGAAAATGAATAAAATCATTTAAGACATGAAAATGGAATCAGCAATAAATAAAACACAACAGAGAAAACTCTGGAGCTGTAGAACTTAGAGAAGAGATCAGGAATCACAAAGGTAAGCATCACCAACAGAACACAGGAGATGGAAGAGAGAATCTCAGGTACTGAAGATACAATTGCAGAAATTGATACATCTCTCAAAGAAAACATAAAAATGGAAGCGTCCTTGGCACAAAACCTCCATATAATCAAATACACCATGAAAAGACAAAACCTAAGAATAATAAGAATAGATGAAAAAGAAGATTGCAGGCTCAAAGATCCAGAACATATTTTCAATAAAATCATAGAAGAACACTTCCCAAACCTAAAGAAGGAGAAGCCTTTAAACAAACAAGAGACTTACAGAACACCAAGTAGACCAGACCAGAAAAGAAATTACTTCCACCACATAATAATCAAAACATTAAATCTACAGAACAAAGAAACAATATTAAAAGTGGCAAGAGAAAAAGGTCATATAAAAAAATAACAGCAGACCTATCAGAATCATACCAGACGTCTCAACAGAGACCATGAAAGCCAGAAGGGCATAGGTGGAGGTCATGCAGACACTAAGTAACCACAGATACCATCCCAGATTATTATACCCAGCAAAAATTTTCAATTAATATAGATGGAGTAAACAAAATGTTCCATGACAAACCTAATTTTAAACAATTTATCTGCAGCAAACCAGTCCTACAGAAGATAATAGAAGTAAAACTCAAACTGACATTAACTCAGTGGCAGGCTCTTTGATCCCTTCTTGGTGAGTGGGAAGCAGCCTCACCAGGCCACAGAGTTAGACTATGGAAAACAGTCCTGATGAGATCTGATAGGCTAGGGTCAGATGGAAAGCGAGGAGGTCCTCCATTATCAGTGGACTGGGGAAGGGGCATAGGAGGAGATGAAGGAGGGAGGGAGGGGAGGTTTGGGAGGGGATAAGGGTGGGGCTACAGCTTGGAAACAAAGGGAATACATTGTAATAAATTTTAAAAAAATCTTTAAAAAAAACCCTCAAACTCAAAGTGATCAATTACACCCAAGAAAATGCTGGACAGACATCAACACAACAAAAAAGCAAAGAAAACAAGCACACAAACATACAATCAACACCAACTCCACAATAAAAGGAAATAACATTCATTCTTCACTAAAATCTATCAACATCAATATACTCAACTCACCCAAAAAAAGCCCCAGGACAAGATAATTTCAAAGCAGAATTTTATCAGATCTTCAAAGAAGAGCTAGTTCCAATACTCTTCAAACTATTTTACAAGCCAAACTCATTAAATGAGACCATAGTCACCTTGATGCCAAAACCTTTTAAAGACCCAACAAAAAAAAAGAAGAAAGAAAATTTCAAAACAGTCTCTCTTATGAACATTGAAGCAAAAATAGTCAATAAAATACTCAAACCCAAACCCAAGGACACACCAAAGATATCGTCCACCATGACCAAGTAGGCATCATCCCAGGCATGCAGGGATGGTTCAACATGAAAAAAATCAATCAATGTAATCCACCATATAAACAAAGCAAAAGGAAAAAAAAAAAAAGAAAAGAAAAACCAAAATCATACATGATCATCTCCTTACATGCAGAAAATCATTTGAAAAAATCCACTACCACTTTCTTCAAGTCTTCAAGAGATCAGGGACACAAGGCATATATCTAAACTTAGGAAAAGCAATATACAGCAAGCCTATCAAACTAAATAGAGAGAAACTTAAATCAGTCCCATTTGAATCAGAGACAAGGTAAGGCTGCCCACTCTGTATCTCTTCAACAAAGTACTTGAAGTCCTCCATAGAGAAAAAAGACAACTAAAAGAGATCAAGGGGATTCAAATTAGAAAGAAAGTAGTCAAAGTATCGCTTACTTGCAGATGATATGATAGTATACATGAGTGACCCCAAACATTCTACCAGAGAACTCCTTCAGCTGATAAACACCTTCAAAAAATTGGCTGGATACAAAAGTAATTTAAAAAAAAAAAAGGCAGTAGCACTCCTGCATTAAAAAAATAATAAAGGCATAAAAAAATTAGGAAACAACATTCTTCACAATAGCCACAAATAACATAAAACACCTTGGTGTAACTCTAACCTAGCAGGTGAATGATAAGTAAAAAACAAAAATTTTAAGTCTCTGCTGAAAGAAATGGGAGAAGGTATCAGAAGATGGAAAGGTCTCCCATGTTCATTGATCAATAGGATTAACAGTAAAATTGGCCATCCTATCAAAATAAATTTATAGGTTCGATGCAATTCCCATCAAAATAACACACCAATTCTTTACAGACCTTGAAAGAATAATTCTCAGCTTCATTTGGAAAAATTAAAACCAAAAATACCTAAAACAACCCTGTACAATGAACGAAATTCTGGAGGTATCTCCATCCCTGATCTCAAGCTGTACTATAGAGCAACAGTAATAAAAACAGCATGGTACTAGCCTAGAAACAGATTAGAAGATTAGTGGAATTGAATCAAAGACCCAAAAATAAGCACACACACCTACTGACATCTGATTTTGACAAAGAACCCAAACCACACAATGAAAAAATAGATAACATCTTCAACAAATGGCACTGGTTTTACTGGATGTCTACAAGTAGAAAAATTCAAATAGGTCCATATTTATCACTCTGCACTAAACTAAAGTTCAAGTGGATCAAAATCACAACATAAAACCAGATATAGTGATCTACTAGAAGGGAAAGTGGAGAAGAGCCTTGACATCATTGGCTCAAGGGACAACTTCCTGAATAGAACACCAACAGCAAAGGCTCTAAGATCAACAATCAAATGGGATCTCATGAAACTGAAAAGTTTTTGTAAGACAAAGGACACTGTCATCAAATCAAAACGCTTGCCTATAGTCTGGAAAAAGATCTTTACCAACCTTCTATCTGACAGAGGGCTAATATCCAGAATATATAAACAACTCCAGAAATTAAACACCAATAAACCAAATCCAATTAAAAACTGTGGTGCAGAGCTAAACAGAGAATTACCAACAGAAGAATATTGAATGGCAGAGAAACACTTAAAGATATGCTCAGTGTCCTTAGTCATCAGGGAAATGAGAATAAAAATGACTCTGAGATTCCATCTCAAACCCATCACAATGACTAAGATCAAAAATTTAAGTGACAACAAATGCTGGAGTGGATGTGAAGAAAGGGGAACCCTCCTGTATTAATAGTGGGAATGTAAACTTTTACATCCCCTTTGGATCACAGTCTGATGCTTTCTCAGAAAATTGGGACTAGTGCTACCTAAAGACCCAGCTATACCACTTCTGGACATATATCCAAATGATGTTCAACTGTACAACAAGCTCAACTATGTTCATAGCAGCTTTATTTGTAGTAACCAGAATCTGGAAACTACTTAGATGTTTCTCAACTGAAGAATGGATACTGAAACTCTGGTGTATTTGCACAATGAAATACTACTCAGCTATTAAGAACAAGGAAATTATGAAATTTGCAGGCAAATGGATAGAACTAGAAACATCATCCTGACTGTGGTAACCCAGAAGCAGAAATGCTCACATGGTATATACTCACTTGTAAGTCAATATTAGTCATATAATATAGGATAAACATACTAAAATTTACATAGTTAAAGAAGCTAAATAACAAGGAGGACCCTAGGGAAGATTCTTAATCCTCATTCGGAATGGAAAATAAGATAGACACCGGATATTGTAGAAGAGAGGGAATAGAATAGGAACCTACCACAGCTGTCCTTTAAAAGACTCCACCCAGAATGGTACCGAAGCATATGCTGAGATTCACAGTCTAATTTTGGGCAGAACACAGAGAGTCGTTTAGAAAAATGGAGAGGGAGCAGGAGCTCTACAAGGAGAACAACAAAGCCAAAGCCAAAGCCAAAAAAAAAAAAAAAAAAAAAAGCTGGGCCCATCAGGCAAGGACCATGCATGGAAAGGATCTAGAACCCCTGCTCAGATGTATCCTATAGGCAGCTCAGGCTCCATATTGGTTCCCTAGTAACGGAGCATGGAAGACTCTATATGAACTTGGTTGCCTGCTATTTGATCATTTCCATCGGGTGGGGTGACCTAGCCAAACCAGAGAGGAAGATGATTCAGGAGTCCTGGTGAGTTCTGGTAGGCGAGGGTCAGGTAACAGGGGATGAGGAATCCAAAGTGGATAAATTTTAAATAATAATAATAATAAAAAATGAAAGAAAGAAATAGAAATAAAAGATTATAAACTAAACCTCAGAAACTGCTATTACTCTAATGTTATTGATTCTTGGTATGTGTATAGCTATACCTGCATACAAGTATTACAGTTAAAATTAAAATAAACAAATGAATGCATTTAATATGTCTTCTTAGATAACACATTTTCCTTAACTTAATGAAGGAGTAAAGAAACATTTGAATCTCAGATTACAGCCCAGGTGACCAGGACTTGCTTAGTTTGGTGAATCTGAAACAAGATCTCTCATAATGCTTTGGTCAACCTGGTGTTAAGGATGCATAATGTCTCATTTGAAAAGCAAACTACAGTTGTGTGTTTGGAGGATATCTGCTTTCATGATTACTCATGGGGTATGATTCTCTGCTCTTCATATTAGCTTCTGTGTAGGGATGCAAGCGAAATGGAGTTAGGCTTCTCATGCATCAAAAAGATAGACACATTACCAGTAAGGGACACAAAAGCCAGCACCTGAGACTCAAATCTTTATAGTAATACAACTTCTGCCTTATTTTATTTGTTAGAAACAAAGAACAACTCCAGATATCTTTCAAGTGAATGAAGTCGTAAATTCTGGTGAATAGTAGGCAGCAAGGACGATGATGTCGTGGTCCTCTATCTAGCCCTTGTGATTCACAATAGTGCCATATTAGAGCTATGCAATTTCCTGCTAATTTCTTCCAGAGTTTTCACATACACTATTACCTCAAACTTAGGGATATTGTGTCTGGATCACAGTAAGTGGTTAAAGGCTGCCTCTGTTGTATCTTCCAAATTACAACAGATTGAGTACAAAGCCTGCTGATCTGTCGCCAACAATTAGTAAAGATAAAGCCTTGCCCCAACACTTACTATACCAATGACAGGATAGAAATGCTTCTGGAATTCAGATTTGTGGGTATCCAAACTCCCCACACCCACCCCTCATTCCGTGCTGTTAGGCTCCATCTCAAGTCAGAGGTATTTCTGTACCCATCTCACTCTTCTGTAGTGTGTTTCTGAGGTTCTGTACTGATGTTGCCTCTGTTATACAAAGAAGACGCTCACCAATCCCCTTGAGAAAAATCTTTCCCAAACTGAAAGATTTGAGGATATCCTCAAGCACAGTACTCCAATTTTGATTAATCCTGAGTGGTGAAAATTATTTTTTCTAAGCATATTCAAATTCCATTTAAACCCGTGATTTATGGAAATTTATGGATTTGATGTTTTCTGTAATATGATTAATTAATCTTAGCATAGTTGCTATCTGACAAGGACAAATTTTTCAAGCACAATAACTCTTTTCTCCTTTATTTCACTTTCTTCAATTCATTGTCCTTCTCACAGATACATTGTTCTTCCAACATACATGTGCATGATTGTCAATGCACAATGAAAAGCATATAACATGAGGAACATTGAGGAAAAAGAAAAACTAGTAAACAGTTGTAAAAATCTGACCAGCAGCATCAGCTTTTGTCTCAGATTACAAACCCTACTTTACTGTAAGCAAGTGAGGTATCTGCTTATCAATGCCCTTCCTCCCTCCTCCTGTCAAAGTAAATCAACTGCCTCCAATTTATAAGGCATAGTGGGATTCAAGGGTAAATATCATAAAATAGATTGTCAGGAACACTGTTAATTTAGGCAAAATGATTTATTTCAACTTTTAACAACCTGCTGGGCTCATGAGGCAGGAAATCAAATACAGATTTGCTGAAATGTTGTGCTATTAATATTGAGAGGTCTAGCCTGAAGACCAGAGAAAGTCGTGTGAAGATGGCTGTGTGGATTTCAGTAGAGTCAGCCAGGCTGCCGTACAAAGTACAATCCATATATCACTGAAATAATTTGCATATATGGTGCCAGTAAATTCAGATTCTCACAAGATTCTCCTTACAAGAAAATTAAATGATGCACCTTCCACCAAATAGGCTATGCTTTATAGTATAAATTAAACCAGTATTTTCAGTAATTGGAGACCTGTTTCTGCTAGCAATTTTTTAACTTGTATGTGAAACAAGATATAGCATGTACCAACCACTCTAGGTGCACATAAAATCAGCAGAATATGTTAGTTGATTTACAAAGTGAGATTCTAATATTAGCTAGGTTTCCAAAACTTAGGTGCATTCTTTGAAGCAACATATTATTAGTATCATAGCATGAAAAGAAAGGTAAAACATAAATTATAAAAGCTACACTATTTTTTTCTTTTTTTAATTTATTTTATATTTGTTACAATCTATTCACTTTGTTTTTTAGGAGACATATTTTACTTTTTATTAATTACAGTTTATTCCCTTTGTATCTCACCTATAGCTTCTTTCCTCTTCCCCTCCCAATTCTACACTCTCTCCCTCTTCTCCTATCATGCTCCTCCCCCAGTCCACTGATAGAAGAGGTCCTCCTCCCCTACCATCTGATCCTACTCTATCAGGTCTCATCAGGAGTGGATACATTGTCTTTCTCTGTGGCCTGGCAATGATGCTCCCCCCTCAGGGGGGAGTGATCAAAGAGCCAGCCACAGAGTTCATGTCAGAGACAGTCCCTGTTCCCATTAATAGGGTACCCACTTGGATACTGAACTGCCATGGGCTACATCTGTGCAGGGGTTCTAGGTTATCTCCATGAATGGTCCTTGGTTGGAGTATCAATCTCAGAAAACACACTTGTGTCTTGATGTTTCAGTTCTTTTGCTCTCCTTGTGGAGCTCCTGTCCCTTCCAGGTCTTTCTATCTCCTCCTTCTTTCACAAGATTCCCTGCACTCTGCCCAAAGTTTGGCTATGAATCTCAGCATCTGCTTTGGTACCCTCCTGGGAAGAGTCTTTCGGCCCTCTATGGTAGGCTCCTGCCCTGTTCCCTGTTTTCCCCCTCTTCTAAAAAGAGAAATTTATTCACTTTGTATCCCAACTGTAGCCCCCTCCCTACTCTACTCCTAATCCTGCCCTCCCTCCCTCTTCTCCTCCCATGACCCAACCCCAGTCCAATGATAGGGGATATCCTCCTCCCCTTCCATCTGACCAAAGTCTATCAGGTCTCATCAAGACTGTCTGCAATATCTTCCTCTGTGGCTTGGTAAGGCTGCTACCACAGAAGGCCTCTGAAAGACTCTACCCAGCAGGGTATAAAAGCAGATGCTGAGACACATAGCCAAACTTTGTGCAGAGTGCAGGGAATCTTACGGAAGAAGGTGGACATAGAATGATCTGGAGAGGACAGGAGCTCCACAAGGAGAGCAACAGATCCCAAAAAATCTGGGCCCAGGAGTCTTTTCTGAGACTGATACTCCAACTAAGGAACATTCATGGAGATAACCTAGAACTGCTGCACAGATGCAGCCCAAGGCAGCTCAGTGTCCAAGTGTGTGTTCCCTAGTAAGGAACAGGGACTGTATCTGACATGAACTCAGAAGCTACACATTTTAAGTTTCTATAAATCAACTCTTCAAAATGTGTTTTAAATAACTGCCCATTAACATACCACATGTCTCTTTGTGTTACTATGAAGTGAGCTTGTGAGATGGCTCAGTGGGTAGGGTGCCCTGTCCAAGCCTAATTACCTGAGTTCAAGCCCCACACACATGACATAAAGATACAACCAACTCCTTCAGGTTGTCTTCTCACCTCCACATAAAAACCATGCACAGACATACACATTCACATGCATACACACAAATGAGAGAGAATAAATGAATACAAGTAAACAATAAAATATCCAAAATATTAAAATAAAGCAACACACAAAAACATAACAAAGAAGGAAATCAAACATTTACAGAATATCACTTTATTGCTTTGTAAATTTGAGAAATGTAAGATTTAAAATGTGAAAACTCTAAATCCAAGAACTCTACATTTTTAAGTATTTGTTATTTTGCACTGGATTTAGACTTGGGCAGCAGTATCTGTTTGCTGCAGCAGTGTCTGTTTGCCGCTATTTTGCTGTTTTACTTGTTTTTCTAATTGGAAAAACTGATTAAAATTTTATAATTTTGATTTAAATGCTCTTTTCAGAAGTAACTCCTGCTCATATTGTGTAGTTTTGGTAGAAAAACCAGCTTTTAGTAAGTTAAAAAAGATACCCCAGCCTTTGTAAGGTGGTTCTTCTGGGACACCAGAATTGATCTTGTTTAAGGCCAGCAATCACAAACGTATTTATAGGGCTACTGGGCAATACAGCCTGAGTAGAGCTGCTTTTATTGGGATTGAGGGAGCGTTTTTGGAATAAGGTCAAGCTTGTCTTAGACTAGATAAAGAAATAGTGTGCATGCTTTGAACTGGTGAAGTGTATTAGATTTGTTGTTCCAAGGACACTTCTCCTTCGCCACGTGTCTCACGTAGGGCCAAGTGACCTGCATTTTAATTCAGCTATGAGCATCCTTCCTACATGGAGAAGGAATGTTGTTGACAGAAAAGAATACTTGGTTATGTGCAATAATTCAAAGCCTAAGATAAGTTGTAGTTACATGGGTGTCAACAAGAAACATTTTTTTTTTCTGAAGTATTGAAACTGGTTGCAGTCAGAATTAGCCTTTCAATGCTCCATGAGATTTTGTTTGGGTGAAATAATGTAGAAATAAAATAATGAGAGTGGCAATATATAAGCATACATATTGCTATATGCTTTTTTTCTTAAATCTGAAGTTCTATTAAGAAGAAATATTGGCTGCTATAGGAAAAAAAACACTGTTCAATGCATTATCTGTAAAAGATGAATACAGAATTAACAATGTGTCAAATATAGAAATGTTACATTAAAGGAGAGTATGTCTTAGTTTTTTGTTTTGTTTTTGTTTTTTCCTATTGCTGTGATAACATACTACAACAAAAGAACTGTTGTGCTTTGAATAAGAATGGTCCCATAGCTCATTTATTTAAATTCTTTGAAAGTGACACTATGTGAAAGGGTTAAGAAGTATGGCCTCTAGAATAGTGACTGAGACAAACACTTTGAAGGCTTGAAGGAACTGTTTACTTTCATTCACAGTCCAAGTTATAGTGAGTACATCATGGTAGGGAACTCCCCTCATTACAAAGAAAATCAGGAGAAAAAAAAGCTATGAACTCATGCAAAACAGTTCTCAGCTATCACTTTCTAATCATATACCATCCAAGATTTCCTGTGCAGTGAATGGTGCCTCCCCAAGTTGGCTTGTCTTTCATCCTAATCAAGATAACTGAGATAATCCTGTGTACACATGAACCAGAAGCTCTCCTTACCTTGGCAATTAATAAGGAGGCTTGCTTCCTAGATGACAAGTTGATAATTAATATTAACCATCAATATGTCTTTTTATCCAGAAATGCCCACTATATAAATGACAAAACCAAAAAGTTTAAAATAGACAGAAAATATAAAACTTACCTGTCATATTCAAGGATTCAAAAGAAAAATCTTCACAGGGATAATTTCTCCTATTCACAGTGCAACAAATAATAGTTCCATAAACTAACCACGTGAAAAGCTGTATGCAAAAGTAGCTTCTTTTCTTTTTTCTTTCTTTTCATATGATGTGAATTGAACCAGTGTTATGTATATGCCAAACTTACACACTGTTACTTCTCTATGACACCAAACCTTACTAACCAGATTTAACAGCTGCTTACAAAGATTATTCTAAGGTAAGTTTCAGTTTCACAGTTTAGTTTCAGAGGTGAGTCTAGACCACTGGGATTGATCAGGAAATGTTTTGTCGATGGAACAACCTTGAAGCCTGACCTCATGGTCGAGCTGTAAGAGCTTCTCTGTTTCTCATCACAGCACTTGGCCAAATACTACAGTTTCTTTGCATAGAAAAAAAAAAAGACCCTTGAGAAAGCTGAAGAACTCAAGCAACTCAAGCATCTCTTCTTTACTTTTGAAGAATTATTTTAGAAAATCATCTATGTTCTCTTAAAATGCAAAGAAGCTAAGTCTAGTTTTATTTTCAGTTTTCCTCATTTTTTTAAAAAAAATATATGCAATATGAGAACTTTATACATGCATACAGTGTTTTGATCAAACACACCCCATAGCCGCTTGTAAATTTTCTTGATTGTCACTCTCCTACCATTTTTCCTACCGAAATCATGTGATATGTGTTTTAAAAATCTCTGAGTCCACATACTATTTTCTCTATTCTGGCTATTACAAATAAAGCTGCTATGAACATAGGTAAGTGGTGGGGCATCTTTTGGATTTATGCTCAGGAGTGGTATAGCTGTGTCTTTAGGTAGCACTAGTCCCAGTTTTCTGAGAAACCCCCAGGTTGATTCCAAAGTGCTTGCACATGTTTGCATTCCCACCAGCAATGGAGGCGGGTTCTCCTTTCTCCACATCCTCTCTAGCATGTGTTGTCATTTGAGTTTTTGATCTTAGCCATTCTGATTTCTATGAGCTGGAATCTCAGACTCATTTTGATTTGCATTTCCCTGGTGACTAAGGACATTAAGCATTTAAATTTCTTTTTCAAGAAGAAAATAAAATAGAATCTTATGTATAGGAGGTATGGGGCAAAAGTTGTAAATATGTAGGTCTTTCTAAAATTTCTGATTGAAGAAAATTTGCCTGAAAACAAAACAGTGTACTAATTAAAATCATATGTGTTACATTGTAGTTATGAAAACATATAAAATAAGAAGTGAAGGGCAAACATAAAGGTTAAATATTAGAAAAATTTGAAATGTTGATCAAAAAGCAAAATATAAAATTATGTTACATTTAAATGATATTCAAATATATTATTAAACTAAAGAACTACTTGTGAGGTATATATAAATAAAATGATATTATTAACTGAATATAAGAAATAAAATACACATATTAGAGAGGAAGAAAAAAAAATTACTATTTCATACTACTATGTACTTAAATATAAATGTATCATAAATGCAGTTCAAATAGAAGTATAAATACATTAAAACAGAAGATTTCACACTAAATCAAATACTTTCTGCTCATAAGAAAGAGATTCTAAGTGTAAAAATACTGATTCTTTAATGGTACATCCCTGAAAATCCTATCATTTCTGCAATCAAAATTGATTAATCTATAGATTGTAAAACAAAGCTTAAGGCAAGAAATACAGCTAGACAAAAATGATAAAATGTAACTAGTACAAAATTTACAAGACATTTGCAGAAACCTTTATACCATTAAGAGAAACAGTAGACTGGTTTTCTATATTAGTAACATAGAAATACAGTAATGTATCTCCTATTACTATCACAAAGTACAACGGTAGAATCTCATCCATATGTCTTCCTAAATGTGAGTTGGGCATACCAAAGGGGATAGGGAAACCCAGGAGGCCTCCTCCCTACAAAGAAACTATAAGCAACTGAAGAAAGCTTGGACCAAAAGTGTTCTTCCTAAGAGCATAATTGTTGGCTGTACAATGCTAGTCAGCCCCAAAACATACATACAGGTAGCATTTACTTACTGACTAGAATATATTTTGGAACACTATATTTGAATTTTAAGGAGAGTGGGAGGATTTGGAGGAAAAAAAGGGAAGGAAGAAATGTTGTAATTATGTTAAATATCAAGAATAAAAAATAATTTAAATAATGCAAACGTATTTTATAATTTGATCTAAAGTATTAATGTCATGAAAAAAACAGTTTGAACAGATACTGAAATTTTGAAATAAAGTTTGCAAAATATCTACCATCCAGGAAGAGCCACGAAAATCCTAGGGCAAATGAAGTAGGAGGTTGTTCTTCCTGATAAAGCTACCTGTCATAGCAAATAAAATATTTGAACAATATATGTAAGAAGCAACATATGAACTCTAGGAATAGTTGGTTCATGTCGAAGGTGGCAGTAACTACATGGAAGCATCACCCGAGAAATGAAGTAAGTATTTCTTGTCACGATGACAAGAAATAGTAAATAGAAATGTCTGGGCTTTGTTTTCATGGGAGGATGTATTTGAAAGAATTCTTTTGATGTGGTCAGTGGTCAGGGTCATTTACCAGGAAGTAAAGCTGGAATGTATGAAATCCAAAATCATGGAGAACTTGGAATATTTCCAGTTGTGGTCCAGAGAGTAGAGTTTGTAGACAGTGGTTTCAGAAAATAAAAAAGAAAGATAACTATGAATGTTCTTGTATGTTAGGTGATTAAAAGTATGTTTTAGCGAATGAATTACTATTACATATTATATTATATTACATATAAAGAACAGTTTCTTTGAAAATGATAAAAATATTTAAGTCTGTAGGTGCAATATGAGACTTTAGCTGAGTTTGAAAGACAAAAAGAAGGATAAAAAATCTTCTGATGATTCTTTTATGGTTTGTATTGTGAATAACATCACTACAAAGCAGGTGCAAGTATACTCTTATTGATAGTATTCATTCCTTGCAAATAGAAATATGTGGTCACTATTCAAAAATTAATGTGCTCTGTAATCATTACCTATCTCAAAACCCACCTAGCCTATGGGATGACATATAATTAAATGTTTTGTTTAATCTGTGATTTATTTGTTTATTTTAGCAAAGCTACAACATTGATATAATGACATTTCCCAGAAGACTGGGGCCTTACTTAAAGAAGACAAAAATTAAAATTACATTAAATTATTTTACCCAGGCATTTCAAGAAAATAAAATAGCAATTTCATTTTCTTTTTCTAAAATACCCTCAATACTGAACATATTTTCCCTTGGTTGGAAAGAAATGGCATGTTTCTGAAACATTAAATATTTTAACATTTGAGAAAAAAAAAAGGCACAACAAGGAAAACATGCCAGATGACTTGCAGAGGATCGTGGTAATTTAAATCAATTTTGTCAATAAGATATAAAGTGAAATGAAGTAGGACATAGAGGCATGTTTGGTGGATTTATTTGTCCCTCTACTACTATATTTCAGACTAAAGCCAATTCTAGTAATCCCTGTGTTACACTGGTTTTAGGGTCATTCATTTTATAGTCAGACCTTATAAAAATGCAAAACCCCCTCAGCATGATTGGACCTGTGAAACAAGAGGGTCTTCAGCAGGACAGTGAGTGCAGGAAGAGTGCTAGATTCAACATGGGATTTGAGGTTGAAAATACACTTCCCTTGGGGGATGGGGAGGCCAAAGAGCCAGTCATTGGAGCAGTCCTGTTAGGCCACAGAGGAGATCTTTGCAGCCAGTCCTGAAGATACTTGATAAAACAGGATCAGATGAATGGGGAGGAGGTCCCCTCTATCAGTGGACTTGGAAAGGGGCAGGGTGGAGATGAGGGAGGGAGGAAGGGACTGGGAGGGAATGAGGGATCGGGACACGGCTGGGATACAGAATTAATAAAATGTAACTGATAAGAAAAAAATAAAATTAAAAAATAATAAATAAATAAATGAAGAAAAAAAAAGAAACTAAAAAAAAAGAAAGAAAATATACTTCCCCACTCAAGAAGCGGCTGATGCGTAACAAGTGCACTCTCCTGCGATCTCTATTTGTCACTCCTCTTCCTCTGCCCTTGCTCTCTTTTCACCTCTTTGATGACTTCCTTTGGTTCTCACCCCTGTCTTATCTCTTATCCTTTCAAAAAGACTGAAATTGGCAGGCTTACTGGGGAAGACATAATCTACCTTAGGCTGGCCTCTAAAAGCTACAAAATTCCAGGGTTGAAATTGCATACAGAAAAGCAATCAAACACATCAACTGGAAACCACCCCTCCCTGTGAGTGAATAGACCTTTGCAAACAGCATGCTCCACTTACTAGACCAGCAAGGGCTGTGAAAACAGAGCCACTGCTAAAATACCCTGTTGTGTGTCCCCTGAAAGGATGTTTATTTCCATACAGAGAAATGTAATACTTGCATATATATGTATGTTATTTGTATATGCACACTACTTGCAAGAGGCTACAGACCTGATGTCCCACAACCCTTGGAATCCTTGTTCGTAAAAGTAGAGAAATAAGTGGAATCTCAGTAAATATCACTGTCTTTTGTTTATTACCAGAGCTTCTCCATCCAAATTTCGAACCGCCTTAGAAATTGGTTCAAGTTGTAGTTTGAATTCAATTAATATGCATATACATTTTGTATAAATGTGAATATAGTCTTTAAATTTTAGACACCTTAATGAATAGTTAACATAATATGTGTCTTTAGTACTTGTCCTAAATTAAAAAAAAAATACTAGAAGCTTTCCTTTGGTTTAGATAGTATGTTTCACATCATCTATCTTAAAATACAAGACTTGCCAAATTTGAATTCTGTTATTAGGAAGCTGGTGCAGAAACACACAGACAAGCACTAGAGGGAGCCAAGGCATCCCCAAAGAAGGGGAGGGAGGCTTGTAGAAACCAGAGTGATGAGAAGGACTCACAGAAGCTATTATTCATAGCTCAAAGAGGCTGGCAGAAACTGAAGGAAGAACCAGGGACCCTGTATGAGCCTGAGCTGGGTCCTCTGCACCTACCTTACGTAGCTCGGTATGCACGTGAGACTGAACAGAGGAAGCAGTGGATGTCTCTCATGGTTTGCCTGTACTTCAGTGGGTTGCCACGTGGAGCCATGATAGGAGAGTTTGTGCCTAGTCTTCTAGTCTTTTGTTAGTCTTTTGTTAGTCTATTCACTGGATATCATTAGGAGGCCTGATTTCCTTTTCTTTTCTCTCATTCTTTTTTTTCCTTATTTCTTTCCCTTTTTTTTTGGGTGGGGGGAGGAAACAGAGGAGGAATTGATCTTGGGGAGAGGGGAAATTGAGAGCAGAGAGACCTGCAGACTGGGCAGAGTGAAGGAGGGGAAAACTGTAGTCAGGATGTAATGTGTGAGAGAATGATACACGTTTAAAAACAAAGAAGAGGCATACATAATGTCTGGCGGTTATGGCACATGACAGCAGTCAGGAGGCAAAGGCAAGGAATGACTGAAAGTTGCTAGCTCAGCCCACATAGCTATTGCGTGTGAAACAGAGCTACATAGTGAGCATTTCACAAAATCAGAACAAAACAAGGCAATAACAAATAAAAAGAACACAAAATTCACTTCAATTAAAGAAGTATTCACTCAAAACAATAGTCATAATAACTAACTTGTTTTGCCTATAAATAAATGTTTATTGTATCATAAAATATAATTTTAATAAACTATGACATCAATATGTATATGTTTTCACTAAAGAGCTTCAGAAATAGCTCTTGTCAATGGAACACACTAACAATTTTTACATTTCAAAATAAATATGCTAATTAATAATTACACATGTCATCTGTTATACTTTTATTGTGGTTATACTTAATGTTACATAAGTTGAATTAGAATAATTTAAATTTAATTTTGCTTTTTAATAACCACTGTTTATGTGTTTTGTGGTTTTCCACATTGTTATATGAGATCAGCATACTCACCTCTCTATAACTCATTTTAAGCATTTATAGTAATTAGATGATGCAGTCTTTGAAAAGATTTTATCATTATTTAGAATGACAAGATGTACATTATCTATGTACAACTTACTTTCCTAAAACTATAGTTCTATTTTTTTAAATGTAGATCTGTCTGTATATATAATATTGGTTTCTTTCTTAATCTTTCTTAGACTGAAACTCTTCCCCAATCACAAAAGACCCCAGAATTAGAATGGCTCAACTCATGATTGCTAGGCTTAAGGACAATATAAACCTGACAGATGTTACTAACTAGTGCTTCATATACTGACCTTGCAGGCTGTAGACATGGACCAGTGGGTAAAGCGCTTGGCATATAAACAAGTGGGGCTGAGTTTCAAATCGCTGACACCCACAAAAAATCGGAACCTGGTTGTATTGGAAATAAAAATAAATAAATTCTATGCCAACCAAAGCAGTCTTTAACACACAGTTATGCAGAAAAGGAATTGGCATAAAGGAAAAGAAAAAAAAAATGGCCTTTGTGCTGATTTGGCCTCCAATTTGAGGTATCTTTTTCATCATCTGTACATCAAGACTATGTCCAGTCTTGGAATCTTAAGACAAAAAGACTTATCCAGTGAACAGTTCTGTGCCTGAGACTATCCCTCCTTTCCTGATCCTGCAGTCAGTCATGTAAGGTCCTAACACTCATCGCCTGGAACACTGGGCTCTACTTACATCCAGGAGACTGTGGGCCCGGTTATTTGTTATCTCCTATAAACTTGAAGAACATCTCCTATTGACAATGGACAATAATGACCAGTTTCAGTGTTGAGACTCATAGCCAAACATCGGTCCTTCAGCGTAAGAAGTCTTGGGGAATAGTGGGAAGAAAGAGAAAAGGGCTGGGAAGTGACTGGAACTCCAACAGAAACACAATGGTGCCAACTAACCAGGCCCCAGAGGGGTTTGATGAGACTGAAGCACCAACCATGGACCATGCATGAACTGGACCTAGATCCCCTACAAAGAAGTAGCAGATGGACAGCTTAGGCTTCAAGTGAGTATTCTAGTAAGGGAAGTGAGAACTACATCAGACAGGGACTCACTTGCTAGCTTTTAGAACACTTTACCCCGCAAGACTGCCTTGACTGGTCACAGGGAAGATGACACAGCTAGTCCCAATGCAACTTGATGAGCTGGGATTGATGGGAAAGGGATCTTCCCTTTTCTAAGGAAAAAGGGAAGGGGTCAGGGGAGGGAGATAGAGTAGGACTGGAAGGAGAGAGGGGAGAAAGGGTTACAAGTATGCAAAATGAATAAAATAAATAAATGAGGAAAAAAATGATGACCAGTTTCTTACAGCCACAAGCCACTGAAGCAGAGACATCGATGCCAGGGACTCACTAGCCAGAGGCTTAGCAGGAAGTGCTAAGTGAAGGTACCTTGTCTCTGAAAATAAGGCAAAAGACATCTAACTGGGTAGTACATCTCCTTGCATTGACCTTTGGCCTACAAACGTGTGCAAACTTATGGTCTTGTAATATGTGTACAGACAGGAACAATTATACACATACATACCACACACAGTTAACATGCTCACCAAACAGATAAAAGTTTCCTCAATATGAAATTGGGTTAATGGGGTAAACAGTGGTCACTCTGCAATGCACAGATGCTCCCAGACTCAAGGAGCCTCTTGCTGTACTGGGATCACGACACAGTCTCACACTGTGTATCAAAGTTCATTGATCGGGCTTTAAAAAGCAGTTTCTGCTGAATGAAACTTCCCAGTTTGGTTAATTTGATAAATCTAAGTTAAATATTCTTAGTCTGGATTATGTTGCTATGAATCAATGTTTAGAAGTTTGGGTATATTAAATACGTTTTTACATGTAACCCTACATTAGAGTCAAGGCCATCTGCAAATAGCATTATCCTACACATATTCTGAGGGAAAGGTTCCAAGAAGTGCTGAAAATATGAAAATGCACTGATGCTTAGATCCCTTCTGTAAAGTAGCAGAGTGTTTGTTCATAACCTGTACATATCCTCCTGAACACTTCAAATCACCTTTAGCTAATTTATAATACTTCATGTAGTGACAATTCCTTAAAAATAGATGTAGTACAGAATAATGACAAATGTCTGAGTGTGTTTGGTACACATGAAGATTTTGTATGTTTGAATTGTAGTTAGTTGAATCTAAAAAGCACATATTTTGAACCTTAAAATAGATAACACTTAATTGTGTAGCCTATTCTAAAACAACCTGTGAAGTTTACTGTGGTGTCACATTTGCAACACAGTTTGTGAGAAAATAGAGCAAGAAAGAATACATATACATATAACACAAACACACACATATGTGTATTTATAAATCATCTCTGGGATTGAGGATATTAGTGGCTAAAATCACACAAAGAAATTGACTATTGCTCATTAGAATGAATATTTCTCTCCTGACTTTGTTTCCTGGCATAAAGAAAGAAGCTAAGCAAGAAAAAGGACCCTGGGTAAGATGCTCAATCCTCATTTAGAAAGACAAATGGGATAGACATTGAAAGAAGGAGAAAACAGGGAATAGGACAGGATCCACCACAGAGCGCCTCTGATGACTCTACCCAGCAGGGTATCAAAGCAGATGCTGAGACTAATAGCCAAACTTTGGGCAGAGTGCAGGGAATCTTATGAAAGAAAAGGGAGATAGAAACACTTTCAGGGGATAGGAGTTCCACAAAGAGAACAACAGAACCAAAAATTCTGGGCACAGGGCCATGCATGGAGATAACCTAGAACTCCTGCACGATGTAGCCCACGGCAGCTCAATGTCCAAATGGGTATCCTAGTAAGAGGAACAGGGACTGTCGCTGACATGAACACAATGGCTGGCTCTTTGATAACCTCCCCCTGAAGGGGGACAGGCTTACCAGGCCATAGAGGAGGACAGTGCAGTCAGTGTTGATGAGACCTGAAAGGTTAAGGTCAGGGGGAAGAGGAGAAGGACCTGTTGGATGACCTGGGAGAGTCATGGGAGGAAATGAGGGAGATAGGGTGACACTTAGAGGGGTTGAGGGAGGGGGCTACAGCAGGGATATAAAGTGAATAAATTGTAGTTAATAAAAAATAAATTTTACCAAAGAAAGGCATTCAACTGCAAATTTGTAAAAAAAAAAAAATAAGGAAGAAAGAACAAAGTTGGAAAAACAATTATTGTTAGAATCAACAATATTTGAAAGATGGAGATAGAGAACTCGTGATAAAGAACTCAGTCCTGATGTCCTTAGGGCCAAATGCAACGTGCCTCAAATCAGGACACTGTATCTTTACACTACTAACTAGTTTAGTCATGTCTATATAGCGTGCCAATATTCTGTATTTATAAATATTTTATCTAAGCAGGTGAAATATAATAAATTTATTTTAAAAGAATACATATGGTTGTGTGGGAAAATAAAACACCAGAACAATTATTTGGTAAAAATTCAAAGCAAACAATTTATAAGGCAAAGAATCAGCAAAACTCTAGAATGTGTCTTCACTGGAGTACTATATAACAGGTATATGTTTTATGATATATTTTATCCCCATGTAGTAAACTATTAGTTCTTTTTTAAAATATGTAATAATTGCATACACTGATTCTAAAAATATTTAGCTTACTACATTCAATATCAGGAACCACTGAACATTAAACATTAAGTCTTCCTTCCTCATTCACTACTTTGAATTAATTTGATGGCTTAATATTCACTTTTTTAAAGATGCGTGAAGATGGAAAGTCAGAGTCATTTTGGTTTGCATTTCCCCAATGACTAAGGACTTTGAACATTTCTTTAAGTGCTTCTCTGCCATTAGAGATTCCTCTGTTGAGAATTCTTGGTTTAGCTTTGTATGCCATTTTTCAATTGGTATGTTGGTATTTAATTCCTTCAATTCTTTATATAATTTTATATTAACTCTGTTGCATATAGGGTTGGTGAAGATTTTTTTCCCAATCTATAGGATGCCATTTCATTCTATTCACAGTGTTCTTTGCCTTACAAAAGCTTTTCATGAGGTCCCAATTATTTATTGTTGATCTTGATGCCTGAGCAGCTGCTGTTCTGTTCAGGAAGCTACTTCCTGCACCCATGTATTCAAGGTTATTCCTCAGTTTCTCTTGTATTAGATTTAGTGTGTCCAATTTTATGTTGAAATCTTTGATCCATTTGAACATGAATTTTATACTGGGTGATAAATATAGCTCTTTTTTTATTCTTCTACATAAACTTTGACCAGCACCTTTATTGAAAATCATTTATTTTTTTCTATTATATGGTTTTGTATTTTTTGTCTTTAGGTGTGTGGGATTATTTCTGTGTCTTTGATTTTATTCCATTATTCTAATTGTTTTTATGCCAATAGCATGTGATTTTTATTTTTATTGCTCTGTAGTACAGCTTGAATCAGTGATGGTGATACCTCCAGAAGTTCCTTCATTGTTCAGGCTAACTTCTTCTTTTATTTGAGATTGTTTTTTTCAGGTTTAAAAAGAATTATGTTTTATGGGGGGATACAAAATAAATAAAGTATAATTAATAAAAAAATGAGGAAGAACTTAAAAAAAAGAATTGTGTTGGAATTTTTGGAGGGTGGTGGTGTGGGAATTAGATTGAATACATAGAGTGCTTCTGATAAGGTGGCCATTTTTACTATGTTAATCTTTCTGATTCAGAGTATGGAAGACATTTCCATTTTCTGATATTTCCTTCAGTTCCTGAGAATGTGAAGCAAGGGAAACACTCCTCCTTTGCTGGTGGGAATGCAAACTTGAACAGCTTCGGTGGAAATCAGTGATGGTATCTCAGAAAAATAAGACCCAGCTATACCACTCCTGGGCATATACCCAAAACATGTTCCACCATGCAACAGGGGCGCTTGCTCAGTAATATTCATAGCAGCTTTATTTGTAATAGCCAAAAGCTGTAAACAACCTAGATGTCCTCAACCAACAAATGGATAAAGAAAACCCGGTACATTTATACAATGGAATGCTACTCAGCTATTAAAGACAAAACATCATACAATTTGCAGGCAAATGCATAAAGCTACAAAAGGTCGTCTTGATTGAGGCAACCCGACCCCGAAAGACACACATGGCATATATTCATTTATAAGAGGATATTAGCTGCAAAGGACAGGAAAACCATGCCACAATCCACCATCCAAAGAAGCTATGTAACAAGGAGGATGCTTAAATGTCACTCAGAAGGAGAAATAAAATTGACATCTGAAGTAGATGGAAGGAGGGAACTGGGAAGGAGAAGGGGTGGGGAGGGGCACAGGGATGGTGATCAGGTGTGTGTGGGCAAGTACTGGGAGAGAGACTGGAAACCATTGGCGGTGCCATCTCTGTGATAGTGGGGGTGGGGGCTCCTGGATGTCTACGGGGTGACCCTAGCTGAGACTCCTAGCAGTGTGGAACATGGAGCCTGAAGTTGCTATCCCCTGTAGGCACGTGGGACATTGAGTGGTTGGAGACAATTTCAACACAGAAATTGCCCTGCCTAAAAGGAGTATAGGGATAAAAGTGGAGCAGAGATTGAGGGAATGTCGAACCAAGGAGTGGCCCAACTTGAGACCCACCCCTTGGGAGAGAACCAACTCCCGTCACTATTAATGATGCTCTGCTCTCCTTGCAGTCAGGAGCCTAGTATAACTGTATTCCGAAATGCTTCCTCCGGCAGCTGATGGAAACAGATGCAGAGCCCCACAGCCAAACAACAGGCAGAGCTAGAGGATTCTTGTGGAAGACTGGGAAAAGGATCAAGGGAGATGGAGGCATCAAGGACACCACAGAATACCTATAGAGTCAACTAACCTGGGCCCACTGTGGCTCACAGAGACTGAACCACCAGCCAAAGAGCATCGATGGGCTGGGCCTACGCCCCTACACATACGTAGTAGATGAGCAGCTTGGCCGTCATCTGGGTGCTCTAAAAATGGAAGTAGGAACTTTCTCTGACCCTGTTGCCTGTCTTTGAATCCCTTTCCCCTAGCTGTGCTGCCTTATCTGGCCTCAGTGGGAGAGATTGCATTTAGTCTGCTGCGACCCAAGGTACCAAGTGGGTTGGTATGCATGGAGGGGGCACCTCTCTTTTGAGGCGATTGGAAGGGAGAAGTGGAGGAAGAGAGGTATGAGGGTTGGGCTGGTAGGAGAGGAGAAAAGAGGATGTGATCAGCCTGTAAAGTGATTAAAAAATAATGAAGAAAAAATAAAGAGTGTCTAGACAGTGGCGACATCAGAGACAATTTTTCAGTTTCAATTGCAAATATTTTTAACAGAAAAATTCTAAAAGTTATAAAACAATAAACAGTTCTCATGTTTGTGTATATTTAGGAATAACGAACAGAAAACACATTATTTTTATGTGGAATTATTTTAGTGATAATGCCAATGAAAATAATGTTCTATTAGTAACTTTGAATTTTATGTGCAATCTTTCTATATTACTTGATTGTTTCTTTCTTTTTTTTTCATTTCCTTTTTTTGAGACTGAGTCATATTATTTGCCCTTGCTGAACAGAAATTCTCTCTAGACCCAGATGGCTTTGAACTGACAGAATTCCCCGCTTCTACCTCATTCATGCTAGGATTAAAGGTGTACTCTACCACACCACTTAGGCACCAAATTCAAGCGCTGTATAACTATATAGCAGAACATTTTATTTCCAATTACTTATAAAGATATTTAGTAAGAGGAATACATTTCACTAGTATGTTGTTTTTAAATATTTTGTTAGTACATACTATTTCACAATCAATTAAGCAAGAAAAGATGGATTTTCAAAATGACATAGCTACCTTTTCTGAAATTTTTCATTGAAAAGTTAATGAACAATGTGGACTACATCTGAGCAGGGGGTCTAGTTCTTCTCTATGTATGGTCTTTGGTCAATGCATCAATCTCTGCAGTCCCCCGGACCTTGTTTTTGTTTGTTTGTTTGGCTTTGATGGTCTCCTTGTGGGGCTCCTCTTCCCTCTCTTTCCCTCTCTCTGGGTCCTCCTTCCATCAGTCTTCATGTGGGTTTCCCTAGTAAGGGGAGAAGAGACAGTCTCTGACATGAACTCGGTTGCCTGCTCCTTGATCATTTTTCCCTGGTGAGGTGACCTAGCCAGCCTAAGAGGAAGAGGATCAAGGCAGTCCTAATGGGACCTGATAGGCTTGGGTCAGACAGTAAGGGTGGAAGACTTCCTGTACAGTGAACTAGGGGAGAGGGATAGGGAAGGGAGGGTGGGACTGAGAGGAGATGAGGGAGGGGGCTAAAACCAGGAGACAAAGTGGATCAATTTTAAAATAATAATAATAAAGTTTATGAACATAATTATAAATTGATATGAGGATAATATGATATGAGACCCACTGTCAGCTGTCTCACCTGTGGATAATATATCACAATAGTTGAAACTAATATAATTAAGAAAAAAAGGTCCATTTAGATATCCCCTCTGAAGATACTTTTTTTTAAGAACATGTATATGCATATATTATGGAAATCAAAACAAAGAATCATTTTCAAATTTTTTAAAATATATTTGATACATATAATAAATATATAAAGTATATAGTTACGTGGTTGTTCTGCAGAACTATGCCTGAAGAATATTGGCAATGTTGAGCCTTCTTAATAATTCAACCATCAGAAGTCCAAAGGGTGTGAAGCATTATTGTTATCCTTAATAATCAGTGCCTAAATTGAGTTGTAGATATGTAGCATCTAGTTAAAACAGTTGCCAATATATGTACTTATAAACAACTAGAATATACACCCGTTAGAACTGGTAGTAGTTTACAAAGATGACAATAAACTAAAAGCTATTTTTCTAGACATTTATGTCTGTAATGGTTATTCAGGACACGTGGTAGGTAGTTGTATTAGCTGATAGTTATATTTCGCAAAAAACCTCTGTTTAGGACCAGTTAGACAAAGCAGGTTGTGTTCCCAAGTTCCTCCTCCAGGTGGTACAAATATAACAAAAAGTGGCAATCTCATGCTATGATGTAACTAATTTGGCCCTTATCAGAACTATTCATAATGAAGCTGGGAACAAAAAGATTAAAGGCCACAGTGACAGGCAACAATTCCTCAACACAATTATTCTCAACTTCAAACTGAAAACACATCACTTGAGATTTCAAAACAGTATTTATTTATTTATTTCTTCCCAAGAATAACTGCTGTTTTGCCAATTAATGGGGCAAATAGGCTCTTATGTGACAGCACATGGGCTCAGAATCAAGGCAGCTATTGACCACCGTTGACTGAGAATGAAAATGACTTCTGGGTATTAGAGAACATTAGAGGTGGGATGCATCCTGTAACACTCGCTGCTGAACTTTTGACTCGGGAAGCTGTAATGCCTCCACCCTGTTTAATGGGTTTGAAGTTTTAGTCCAGCAGAGATGAGGCAGCATCCTGCGGTCAGTTGAATGCACTCATGCTGCTTACTTTGTGTTACAAGTCTTTTCATTTCTCTGGAGTATCCTCTCTCCACATGATGGGAAACAATCAGAAGTGAAGAAATCAGTTTCCACTTGAGAACATTAACACATAAAATGGACATTTATACAGTTTTGCTCATTTTTATATAACTCAAAAATGGGGGAAAGGGTCTGGCTTAAATAGAATCTTTGTCAGAGTGGAAAGCTTTATTGCTAAAAATTGGATAGTATTTTCTTGTCCTATAAAGGTGTTATAAAACATAAATATTCTGTGCTGTCACCAATATGAAGGTTTATATAAGATAACCAGACAACCATGTTTATTATTTTCTGGTTCTTTTGAATTATGACAAATCACTAGAAACTAGTATACATTAGAGAATAGGAGTCCTGATATGCTATTCTTGCTTAAAAAGGCATCTTTTGTCTAATTAACTTATTTTTTATACTCTGTTTTAACAAACATAAAATTGTGCTCACTGTTTTAAGCTGTCTCCATTCCTTTAAGTGGGACATGGTAATCAAATAAATATGAGAGTTGCATTAGCTGCACATTCTGATCATGTTTCTAGACCTTAATTTTATTGGGTCAGTTTACGAACAAGATGTAGGCTCTTTTAAAAATATGTGAGCACGGTCTTCTCCTGTATGGGATATCCAGTATCATTAGGTTCCTAGACATACAAGTTTAGCTTCACCACACCTCAAATGCACTCATGTTTCTAAAAGTGCACATACATTGATTTATTAATGTGTGTTCATTGACTATGTGCAGAGATGTCAGCAGGCACTTTACTTTCTATTATTGGCTCAGGATTCAAGGCTAATATCACAGTACCTCATGCTTGTTTTATCAACTAATTATCGGTAATTTAATATTTAATATATTCAAAATATACAGTATTTTGAGCTATTAAACCACATACAAAATAATTTATATCATTTTTAAATTTGGAATTTATTGAAATTGTTACATTAGGAAAATCAAGAATAAGTGGATGAAAAGTCATTGGCAATAGGTAAGAAAACAAACAAACAAACAAGCCTGGGTGGCAGCAAAAAAAAAAATATCCCACAGTAGCACCTAATGAACTATTCTTTTTACCTTTTCTGACACAACCTTGAATGTGTCAAGCCTTCATTTCAGTTCTCCTAGCCAGCCCAGATGCAAATGGACACATAAGGTTGTGAAGTTGGGCAAAGTATCAATGAATTGACTGAGAATATTTTGAAAAAATTACATATTTCTTCATTCATATTATACTGAGTTCCCTCTAAGGTTCTTAGGAGTGTCATCTTTTATTCCATGTGGCATAGTTTTTAACTTCAGGATAATACCATCTAATTACAAACCAGAAACTCATGTGGCTACTTAGTTATATTTTGGTTTCCTCTTTTTTGGTATCTTTATCTTAATATGAAGCCCAGGATAGATGTCACTTGGTGATCTAGACACCCAAGAATGGACTAACTACAAATTAACCATTGTAGACATTTCTATTTAAAGTGAAGGTTTCAGAATTCAGCTCATCCCTAGGCTCCACGGTTATTGGTAAGTATGCGTACATAGTCCATACAAATGAAATAAAATAATAAAATGTGATTTTAAAAAGACCAAGAATAAAGAACACATGAGTAGAAAATGTAAATTTATATCTAAATAGTCAGAGTAACTGCATGATGTTGTAAACAAATGCAAATTAAGCTTGTATTATTTTATATAAGATCACTATTGAAGAAAAAATAAATTATAGCATAACTGATCTGAATATTCTATTTATCTCACAGTTAAAATTAGAAATTTCCGACAAGCCATAGTAAGGTTACTTTATACCTGTAAATAATTACAGCACTAGCTACTGACCATGACTTACTGCATCCTTCCTGCGTTCTTCAAACAGAGACCCTATACTCAGTCTGATGCCCAATCCGTCAATTACTGGGTGATCAAATAAATTCTGAATTGATATTTTGTCTCAATTTATCTTAAAATAAAAATTTAATTATGTCATTTTGAATTCTACTAGAAACTGATACTTAGAGAGAATCAGAAATGTAATGGCTTATTATGGATTCCTTTTAATTATAAAATAAGTATAACTCAAGACAGGGCGAACTTGTGCACCAGATTCATGTCTGAACAGCAAGAAAGGAGAAGGAAGACTCAAACTGCTGAAGATGATTAGCAGTTCTATGATGAACTCCAAAATGCACATCACCTATTCACAGAGTCCTGCACTGGACAAGAAGGGTTAGCTCTAGTCTGCACAGCATTCCCAATCGTTGATATGGGGCAAGCCAGGAACCATGTAATCCCAGCATGGGCATGGGTCTTATGAAGGAACTTGAGCTGTGGTGGTTGGGGCTGACAGCTACTTCTGCTTTGAAAATACTGTTCTTTGCAGTTAAGAACCGAGTAGTGCTCCTTCAGGTTCTTGCCACAGTTCCTTTCAAGAAACACTTCAAAAACTCTGGTGGATATAACCTAGAACCTCTGCTCAGATGTAGCCTGTGGTAGCTCAGTAACCAATTGGTTTCCCATAGTGAGGGGAACAAGGACTATTTCTAACAGGAACTCAATGACTGGCTCTTTGGCCTCCCCACCCCCCAAGGGAGGAGCAGTCCTGTTAGGCCACAGAGGAGAGCTTTGCAGCCAGTCCTGAAGATACCTGATAAAACAGGATCAGATGAATGGGGAGGAGGTCCCCCCTATCAGTGGACTTGGAAAGGGGCATGGTGGAGATGAGGGAGGAAGGGAGGGACTGGGAGGGAATGAGGGATCAGGACATGGCTGGGATACAGAGTTAATAAAATGTAACTGATAAGAAAAAAAAATTAAAAAAAAAAAAACCTGTGGACTGATGATGTAGTATTTTAGCAGCATTAAGCATTCAATCTTCCTTCACCCCTTGGAGGACAAAAGTGTAGCTTTAGGAAGTAGCAGGTATATTTACATGTTAATTGAGGAGAATATTCTAAATGAAGTTAACTTTATAAAAATTTTCCTGTAGAAAATCACACATAATTTTGACTTACAATTCTAAACAAATCAATCAAGTGTTTCCTCTATTAATAAGATCCAGACTTTGAATTTATTTTTCTCTCTCCCTCATTTGTGCATGTCTCTGTGTGCATGTTCCTGTGTGTGTGTGTGTGTGTGTGTGTGTGTGTGTGTGTGTGTATGTGTGTGTGTGTGTGTGTGTGTATGATTGCATGGCACAGAGTATAACTTGCAGGAATTGGTTCTATCCATGGTTTGAATTCTGGGAACATAACTCAACTCATCAAACTTGGCAAGAAGTCCACTTTTCAGCTGAGACATTTTGATGGGACAAAGAATGTGTTTTTGTATGTAGAATTGAACCATGAAAGTGCTTTGAAGTAAAGAAAATATTTTCTAGTGTCTCTAAAGGAGAAAGAGAAAACACTCAAGGCTGGTAATGTAAGTTGTGACTTTTGCAGGACAAGATAATATGAACAAATGGTAATAAAATGATACCTTTATTTCCTCTACTCTTCACCACTAAATAAATGTTTCAAATGCTTTTTTCCCTCCCTGGCTACTCATAGAATATCAAATTTCTTTGTTGATGTAATTAAAATGGTGGGCTAAATATTTATATTATTATTTGCCCTATAATTATTAAAGCAACATTATTTAACCTACTATGACAATTAATAAGACACAGATACCTCTTTGATTTTAAAATTGCATTATTTACCTTGGACTGGGCAGATATTTTACCTACACTATTTCAATAGGCTCCCAGCCTCCATCCAGATACATAGGCCTTAATGCTTCTCATCTTGGCTATCTTCCATCCATAATCTTATAAATACTTGCTTGTAGTTTTCACTTAGGCATTTCAGTGCCATTATTGGAGTCCTCCCTCCTGGCTCACATGGATCCTTCTCCATGCTAACCCATTGTGGCTTCCTCCTTTCTCCTCTCTTCCTGTTTGTCTTTTTGCTTCCCATGATCCTTCTGTTCACAAAGCCTGAGATCTTTAGTCCAGCCTACCCCATTCTGCCCTGCACAGGTTTTAGGCCTTTTAATCAACCAATCAGGAAAAGTATCTTGGGCAGGTTTACATAACAAGAATAGATGTATCTGGGTAGTAACCAGATCTTGAGGGGTAGTAATTAGCATCAGAATAAAAGCATCAGAACAACCCCAAACATTCCCCTTTAAAAACCACTATTTACAAATTGTTGAAGAATATTAAAGACATTTACATGCTGTTTAATTAAAGTAGAAAATTGTTTTGTATTTGCT
The DNA here is from genome assembly GCF_907164565.1 of Psammomys obesus. NCBI lineage: Eukaryota > Metazoa > Chordata > Mammalia > Rodentia > Muridae > Psammomys > Psammomys obesus. The sequence goes on from NW_026591086.1 coordinate 50,881,116, forward strand.
TATTAACCAGGAAAATTTTATCATCCCCTTTCAATTTTCTATTATTTATTTATTTATTTATTTATTTATTTATTTATTTATTTATTTATTTATTTATTTATTTTTGTGGAAAACCTGTTGGAAATTTCAAAAACTCAGCTGCTGGCAGAATGCTGTACAAAACTTTTATTAGGGAGGGCTTTATTTATTTGTTTGTTTTGCATGCTTGAAATTTAAAGTTTGTGATTACATTTTTTTCTCTACTATCTTTTTAAATTTTTTCTTTATAGTTCTATGTATCATTGGCATCATTTTACCTAAATATAAAACTTACATTCACAGTAGTAAATGACAGTGGTAAAATCATTTCTTCTTCTTTAATTAACATAAATCTTCAGTTCTTCCACATATTTATGATTCCTAGTATAAAGAATTTCCAAAATTCTTTACATACATAAGTATATATACATATGTACACATAAATATAGCTATACAACATTACTAAATTAAAAGAAATTGGAAATACTGGTAGAATTTTCACTGAAAACCTTGTTTATAATTATATGAAGAAAAATACAATAGAATTAAGGAATAAAGAACAAATCCATAATTACAGTTAATCCTTCTATACTTCAGTCAGAGAAATAATGGAAAAATAATTACATTTTGAAGAACATTAAAAACACAACTTGCAGTTCTGATAACATTAAAATTACATGTAGTTATAAAATTGTTTTGAAAAGCTGAAATTACATACCACAGAGGGTATCATGATGTTGTAATCAAAATTTCTAAGAGCTGACATTCATCTTGAAGCATCAGGGGACAGAAGAGAACAATGACTCTTTGATGTGCATTTTCAAAGAATGGGCTTTTTTTCAATGTCAATTGGGTCAGCTCAGAAGTGACAGGCTAACTCTACTACATTTTTTTTTTTTTCTAGACCTTAGCTACTCTTATGTCCTGAGCACAATGCAGAAACTAGTGAGGCAGGGTTGGCATAATAACCCACCATCCTTCTGGTGACTCAATGAGTCATTTTCTTTCCCATTGCCAAGTCATGAGGAGATGCCTGTCTACATTTCTACTTCCCAAAGTTGGATTTCTTTGAATGGGAGTCTTTTTACAAGTACAACCTCAGTGTCAGCAATGAAGCAATGCACACATCAGTCTCCTTTCAGAAGGCCTTCAGGGAAGAAATGGAAGCACTCATATAGCACGGTGTGGTGACTCTCACAGAGAAGGCCTGGGCTGCTGCTCCGTAATACCAGAGTGAAAGGACTATTTGGCTTATCAGGCAGGTGTGGTCAGTCTTCTGACTCTGTGACATGACATCACTGCCTTAGAAGTTCATGTTCAATAAGTTTATAACCTAGTTAAAAAAATGACATCAAAATAATCTCACTTTTTTTTTAAACAGGTTCTCATTGCATATCTCTAGCTAGAATGAAACTCAGTATGTAGACCAGGCTGGCCCTGGACTTCCAATGTTTAAATAATTATAGTTTTGTTTTGGATCACAGGCATAGCTATTTTGGTGTGTATGTGGATGGCCAACTGTAGATTGAATATGCCTTAAAAGGTAGGATTTTAAATGATCATATATCCTATTTATGAGAACTGATAGACTAAGATCAGAAAGAAGAGGAGAACCTCCCCTATCAGTGGACTTGGGGAGTGGCATGCATGCAGAAAGGGGAGGGAGGGTGGGATCGACAGGGGAGGAGGGAGGGGCTTATGGGGGGATACAAAATGAATAAAGTGTAATTAATAAAAAAAATAATAAAAGATTAAAAAAAAATTTAAAAAAATGCTAATTTAGGGGCTTGAGAAATGAGTGAGATTTTATGTAAGCTTGCTCATAACATTTCACTCCTGCTGCAGTAATCCTGATACTTTCTTCTAGCACTGCAGGACCTGAACACACTTGACCTGTACTCACAAAGCCAGCCATTTATAAAAATAAAATAAATTATTAAAAAAGAAATTCACATACATACAATAACTGTGCCAATAGGCGATGAACATTGTCATAATCCAGAAAGAGTCATTGTTGTGTATCTAAGTCCTGTCAGTGACAGTCACACTAGAACCCTTCAGCTGCCAAGGGAAAAACAAAAAACAAAAAACAAAAAACATAGAATATATAATGGCCGAGGCTGATAAGTTTTAGTTATAGGTCTTAGGTCATATGCAGCACTGGGCTGTGGTTTGTGCCACAAACTGTTCTGAGATTCCCCAAAACAAGACTAAGAGGTTTTTATTCACAGATGGTATCTAGAAAATGAATTGTTAGTGGAGAAAAGTAATGGTGATAGTGAAGGGTATTGGGTTTCATCAGATCCTATCTGCTGGTTTGATGGGGACATGCATCAGTTGAGAGGCATAAGCTCAGCGGACCAAAGGATTTGTCAGACAATTGTCTCAGTCAAGGTCCAACCCTTTCAGGCATATTGTGTTATATAATTGTTCAATGCTTTTAAAAAATCATATTTCTCATTAAATTCTAAGACAATCGAAAGCCATTTCTAGATTCAGAATTGTATGTAAGAAGGAATCAGAAACATAAACTAATGACTGCAACTATGAAGACATTTCAAAACCAACAAACACACACACATACACATATACACACATAGACACTTAGTTATAAGAAAGGGATTTTTTGTGAGAATTGAATATTTAATATAAAATTATCTTACTAAATTACATAAATGCACATGGATATCAGTATGACAACACCAAATGCAAAGACAAACATAAATGTAGCAAATGAAAAAATATTGTTTTAAAATATACGTAGACATGTTTTCTTCTTGCTATTTTCTTTTAAAAACTATATGAATTAATGGTTATCCCTATTTTGAATTTTGCTTCAAATCTGATATGTTTTATAAACCTTTATGTTAACTTATTGATGAATATATGTGGCAAGCAAAGGAAATTCCACAGTTCCTTCCTCCACTCCATATTCTTTACCTACCTTGTAGGACTCTAAATCCCTGATGAGCTACAGTGAAGAAATTCCTCGGCTGTTGGCAGTATTACAGCTCTGACACCTGTAGGTTTTCGTGTCTCACATGTGAACAACGCAAACTTGAAATAGGATGTATTTCTGCACAAGTAAAACCTGCAGAAAAGCAGCTGTAATAATGATCCTCTCCCATGGAAGAACGAATCATTGCACTGGAAAATGGTAAAATCAGCCTATGGAGATAATTATCCAGAGTGCTTGTACTTGCAAAGAAAAACATTAGTGAGCTCTCACCCTGCATTAGGCTCTGCATCACCTAAGTGCTTTCTACTGACAACCTCTGTGGATAGCCTTTTGCTTCTTGGGGTCAGAGGTCATGCCGGACAAAAGAGCAGAGGTCAACCTGGAATGGAACCTGCAATCAACTGCCACTCAGGCATTGCTCACATCTGCATTGCATTTCCTTGGTCCCGTTCAGGAAGCAAAATACCTCCTTCACCTGTTCTTCTTACATTAGCTCAGGCAATTAGAAATTAGATCCTTTCCTAAATTGAATCCCTAGGTACTGTAAAGATTTGAGCTATCATGAGGTGAAATTTTAAAAAATAAATAACAGAAGCTCATGGTAGCTATTTGTTAAGTAGATAGCTAGGTCTTGTATCTCTTCAAAAAGAAAGAATGTACATGTGCTACCAAACAACGCTTAACCAAAAACATTAATTAGTGTTATTAAATTTTAAATACCTATAAATGCATTTTACTATCTTAAATAACATATTTAATATTAATATTTGAAACAAAAAGGGCAATTATAGTCATTCAACTTTTTCCAGATCTTAGAGCAAACTATGTAATATGTAGTCTTAGTGAACTCTCAATTTCTCTTGAACGCATTTTCTTCATGTGTTAATTAAGAGTGATACTACTTAAAGTCGTTTTCAAAATTTAAGTAAATTCAAGAAAAGCTTATTTCAGTGTTATTAGGAATATAAGCATATGATTATGCTATGAAACTATTAATATGTATACTTAGAAACTATTTACATATTAGTTGGAATCCATAGCTTACTCTTCTAAGATAGCCTTATCTAAGCTTTGTGGTTCTCATTCTCCTTAATGATTTGTACAGAATTCATTTAACTTGTAATATTATATGTTTTTGGATAAAATGAACAGTAATATTTATTGTCCTTAAGGAGAAATCATCTTCAAAAATTGCCAGCAGTATTGAAGATTTAAATCTTTTTTCCTAGCAGCTAGAGGATGAGACAGTGTGATTTGAATTCACAACAGTGACATTTTCAATATAAATTACAATTTAGTTCATCAACATTTATCTCCAGACCTGTAGGCTTCACATATTGACTTTACTTATAAAGGTGAACATGTCTCAATACTTTTTGGGAAAAAAATAATAGATTGAGGATGGAAAACTGAATCAAACATATCAAGTATTAGAGCATGCATTGGAACAAAACAAAGTTGGGACCTGGGATAGAAGAATAATTCTAAAGCTTGAAAATGTGCATCAAACATCACAGACAAAATGACATTATGATTTTATGTGGTTCTTCAGGTTATAAAAAATCTTAATGTTCTTCTAGGCTGAGAAAAAAACTTACAAATGCTTAGAGTCATTTAGGTGAACTCCCCCTGGGACTACCGCATAATTTCTGTCTACTTTGGCTGTATATCCATATGTTTCACACAGTACAATGTTTTTGCAACTTATTGGTTAATGGCTTAGAAAACTGATTTTTCTCCCTAAAATACAAACGGAATAAGCTATATGCCATGCCGGCACAGTCAATGTTGAAGCATGGAGTTTCGCCAGTATGCTGGGTTTGAATAGCTTTCTAAAATAAGCACTGGATTCACAGAATACTTCCCAACTGTAATTTATTCACCATGAATCAAATGGCAGTTCCATGAGCACAATCAGGGCCTGGAAGGACATGTGAGAAGAAGTGTACAGCTTAGAAGACACCATCGATAAAGATTTAGGGTAAGTATCTTTTGGGACTTATATGACAGATGAGAAATCCTCATATTATTGAATGCACAGTGTCTATAGAGTATCAATTGTGACACAAGTCTGTATCACTTTATTCCATCAATATCTGTCAAAAATTTCTGGATTTTCAACGGTATTGATTCTCTCTTCTAAATGTTGATCTTTTGTGTCAAGTCCCCAAATAAGAAGAGACAGCTTAACCTCAACTTCTGGAGAAGGTATCAGGTTGCATTGTGTAAATTTTCTCAGTCTGAACCACTTTTCCTTTCCTCTCCAAACCATTTATCTTATTCTTATCAACATGTATTTTTGCATCTTTATTTTATATTTATTCTTCAGCCTACTACATTGTTTCTTAAAAGATTCCAGGTTGGCACTTTAAGATTCCCATCTGTGAGGTCTACTCTGATTGTCATTTGATGAGACTGCATTAGCCTCTAATAAAATCTCTAGGCATATTGGTAAAGAATTTCTTCAGAGAGGCTTGAACAAGAGGGAGAAAGAAACCATGAATGCGGGCTGCACATTCTGTGGACTGGGACCCGAAACTGAAAAGCCAGAAAGGTCATGAGCACCCTCTCTTCTTCCCATCTCTACACTATATGACCAGCTGTCCCACCGGTCTGCACCTTGTCTCCCCTTGTACTGATTATACCATGGATTTGGCATTAATTTGCCACAATGATGAGGTTTTGGCACTATGCCTAATTATTGCTAGCTATGGTTTCCATGAGTTGTAGTTCATTTAAGTTGTACAAAAGGGTAAGTATAATTTGATATTACTTATACAGCAGGAAAATAGTTTCGAAGAACTTTCATGTTGGTAAGTATGAACAGTAAGCAATTTGGAAATTATCTTAGTATTAGATACTTAACTTTGGAGATGAAGTAAAGAAATACAGTGACAACAACAACAAAACGTTTTGTGGTCAAGCATAAAGGTGACCTAGATCCTCTTGTAAATTGTAGGCAAGAACTGTGACTGATAACATTGCATACATTCCTAGGGTACCTACAAGGCTCATCATTAAAAAAAAAATCTAGGAAGAACAGGCACTAATCCACCAAGATCTGAAAGTGGCTGGAGGGAACAGACCACATTCATCCCCAGTATTTAGTTCCATTAGTGAAGAACACTGGTATAAGGTTTGATCTGCTCTCTGCTCTTGTGTGGTTTAAAATATCTAACCTGTTTAAAGTAAAACAACTGGAGTCTCTTGATGATTTCATACTTCTCTGGCAAGAGAAGAAAATATACAGTCAGCCTTTTCATTTCCTCCTTAAACATTAAACGAGTGCATTTTTTAAAAAGGAGAGTTAAATAATATGATAGTAGTAGTTTCTTCTCTAGGCCCTATGACATTTGAATTCATAGGTTTTTGTCTAGGGTCATATTTTTTCCTGTTTGAATGAAGCTTGTGGTCAGTTAGACAGTTGTTACTTCCTGGATCCAAGTTCCATTGTTGCACCATTGGGAATATCTTGCTGGAAACTGTCTTTAATTGTGGTTCTTGGCATTTATAGCTGGAGAGAAGTATTGGTAATTTTCTCCTTTGGTAGAATGCATAGCACCTTCTAATATTCTAAGGGCGGTTTTCTACTGTTCTCATCTCCATCCAAATAAGCATTGTTTACATAAAGGAGAAACAAAATGGTATGTGGTTCCCCTGTAGTGATAATAATGCTATTAAAGAGTAGGTGACATATTTTTCCTATAAGCACTTCAAATACTTCCTATTTTTCCATTTTTTGGGTGTGTCACTATCAATAAATTTGTCTTCATGTTCAAAGAAAGAAACTTAAACTTGAAAGGCACAACTTTTAAAAAGCATTACCACATTTCATAGCATGATCAGACATATCTTCATATTGTACGATATTCCAAGGAAAAAGAGAGCATATAGATACTGTTAAAGAAGTACCCAACTCAGGTTGATAATTGCTAGACATATGAATGCTAATGACAACAGCAAAACTGGAGCAAAGATCATCAGCCAGACCAAATTCCAAGTCTTTGAGTTGGCATGATGAAGTCTGTAATATGAAAACCTTTTTTCAGCCAGGAATTTTGGCATAAGCATTTAAACCAGCACCCGGGAGGAAGAAACAGGAAGAGTTCTGTATGTTTGAGTGAGTTCCAGGACAGCCAGAGCTACAAATACCCTAGTAAGGCCCTGTTTCAAAATCAAAACAAAAACCTAAATAGAAAGCCTTCTCAAAAAATATTATTAGAAAAATAATATTGTAATGCTACTGTTAGAAAAAATGATGGTGAAATGGTAAATAAAAATTATTACATATTGAATATGCATGAATGTGTTTTATTAACAATAATTAACATTTCAAACATTATTCTTTAATATACTTTTTTAAACTATATTCAGTATAAAAAAACTATTGAAAATGTACTCAAAAAAAAGAAAATGTACTCAGAAATATATATATATATATATATATATACTTAAAATTAATATGTGAAGCTAGAAATATAATTCATTTAGTTCAGTACCTGTCTATCACACATGGGGGGACAGAAGTTCAAATGCTCATAGAGCAAAATAAATAAATACATACAGTAATCTCTTAGTATTTTTAGAAATAACATTTTCATTTTGAAGCCAGTTCTCACATTAAATGATTAGGGATGGCATTGCATCTCTAATTTTCCAGGCTTGTGCATTAACTTGCCATTTGCTACATCTGGTTGCATTAGTCATTTTGACTTCTAATGTGTGGTAAAGTCAAGAGTAACTAAAGATAAAGCAGAAAGTATATGGAAAAGTATAAATAAGTCATTACATTACTTTTAATAGTTCATCTGGACAGCAATTATAATGATGTATCACCTCTCTTTAAAGGTTCAAATCACAGCATAATAATCTTCTTAGGAGATTCCGTTGTTGACAACTCATTAAAAATAAATATTTACACAGTTTTCAATTCATATAAATTTAGTAATATTTGTGGCCATAAATTAATTATTATTGAAATATACCAATCTAAACAAAAGATTAAGATAGCTTCATATATTTAAGCTTAGTAAAGCTGCTGAAAACTTTAGGGAAAAGATTTTTTCTTCGGTACAGTATAATCATTTACACATCTAAAAACCACCTATCTTAAAACTCTCTCATAGCTAATATGGAGCAAATTCCCAGATATTGTAGGATTATAACGAACTAAACTCTATTAACAACATCATTCACAACTATTTATTAAACAATTTGATTTTGAGATAGTATGGGAGCTGACCAAAATCTGTCTTACAGTTTCCATGCTAGAGAGCTCAGCAAAAAAATGGTAACTTAGTAATATACAGCCACGAATGTGTCCAAAAGACACTGCTGAGATTAATGTGACTCTGTCCAGTGGATATTAACGTGAGGAAATTCAACTTCCAGGAGTTTCCAATGAAGAAAAATGTATGCCTCTCTCCATTGCCTCTCGTTGAATGGAACACATACAATAAAATCTGTATTTAAGAAGTCACCAAGGATCCTGAATTAACATATGGGATGAAATGGAAGTAGGGTTGAAAAGCTCATCCCTTTCACTTACTGAATGCAAATTTTATTAATGACATAAGCTTCTCACTAATAGGAAGCATCATCAGAGAAGTGTATGAAGCAGATATTTTTAACTGGTCACAACATTTTAACAGCAGCTTATCTTTTTATATATGACTCAGTTGTTAAAACATGAAATGAAGTCTAACATGAACATTTATTGAAAGTATTGAAACTTATAAGCACCTGCTTTTGTAAAATTCTTTAAATACTACTAGAGTTCACAATATAATTCAAAACAGAATAAAGTCTATTTAAATTAGAAACAGACCCATTCTTAATTCTATAAAAGGATTTTAAACAGTCAAAGCATACGGTTCTCAAAGTTGTCTCCTGTGCCAATGAGATGAAGGCTCTTCGCTCTTTCCAAGGATCTTTCTACATGTAAACATCAGTTAGACCAGCACAATTTGTTGAAGATGTTGTTTGTTTGTTTGTTTTTCCCTTGTATAATTTTGCCATACTGTAGAGCAAAATAATAAAAATGGCATGTTACTGGCATAGAAACAGACTGGTGAATGAATGGAAACAAAGACTCAGAAATAAACCCACACACCTACAGATACTTGATTTTTGACAAAAAAAAAAAAGCCAAAACCTTAAAATGGAAAAAAGACAGAATGTTCAACAAACTTGTTGGTCTAACTGGATGTCTGTATGTAGAAAAATGGAAATAGACCCATATTTATAACTCTGCACAAAGGTAAAGTCCAAGTGGACCAAAAACCTCAACATAAAACCAGATGCACTAAATCTGATAGAAGAAAAATTGGAAAAGGGCCTTGACCTCATTGGCACAGGAGACAACTTCCTGAACAAAACACCAATAGCACAGGCTCTAAGATCAACAATTAATGAGTGGGACCACATGAAACTGAAAAGCTTCTGTAAAGCAAAGGACACTGTTGTCAGAATAAAACGACAGCCTGCAGACTGAGAAAGGATAATCAGCAAAACTATATCTGACAGAGGGCTGATATCCAGCAAATACCCTATCAGTGGACTTGGCAAGGGGCACGGTGGAGAGGAGGGAGGGAGGGAGGGACTGGGAGGGAATGAGGGATCGGGACATGGCTGGGGTACAGAGTTATAAAATGTAACTGATAAGAAAAAAATAAAATACAAAAAAAAAAAAAAGTAGGGGGCGGAGCCAAGATGGCGACTAGCACACACAGTTTCCGAGCTGTGGAAGAGATAAAGTTCTGAGTTGATGAGTGGAAGAACTTCTGAAGCCAGGGAAACAACGGAGAGACTTTCTAAACAACAGGGAACATCACAGGAGGTGAAAACCTTGGTCGCAGGTCACCCAGGGACTTGTTTGGGGAAGGTGAGAAACGATCCTTTGATCTCTCGGCACTCCCCTCCCCCAGACCTCCCTCCTCCTCAGCACAGCTGACTCGCCTTTCTCAGCGCAGACCTAACTGCCTGGGGCCTGCAGCCACTGAGGCGGAGCCCCAAGCCCTTTATCAGCAAAGGCCAGCAGTACTGTGTCTTGGAGCCCCAGATTCGCACAGCGGCTGCACCATCCTCCCAGGGCCCGAGTCTGCTAGACGCCATACTAGCTCCGCAGGAGCGCCATCACTGACGGTACTGCCCGCCCAATCCCACAGTGACAGAAAATACGCTATATACTCACCAAAACCAGACAGAAACGCCATACAACCTAGACACACCAGGCCCTGGGCCTCCGAAGCTTGGAGAGCACAGTGAAGAGACCCCAGGACGTCCCAGAAAGCATCTGGACTAGCAACCCAGCCTCCAGTTACAGCAGGACTTTCTAACCTGGCTGCAGAGCAGCACTGAGCTGGCGGGCACATCAGCCCTCCAGTTTAAGACTAACCAGGGCCAAACCAGAGAACAGAAAGCCTGATTACCCCGATTCCCACTGACGTGACCACCCTGAAATCTCCAGCTGCAGCAAGACCTCATAACCTGGCAGTGACAGCAGCACGGAACTGGCGGAGCACATCAAAGAAGCAGGGCCAAACCAGAGAGCAGAGAGCCCAGATACGCCGATCTCTGTCAAGTGACCTGCCTGTAAGTGAGTGAACCCTTGAGAATCTGCAGCTCCACTGATCCTGGGTCCTGCTAAAACAGAAGACAGGCATTGAAACCCCTCCCACCCATATACCCACTTTGGGAAACACAGGGGCACTTGGAACATTGAAGTTCCTGCTCTGTGGGTCTAATTGAGGAGTTAAGGCAGTTAATGTCAGAAATCGCGCTGCGATCATCACTAGCGCCTGCGACATATACATTGCAGAGCCCCTCCCACACACTCAAGGGTTCAACATTAGCCATCACTCGGTCCCTTGAGACACACGCCCACGCCCACTTACACACACACACACATATACACACGCAGGCATGCTCGCATTTGCCTCTGTTTGCGCCTGCGTACTTTCCTCCCACAGGTACAGCTAGTCCTCAGCACACGCTAAGGACACGGGACCTCTCTCAACTTCCTGAAGAATTCTCCAGACTCGAGAGAGAGACAGTAACAGTCTGATCGGCAGAATCCAAAAACAAACAGGGAAGGTCTCAGATAAGCCAATGGCCAAGGGTAGGCAAAAGAACACTTCCAACATAAATCAGGACATCATGACTTCACCAGCAAACCCCAAAATCGATGGATTCTCCAATTCATCAGAAGCACAGGAAAATGACCTTAAAGCCATGCTTGCTCAATTATTTGAGGCTCATAAGGAGGAAATGAACAAATCTTTCAAAGAGTTGGCCAGTCAATTGGAGATAAAGAAAGAAGAAATAGACAAAACCCTTAAAGAAACACACGCAAACATAGCCAAACAAATAGAGGCACAAGTAGAGAAAAAATTAGTGGCATACAAAAAGGAAATGAACAAAGAAATAGAGTCCATCGTAGAGAGACAGGAATCCAAATTCAAACACATGGAAGAAATGGTGCAAGGCATGAAAACAGAATTAGAATCAATAAAGAAAACACAAAATGAGAAAACTCTTGAGCTGGAGAACTTTGAGAAAAGATCAGGAACCACAAAAGTAAGCATCACCAACAGAATACAAGAGATGGAAGAGAGAATCTCTGGAGCTGAAGACACACTTGCAGAAATTGATACTTCTCTCAAAGAAAAAGTAAAATCAGAAAAATTTCAATCACAAAATATCCAAGAAATCAAGGATGCTATGAAAAGACAAAATCTAAGAATAATAGGAATTGATGAAAAAGAAGACTCCAGGCTCCAAGGTCCAGAAAATATCTTCAAGAAAATCATAGAAGAAAATTTTCCCAACTTAAAGAAAGAGATGTCCATAAATATACAAGAGGCCTACAGAACACCAAATAGACTAGACCAGAAAAGAAACACATCACGTCACATCATAGTCAAAACACTAAATCTACAGAACAAAGAAAAGATATTAAAAGCAGCAAGGGAAAAAGGCCAAGTAACATATGAAGGTAGACCTATCAGAATCACACCAGACTTCTCATCAGAAACTATGAAAGCCAGAAGGGCCTGGGCAAGCATCATGGAGACTCTAAGAGATCACAAATGTCAACCCAGACTACTATACCCTGCAAAGCTTTCAATCAACATAGATGGAGAAAATAAAATATTTCATGACAAAACTAAATTTATGCAATATCTATACAGCAAACCAACTCTACAGAAGATTCTAGAAGGAAAACTCCAATCCAACGAAAACGAATTCACCCAAGAAAACAGGGCATACAGATAATATCCCAACAAAAATGAAAAGAAAACAAGCAATGAAACAAGGTAAGATCATCGACTCCATTACAAAAGGAACTAACATGCATTGGTCAATATTATCTATCAATATTAATGGACTCAACTCACCAATAAAAAGACACAGACTAACAGAATGGTTTCGGAAACAGGACCCAACATTCTGTTGCATCCAAGAAACACACCTATGCAACAAAGATAAACACTACCTCAGAGTAAAGGGCTGGAAAAATGTTTTTCAAGCAAATGGTTCCAGAAAACAAGCTGGAGTAGCCATCCTAATATCTAATAAAATAGACTTTCATCCAAAGTTAATCAAAAAAGATAAGGAGGGCCACTATATTCTCATCAAAGGAAAAATCCAACAAGAGGACATCACAATTTTGAATATCTATGCCCCAAATACAAGAGCACCTACATTCGTAAATGAAACAATATTAAAGCTTAAATCATACATTGATCCTAATACCTTAATAGTGGGAGACTTCAACACCCCACTCTCATCAAGGGACAGATCAACCAGACAGACACCAAATAGGGAAATAAAAGCACTCACAGAATCCCTAAATCAAATGGACCTAATAGACGTCTACAGATCTTTTCACCCAAACTCAAAAGAGTACACCTTCTTTTCAGCACCACATGGAACCTTCTCCAAAATAGACCATATAGTTGGTCACAAAGCAAGCCTCAACAGATACAAAAGGATTGAAATAATCCCTTGTATACTATCTGACCACCATGGACTAAAGCTGGACATCAACAACAACAGAAACAACAAAAAGCCGACACGCACATGGAAACTGAACAACTTACTACTCAATGACAGCTGGGTCAAGGAAGAAATAAAGAAAGAAATTAAAGACTTTCTAGAATTCAATGAAAATGAAGGCACAACATACACAAATTTATGGAACACATTGAAAGCAGTGCTCAGAGGAAAATTTATAGCACTAAGTGCCTACAAGAAGAAATCCGTAACATCACATACAAACAACTTAATGGCCCAACTGAAAAACCTAGAAAAAAAAGAAGCAGATACACCCAAGAGGAGCAGAAGGCTGGAAATAATCAAAGTAAGGGCAGAAATCAATCAATTAGAAACAAATAAAATTATCCAAAGAATCAATGAAACAAAAAGCTGGTTCTTTGAGAAAATCAACAAGATAGACAAACCCTTAGCCAAACTAACTAAAAAGCAGAGAGAAACCATACAAATCAGCAAAATCAGAAAGGAAAATGGGGACATAACTACAGACACTGAGGAAATCCAAACAATTATTAGGTCATACTACAAAAGCCTATATGGCACAAAATTTGAAAATCTAAATGAAATGGATAACTTTCTTGACAGATTCCATCTACCAAAATTAAGTCAAGATCAGGTATAAAGACTGAATAGCCCTATATCTCCCAAGGAAATTGAAGCAGTCATTAACAGTCTCCCCTCCAAAAAAAGCCCTGGACCAGATGGCTTCAGCGCAGAATTCTACAAGACCTTCAAAGAAGTACTAACACCAATTCTCCTCAAACTATTCCACAAAATAGAAATAGAAAGAACACTACCAAACTCATTCTATGAAGCCATAGTCACTTTGATACCTAAACCACACAAAGATCCAACAAAAAAAGAGAACTTCAGACCTATCTCTCTTATGAACATTGATGCAAAAATACTTGCAAACCGAATCCAAGAACACATCAAAGATATCATCCACCATGACCAAGTAGGCTTCATCCCAGGAATGCAAGGGTGGTTCAACATACGGAAATCCATCAATGTAATCCACCACATAAACAAAATGAAGGAGAAAAACCACATGATCATCTCCTTAGATGCTGAAAAAGCATTTGACAAAGTCCAACACCCATTTATGTTTAAAGTCTTGGAGAGATCAGGGATACAAGGCACATACCTAAAGATAGTAAAGGCAATATACAGCAAGCCTATAACCAACATCAAACTCAATGGATAGAAACTTAAATCAATCCCACTGAAATCAGGGACAAGACAAGGCTGCCCACTCTCTCCATATCTCTTTAATATTGTACTTGAAGTCCTAGCCAGAGCAATAAGACAACTAAAGGAGATCAAGGGGATACAAATCAGAAAGGAAGAGGTCAAAGTCTCACTATTTGCAGATGATATGATAGTATACATGAGCGACCCCAAAGATTCAACCAGAGAACTTCTTCAGCTGATTAACACCTTCAGCAAAGTGGCAGGATACAAAATCAACTCAAAAAAATCAGAAGCCCTCTTGTATGCCAAAGACAAAAAGGCTGAGAAAGAAATTAGGGAAACAACACCCTTCACAATAGCCACTAATAACATAAAGTACCTTGGTGTGACTCTAACCAAGCAAGTGAAAGACCTGTTTGAGAAAAACTTCAAGTCTTTGAAGAAAGAAATTGAAGAAGATCTCAGAAGATGGAAAGATCTCCCGTGCTCATGGATTGGTAGGATTAACATTGTGAAAATGGCCATCCTGCCAAAAGCAATCTACAGATTCAATGCAATTCCCATCAAAATACCAACTCAATTCTTTACAGACCTTGAAAAAAAGATTCTCAGCTTCATATGGAGAAACAAAACACCCAGACTCTCCAAAACGATCCTGTACAACAACAGATCATCTGGAGGTATCTCGATTCCCGATCTCAAGCTGTACTACAGGGCAACAGTAATAAAAACTGCATGGTATTGGCATAGAAACAGAAAGGAGGATCAATGGAATCGCAAAGAAGACCCATAAATAAACCCACACACCTATGAATACTCAATATTTGACAAAGAAGCCAAATCCATTCAATGGAAAAAAGACAGCATCTTCAACAAATGGTGCTGGACCAACTGGATGTCTACTTGCAGAAAAATGAAAATAGATCCATATTTATCACCCTGCACAAAACTAAAGTCCAAGTGGATCAAGGACCTCAACATAAAACCAGATACTCCAAATCAGTTGGAAAAAAAAAGTGGGAAACAGCCTAGAACTCATTGGCACAGGAGACAACTTCCTGAACAGAACACCAACAGCACAGGCTCTAAGAGCAACAATCAATAAATGGGACCTCATGAAACTGAAAAGCTTCTGTAAAGCAAAAGACACTGTCATCAAAACAAATAGACAGCCTACAGATTGGGAAAGAATCTTCACCAACCCTTTATCTGACAGAGGGCTAATATCAAGTATATATAAAGAACTGAAGAAGCAGAAAAGCAACAAACCAAGTAATCCACTTAAAAAATGGGGAACAGAGCTAAACAGAGAATTCTCGAAAGAGGAACATCGAATGGCAGAGAAACACTTAAAGAAATGCTCAACCTCATTAGCCATTAGGGAAATGCAAATCAAAACGACCCTGAGATTTCACCTTACACCCATCAGAATGGCCAAGATGAAAAACTCAAGTGATAGCACATGCTGGAGAGGTTGTGGAGAAAAGGGAACCCTCCTCCATTGCTGGTGGGAATGTAAACTGGTTCAACCACTTTGGAAGTCAATCTGGCGCTTTCTCAGACAACTAGGAGTAGTGCTACCTCAAGACCCAGCTATACCACTCCTAGGTATATACCCAAAATTTGCTCAAGTACACAACAAGGACATTTGTTCAACCATGTTCATAGCAGCTTTATTTGTAATAGCCAGAACTTGGAAACAACCCAGATGTCCATCAACGGAGGAATGGATACAGAAATTGTGGTATTTTTACACAATGGAATACTACTCAGCAATCAAAAAGGAGGAAATCATGAAATTTGCAGGCAAGTGGTGGGATCTAGAAAAGATCATTCTGAGTGAAGTATCCCAGAAGGAGAAAGACAAACTTGGTATATACTCGCTTATATAGACCTACAAGATATGATAAACATAATGAAATCTACACACCTAAAGAAGATAATCAAGAAAGTGGACACAGGCGAAGGTGATTAATTCTCATTTAGAAAGACAAATGGGATGTGCATTGAACTTATGACAGGAGTCTACCACAAAAGGCATCTGAAAGACTCTACCTAGCAGTGTTTCATAGCAGACACTAAGACTCATAACCAAACCATTGGCAGAGTGCAGGGAATCATATGAAAGAAGGGAAGTTAGTATGATGTGGAAAGAATAGGAGCTCTACAAGGACCAAACATATCTGGGTACAGGGTCTTTTCTGAGACTGACACTCAACCAAGGACCATCTATGGATATAACCTAGAACTTCTGCTCGGATGTGGCCCATGGTAGCTCAGTAACCAAGTAGTTTTCCAAAGTAAGGGGAACACGGACTATTTCTAACAGGATTTCAAGGGCAGGCTGTTTGACCCCCCCCCCCCAGGGGAGGAGCAGTCTGTTAGGCCACAGAGGAGGACTTTGCAGCCAGCCCTGAAGATACCTGATAAAACAGGGTCAGATGAAAGGGGAGGAGGTCCTCCCCTATCAGTGGACTTGGAAAGGGGCAGGGAGGAGACCAGGGAGGGAGTGTGGGGTTGGGGAGGGAATGAGGGAGCGGGATACAGCTGGGACACAGAGTTAACAAAATGTAACTAAAAAGAAAAAAAAAATAAACCAGAGGGGAAAAAAAAAAAAGAAAAAAAAAAAAAAAAAAAAAAAAA
>NW_026591086.1:50898085-50950218 GCF_907164565.1 Psammomys obesus
AAAAAAAAAAAAAAAAAAAAGAACTAAAGAAGTTAAACACCAACAAACCAAGTAATCCAATTAAAAATAGGGTACAGAGGTAAACAGAGAATTATCAGTAGAGGAATTTCGAATGGCAAAGAAACACTTAAAGAAATGGTCAACATCTTTAGTCATCCGGGAAATGCAAATCAAAACAACCCTGAGATTTCACCTCACCCAATCAGAATGGCTAATACCAAAACGCAAGGGATGATGCATGCTGGAGAAGATGTGGAGAAAGGGGATCCTTCCTCCATTGCTGGTGGGAATGTAAACTTGTACAACCAGTTTGGAAATCAATCTGGTGCTTTCTCAGAAAATTAAGAATAGTGCTTCCTCAAGATCTAGGATATACCACTCCTTGGTATATATCCAAAAGATTCCCCACTATTCAATAAGGACTTTGCTCAACCATGGTCATAGTAGATCTATTCTTACCAGAATCTGGAAATACTCTAAATTTCCCTTAGCAGAGGAATGGATACAGAAAGTGTGGTACATTTACACAATGGAATACTCCTCAGCAATTAAAAACAAGGAAATAATGAAATTTGCAGGCATATGGTAAGAACTAGAAAAGATCATCCTAAGCGAGGTAACTCAGAAACAGTAAGACACCATAATATAACTCACTTATAAGTGGATACTAGACATATAATATAAGATAAACATACTAAAATCTATAGCCCCAAAGAAGCTAAACAACAAGGAGTACCCTAAATCTTATTCAGACAGGCAATCAGGAAAGACATAGGAAGTAGGAGAAGACAAGTAACAGGACAAGAACCTTCCACAGAGGACTTCTGAAAGACTCTACCCAACAAGATATCGAAGGAGATATTGAGACTCATAGCCAAACTTTGGGTAGAGTGCCAGAATCCTTACAGAAGAAGAGGGATATAGAAAGACCTGGAAGGGACAGAAACTGCACAAGGAGAACCACAGAACCAAAATGTCTGGGCCCATGGTTCCCTGCAGAGACTGACTTACTCCAACTAAAGACCATGTATGGTGAGGACCTAGAACCCCTGTTCAAAAGAAACTCATTGGCTGCTCAATTTCTATATGGTTTCCCTAGTAAAGGGTACAAGGGTTGTCTCTGACATGAACTCAGTGGCTGGCTCTTTGATCACCTTGGGTCCAGCCTTGCCAGGCCACAGAGGAAGATAATACAGGAAGCCTTGATGAGACCTGATAGGCTAGGGTCTAATAGAAGGGGAAAAGGTCCTCCCCTATCAGTGGACTAGGGAAAGGTCATAGGAGGAGAAGAAGGGGGATGGGTAGGACTGGGAGGATACAAGGGAGGGTGCTGCAACAGAGATAGAAAGTGAATAAATTGTAATAAATAAATATATAAAAAATCATTCAAGTTATTTCTGTCTAAGCACTGGCAATGGCTAACCTATTCCATCCTCTTGAAAGATTGATGTTACAAACAAGAGTAATTGAGGTATTATATGTCAGTTCCTCAGAGCTTTTTCTCTTACTTCTGTTATGTTCATTCTGTATATTTTTCAGGTGCTCTTTCTGCTTGTTGGAAGGAGACTTTGTAGTGAGCAGCAGGCTGTCACCTTGTCTACTACAATACTTTGTGTCCTTGGGCAGGCTGCTCCCTAATTCAATAACAACAAAGAAATGCAAGAAAATAAGCAACTAATGACTATGAGGTGAAAGAATTAGACCCTCCCAGGAATGAGTTCCCTTTATTAAATGCCCAAAGAAGAGTGGGCAGCCCTGAAAAAAAAATACATACAAATAAAACTGACTCAGTAGGTTGTATTTATATTTTGTACATATATATGTACAAATATGTACATATATATATTCTATGTACATATATATATATGTAACAATAATTAAAAACAAAGAAGCTATCAACGTGACATTGGGGGCTGTATGAGAGGAGGATTATATGGGAGGCGCTGAAGATAGGAAACTGGACAGGAAAAGGGATACAATTCTATTTCAGATTAAACTTTATTTTTTTCTTTAAAACCTGAGAGAAATAAAAACACTGTATCTTTGAGAACTGCTAGAAAATAAAGTATTTCTAATCAAGGTTAGTGTTGTTTATACCATATTATAAAAATAAAATGTCCAAATAGCTGGAAGCTCATGAGTATAATTTGTTATCCTTATCCCTGATTGGGAACACCAGCATACCTGTTGTAGGGCTTCTTCAGTCACTTTCTGTTTCATAATTAGAAAGTACCTCCTTAATGATGATAACTTTTGCTTGGTCTTCTGATGATATTTTTTGTTTTGGTCTTTTGTTTGGTCCTTTTCAAAGACTGATTTGATGGTAGAGCGTCCTTTCTGTTACTCATTAGTTTTTATTTTGATTTTCCTTATTATGAGCTTAATAAACACAACCATTCAAAACTGAAAGCAAGGATATCATAGCTCATTCTCATGACTGTGTAAAATGGCTCTGTATAAGGTGTCTGAAAGCCCTAAGTCATTGTCCCAAACCAGCAGTTAGAAGACACTCTTAGATTAGCTAGTAAGGACACCATTCCCAAAGGGGAGTGCTGTCTCACCTGAGCCACATTGTTCAATCATATGGTGAATACTGCCCACGTCCATGTTGGAGACAGACCTTAGGTGATTACCAGCCAGATTACAGTATGGTCAAGACTGTGGAATGATGCAAACTTCTCATCCCTTGCTCTATTTCTTGCTCTACTTGGACCAATGAAGCATGTAAGTACACATAAGATGGGCTGAAATACTTAATTTCTACCCTTCTCAGATGGCCATTTGATTATATCCTTAACTGCTTTTCTATAATCACTTTCATGTGTTTTCATCAGGCAAATGACCTGGCCTGAGAATCTGGAATTTGAGGAGTTCATTTTCAAACATTAAATCCTCAGAAATGCTTACATAGCCAGTATAGTATAAGCCCTTTTAATAAAGCTTACCAATGAATAAACACTATTCTATTTTATGTCTATCATGGAAGCCTCTACGTAGCAGTTCAGTAGCCATGTTTCAGTTTGAACTATTAAACATTATACAGCTGAAAATTCAGTTCTTCTGTTACTGTCACTTTAACTATATTTCACATAGTGTTGTTAATGGCCACAATATATTGCACAGCAAACAAGACTTTCATGGAAGTCTTAGAAATATTTTACTTGGGTTATCATAATGGAAGACCTTAATCTGTCTTCAAACAGAAGTATTTTCTAATTCTGTGACTCAGTTCCTGTTTCATAGAGTATATATCAAATGTGCTTTTTGTAAATTACAGAAAATTCATATGATGAACCCTGGCAAAAGACTAAACAACAGAATTAAGAAGATGACAACCAGCTTGTGGAAATGAAGAGCTGTAATTTGAGTGACAAACTTTAAGAAGTAGCTTTTCAAAATCCCAGCATCTCTATTTTACCTCTCAACTGAAATCCTGGATGTAGTTGTTTTGTTTAACATATAGTTTAAAGGTGAGAATTTTTTGGTATATGAGATTTTTATAGTTTTAATGCTTTCATTTGACTTCAACCAATGCATATAAGTGGATAAAATTCATAAATAATACATTTAGAAATAAATATTTAATTAGAAAAATATTGGATTTCCTGCTTTCACATCTCTAGAAAGATGTAGAGTTAGAAAGAAATATATTATGGTAGCTCCAAGGGAAACAAACTAGAAAAAGTTTAAGAATTACGTAAAAGTTTCTTTTATTTTTTTTTAATGAAAATCATCAATGTTATCTAAAGTTACATTTTTTTTGTAACAGGACTTGAAACGTATTTTTATTTAATATAAAATTAAATTTTCATACAGACAATCTGTGGAGACAAGACAAAATGTTTGAGTTGTGTTGTGTGTGAAATCCAATATAACATAAGCACACGAAAATTAAGATATATTGTTTAGCATCACTGAGGAGAGATAAAGAAATCTGTATACATGACAGATATAGGTACATGTGTAGAGAATGTAAAAAGTAAATATTTTCCCCCATCCGTTGGTATATCACCTTTAGAGAAGGGAGACAACACACATAAAGTAACTTCCTGAAACAGAGATGGGAGTCAACCTTTTATGAAAAATGTGAAAGAGACAATCAAATGTATATGTTAAATCAGTGAAAGGAACACATACAAACTGGGCTTGCTTGCATTGTAAGAATCAATCCACTCATTTCTGTTTGTGTTACACCTAAAATAATCTTTAAGGAGCAATGAACTTTTCAGCAGAATCCAAATGGGGAGTGAAATCATTGAACGATGGTTCAGGAAGATGACCAACTATAGGGAATGGGCCCATAAGTGTTGTCTCAGAGTAATCAGCATTGTATTGTCAGCATTACATTATCATTGTAATGGGCTCAGAAGGCATAGAAGTACATGCAATTCAGATGCTAAATACATGAAACTGTTTCAAGTCATTGAAAGCTTACAAATATGAGCACTACTTGATCGCAGCAGACTTAAAAAATATACATTTACTACAAAGGTGATGGTATAGAAAGTGAAAAGACAGACAAGCTTCGTGCCCCAGTGCAACAGAGATTGGGAATCCCTGTCCAGTGAGGGCCCCACAGGGAAGGAAGAAACCTTGCTACTTGGGTCACCTAGGCTTTGCCTGGGGAAAGTCTTGCAGATCACCGACCGCAGACCACAGACAGGCGAGTAAGCCCAGCCATCACAGATCTGGGCCCAAGCAGGGATCACAGAGTTGATGGAAACCCAGCTCTCGCAGACAAGCAGGCAGACGCACGCGGCACCAGCCCAGAGACCTGCTTTATACCAACTACTCCTTACAGACAGAAATGTGTGCCCCAAGACACCAGAGTCTTGGAGTCACTGTCTGGAGAAACCCTCACAAGGAACAAGGAACGAAGCAAAGTGGACAGACTTAGGCAACCCAGTATATCCCCGGAAAAGGTCCCACAGACTGGCCCAACCCAGGGAACTGCTGTGCCCCAGATAGCCTGCTGCTACCAGGAGAGCAGTATTCATCCACCACAGATTACCTCCTGGGTTCTGGGGCACAGAGCACCAACTTCAGACCTACAAAAGACCGGGAACCCTGAGATCAACCCCCAGATACTGCTCCAAGGGGCAACCAGTTATCCCTAACAAAACCAACCAAACCACTGAGCACACAGGTTACAGCAGCTGATCACTAAAGGAAGGAGGGCAGCTGTCTCCAGGACTTCTCCTGGTGAGAGGAGAGCCTTCTCCACTAATAAGGACCACAGTTAGCACCCAGGTCACTATGCCTGAGGTGAGCTGTAGCAACTCCTGAAAAACACCGGCCATCCAGTGACTATACCCAAAAGCTGAGAAGGCTTCCTTCAGAAAAAACCATCTTCCTGCCAAAGGTATTCTCTCCACCACAGAAGTTCAGGAACAACCAGAAACTAGCCTCAAACACCTAAGATAGCCCAATGGGTAGAGGACAGAGTAAAAGTTCAACCAACAAAAGCCAGAGTAATATGGCATCTCCAGATCCCAGCTATCCAGGGGCAAATAGCCCTAGACACCCCAGCATAATTGAAATTCAAGAAGATGACCTAACATCTATGGTCATGAAGAAGATAACAGAGAAAACAAATAAAATACGAAAAGAAATAGAGGAAGCTGCAGCCAAACAATTTGTGGCCTTTAGAGAGGAAATGTTTAAATCACTAAATGAAATAAAAGAAAGGGAGGATTATTCAAACAAACAGCTGAAGGAATTGATGGAAAAACATGAAAATACAGTCAGACAGCTGAAGGAAACCAACAAAATGGCTCAGAACTGGAAGATAGAATTGGAAAAATTAAAAAAAAAACATAAATGGAAGAAATTGTGGAGAGAAAGAACTTAGGGAAGAAAGCAGGAACTACAGAGGTTAGCATAACCAATAGGCTACAAGAAATGGAAGAAAGAATCTCAGGTGTGGAAGATACAATGGAAGAAATAGTTGTATCTGTCAAAGAAAATGTTGAATCTAAAAAATCCCTGACATAGACCGACCAAGAAATTCAAGACAACATAAAAAGACCTAAGAATAATAGGAATAGAGAAAAAAAGAAGATTCCCTGCACAAAGGTCCAGAAAATATTTTCAACAAAATCATTGAAGAAAATGTTCCCAACTTAAAGGAGAGGCCAATAAGAATACAAGAGGCCTACAGAACACCCAATAAATTAGACCAGAAAAGAAAATCCTCCCGCCACATAATAATCAAAACCGTAAGTATACAGAACAAAGAGAAAAAATACTAAAAGCTGCAAGAGAAAAAAGCCAAGTAACATATAATGGCAAACCCATTAGAAACACACCTGACTTTTCAACAGAGACTATGAAAAACAGAAGGGCTGGGACAGATAACATGCAGACCCTAAGAGAACACAGATGTCAACCCAGGCTACTATACCCTGCAAAACTCTCAGTCCTCATAGACGGAGAAAACAAGATATTCAATGACAAAAACAAATTTCAACAACACTTACAAACAAATCCAGCATTACAGAAGACACTAGAAGGGAAAATACAGCCCAAGAAAACTAGCTACATTCAAGAAAACACAGGAAATAAATAACCTCACTACAGTAAAACAAAAAGCAACCAAGCACAAAACCGTATGACCACAGCCAACATCAAATTCAAAGGATCTAACAGCCACTGGTCATTAATCTCTTTCAACATCAATGGACTTAATTCTCCAATAAAAAGACACAGACTAACAGAATGGATGCGTAAAAAAAAAAAAACCCAGCAATCTGCTGTATACAAGAAACACACCTAAGTCACAAAGACAGATATTACCTAAGGGTAAAGGGATGGAAGACAGCTTTCCAAGCAAATGGATGCAAGAAACAAGCAGGAATACCCATTCTAATATCTGATAAAATAGACTTTCAACCAAAATTAATAAAAAGAGATGGGGAAGGAAACTTCATACTCATGAAGGGAAAATTCCACCAAGAAGAGATCACAATCCTGAACATCTATGCCCCAAATACAAGGGTACCCACATTTGTGAAAGAAAAAATGATCAAACTTAAACTACACATAGATCCCCACACACTAATAGTGGGAGACTTCAACAACCCACTCTCAACAAAGGACAGGTCAACTAAACAGAAATTAAACAAAAAAACAATATCTCTAACAGAGGTCATGAATCAAATGGACCTAACAGACATTTACAGAACATTACACCCAAACACAAAAGAATTTACCTTCTTCTCAGCACCTCATGGAACCTTCTCAAAAATAGACCACATAGTTGGTCACAAAGTGAACCTCAACAGATAAAAGAAGATTGAAATAATCCCTTGTATTCTGTCTGATCACCATGGAATAAAGCTGGACCTCAACAACAACAGAAATAACAAAAAACCTACACACATATTGAAACTGAACAGTTTGCTACTAAATGACAGCTGGGTCAGGGAAGAAATAAAGAAATAAATTAAAGTCTTCCTAGAACTCAATGAAAACAAAGGCACAACATACCTAAAGTTGTGGGACACAATGAAAGCAGTGCTAAAAGGAAAGTTCATAACACTAAGTGCCTTCAAGAAGAAATTTGAGACAGCTCATTCAAGCAACTTAAAGGCTCACTTAAAAACCCTAGAAAAAGAAGAAGCAGACACACTAAAAAGGAGTAGACGGCTGGAAATAATCAAACTCAGGGCTGAAATCAATCAATTAGAAACAAATAAAACAATTCAAAGAATCAATGAAACCAAGAGATTGTTCTTTGAGAAGATCAACAAGATAGACAAACCCTTAGCCAAGCTAACAAAAAGGCAGAGAGACACCATCCAAATAAACAAAATCAGAAATGAAAAGGGGGACATAACTACAGACACTGAGGAAATCCAAACAATAATTAGGGCTTACTTCAAAAGTGTATACACAACAAAACTGACAATTTTCTTGATCGATTTGACTTACCAAAGCTGAATCAGGACCAGGTAAATCAAATAAATAGACCTATATCCCCTAAGGAAATAGAAGCAGTCATTGAAAGTCTCCCATTCAAAAAAAAAGCCCAGGACCTGATGGTTTTGGTGCAGAATTCTACCAGACATTCAAAAAAGAGCTAACTCCAGTTCTCTTCAAACTATTCCACAAAATAGAAACAGAAGGAATATTACCAAACTCATTCTATGGAGCCACAGTCACCTTGGTACCTAAACCTCACAAAGACTAAACAAAAAAAGAGAACTTCAGGCCAATCTCCCTTATGAACATTGACGCAAAAAATACTCAACAAAATACTTGCAAACCGAATACAAGAACACATCAAAGATATAATCCACTATGTCCAAATAGGCTTCATCCTGGGTATGCAGGGGTGGTTCAATATATGGAAATCCATCAATGTGATCCACCATATTAATAAACTGAAAGAAAAAAAAAACACATGATAATCTCCCTAGATGCTGAAAAAGCATTTGACAAAATCCAACATCCATTCATGTTTAAAGTGTTGGAGAGATCAGGGATACAAGGCACATATCTAAACATCGTAAAGGCGATATACAACAAACCTATAGCCAACATCAAATTGAACAGAGAGAAACTTAAAGCAATCGCACTGAAATCAAGGACAAGACAAGGCTGCCCACTCTCTCCATATCTCTTCAACATAGTGCTGGAAGTCCTTGCTAGAGCAATAAGACAGTTGAAGGAGATCAAGGGTATACAAATTGGAAAGGAAGAGGTCAAATTATCACTACTTGCAGATGATATGATATTATATGTGAGTGACCCCAAAAACTCTACGAGGGAACTCCTACAGCTGATAAACACCTTCAGCAAAGTGGCCAGATACAAAATTAACTCAAAAAAAATCAGTAGCCCTCCAGTATACAAAAGACAAAAGGGCTGAGAAAGTAATTAGGGAAACAACACCCTTCACAATAGCCACAAATGACATAAGGTAGCTTGGAGTAAACCTAACCAAGAAAGTCAAAGACTTGTATAAAAAAAAAATTTAAAGTCTCTGAAGAAAGAATTAGAAGAAGATATGAGAAGATGGAAAGATCTCCCATGCTCATGGCTTGGCAGATTTAACATAGTAAAAATGGCTATCTTACCAAAAGCAATCTACAGATTCAATGCAATTCCCATCAAATTACCAACACAATTCTTTACAGACCTGGAAAGAAAAATTCTTAACTTCATATGGAATAACAAGAAACCCAGAATTGCTAAAACAATCCTCTACAATAAAAGATCTTCTGGAGGTATCTCCATCCCTGATCTCAAGTTGTACTATAGAGCAACAGTTTTAAAAACTGCATGGTACTGGCAGTGAGACAGAATGGTGGATCAATGGAACCAAACAGAGGACCTAGAAATAAACCCACACACTTATGGACACCTGGTCTTTGACAAAGACACCAAAACCATACAATGGAAAAAAGATAGCATCTTCAACAAATGGTGCTTGTCCAACTGGATATGTACATGTAGAAAAATGAAAATTGATCCATACTTATCACCCTGCACAAAACTGAAGTCCAAGTGGATCAAAACCTCAACATAAAACCAGACACATTAAATAGGCTAGAAAAAAAAGTGTGGAATACCCTAGAACTCGTTGGTATAGGAGAAAACTTCCTGAACAGAACACCAACAGCACAGGCTCTAAGAGCAACAATCAATAAATGGGACCTCATGAAACTGAAAAGCTTCTGCAAAGCAAAGGGCACTGTCATCAAAACAAAGTGACGGCCTACAGATTGGGAAAGAATCTTCACCAACCATTTATCTGACAGAGGACTCATATTCCATATATATAAAAAGAACTAAAGAAGCTGAAAATCAGCAAACCAAGTAATCCACTTAAAAAATGGGGAACAGAGCTAAAGAGAGAATTCTCTGTAGACGAATATCAAATGGCAGAGAGGCACTTAAAGAAATGCTCAAGTCATTAGCCATTAGGGAAATGCAAATGAAAACAACCCTGAGATTTCACCTTACACCCATCAGAATGGCCAAGATCAAAAACTCAAGTGACAGCACATTCTGGAGAGGTTGTGGAGAAAGGGGAACCCTTCTCCACTGCTGGTGGGAATGTAAACTTGTACAACCACTCTGGAAATCAATCTGGCACTTTCTCAGACAACTAGGAATAGTCCTTCCTCAAGATCCAGCCATACCACTCCTAGGCATATATCCAAAAGAGGCTCAAGTAAACAAAAAGGACATTACCCAACCATGTTTGTAGCAGGTTTATTTGTAATAGCCAGAAGCTGGAAACAACCCAGATGCCCCTCAACTGAAGAATGGATGCAGAAATTGTGGTACATTTATACAATGGAGTATTACTCAGCAATGAAAAATAAGGAAATCATGAAATTTGCAGGTAAATGGTGGGACCTGGAAAGGATCATCCTGAGTGAGTTGTCCCAGAAGCAAAAATACACACACGGTATATACTCACTCATATAGACATACAACATAGGACAAACCCACTAAAATATGTGCATCTAAAGAAACTAAACAAGAGAGAAGACCCTAACTAAAACGCTCAATCCCCATCCTGAAAGGCAAAGAGGATGGACATCAGAAGAAAAAGAAAACAGGAAACAACCTAGGAATCTGTTACAGAGGGCCTCTGAAAGGCAGAAGAAGAAAACAGGAAACAAACTAGGAACTAGGAACCTGCCACAGAGGGCCTCTGAAAGCCTCTGCCCTGCAGACTGCAAAGTGAATGGAATTTTATGTAAGAAGTGGGAAATAGTAAGAGCTGGAGAAGACAGGAACTCCACAAGGAGAGCAACAGAACAAGAAAATTTGAACACAGGGAACTTCCCAGAGACTCATACTCCAACCAAGGACTGTTCATGGAGATAACCTAGAATCCATGCACAGATGTAGCCCATGGCAGTTCAGTGTCCAAGTGGGTTACATAGTAATGGGAAGAGGGACTGCCTCTTATATAATCTGATTGGCCTGCTCTTTGATCACTTCCCCCTGAGGGGGGAAAAGCCTTACCAGTCCACAGAAGAGGACAATGCAGCCACTTTTGATGAGAGCTGATAGACTAAGGTCAGAAAGAAAGAGAGGAGAACCTCCCCTATCAGTGGACTTGGGGAGTGGCATGCATGCAAAAAGAAGAGGGAGGGTGGGATTGGGAGGGGAGGGGGCAGGGACTTATGGGGGGATACAAAATGAATAAAGTGTAATTAATAAAAAAAAAGTTAAAAAAAAAAAAAAAGGTTCCGGGAGCTTCACAAGAACACCAACAGAGCCAACTAACCAGGGCTCAGGTGTATTAAAAAAAAAAGAAAGAAAGAAAGAAAGAAAGAAAGAAAGAAAGAGAAAAGAGCACATCCAGAAAGGTTGTTTGCTTGTTTATTTTATTCTTTCTTGAACTATTCCAGAAAGTGAGAGCCAGGAAATAGAAAGGAAAAAATGTTACTAACAGAATTTTACAATTAACTAAATATTGAAAATGGACAAGAGATAGTGATTGTTTTCATTTCTTGGTTTTGAGAAAGAACCTTATTTCATGTAGCTTTTGCTGTCCAGGAACATGCTATAGAGACCAGTCTGGATTTGAACTCATAGTGGTTCACCTGCCTCTGCACCCTGAATTCTGAGACTAAAGGTACATACTCACATCCCATAAGAGTTATTCTGTTAATAGAGTTTAAAACCAAAAAGCACTAAGTCAGGAGTACATAACCCCTAGAGGAGAAAACAAATTAATACAGTTTCTAGCTGCCTTCTAAATATTCACGCTTTCTCCTGAGGGAATTGCAACTTTCACTTCTCATGAAAGAAACTTCATTTTACAGCTGACAGCAGCTACTAGAAAGATCAGAGCCTTTCAGAGAATAAGAGACCTGGTTGCCCATTTCTGAATGGACATCTAAAATGTAAGTCCTACACTTGAGACTCAGAGATCATCCCACGAGAGGACAGATGGAGAAAAATTGAGAGGTTAAGGACAGAGATGATTGCTGAATGATTTTGTTTTGACAAGAAAAGGATATCATATCCATCAATGTACAACAATGTGGTTACCTGCAGAAGACTTGCAAGGACCATATTCTGACAAAACTGTAGGACAATTTCACAAGGCCCAACATTTAATGAAGAACAACAGGCAGTCAATGGCTCCTGAGGGACAGAAAACCAGTTTCATTCATTAGTCTGGTTTTTGTTTTATTAGAGAAGAGACAAAATTCTAAACAGTCTGCAAATAAGGGAAACACTAATTGGACATAGAAGGGTTAGTTTTGTGTGTGAATGTGCCTATGTATATAACAAAAAATAATACAGAAGATGAAGTCATAAATTCAAGAATGGGTGTGGGGGATATGGGAGAGAAGGATGGAAGAAAAGATGCAAATAAAGTGTGGTCATATATCAATTCCCAAATAAGACATTCTACTTTCTCTGTACTAAAAATATAAACTATGATACTCAAATATATTCCAATTTAAATCATTAAGCAGTAATGTTTTAGAAAAAAAATATTCATGGGATGAAGAGTTGGCTCAGCCATTAAAGGCTAGGCACAAAACAAAAAACAGAAAAATATTCATGAATATAACTTCAAAACACATCAGTGGGGTTAGATGTAAAGTTAAATTAGTATAGTATTTGACTTACATGATCACCAGAAACCACCAGAGCCAGGCATGGTGCTCTAGGTTATAATTCCAGCACAGCGCAGGTGGACACAGCAGCATTTTTGGGGCTCACTGGCCAGCTAGTTAATCTTGTTTAATTGACAGTGAAATACCCTGTCAAAGAGGTGGATGGTCTTTCTAAGGATGACAGCAGAAATTGTATTCTGGCCTTCACACACGTAGACACACACACAGACACACACCACTGAATACGCATGTACAAATACTTCCATGCTAAATATATCTTGGGGCAGGAAAATGACTCAGTGAGTGTTTGCTGCTCAAACCTGACAACCTGAATTCAGATCCTCAGAATACTGTAGCATGTATCTCTGCAATACCAGCTCATTAAAACAAGGAGATGGGACGTGCTGACAAGCAAATCACCAGAAGCTCATATACAGCAGTGAACACTAAGGGAAATGCTATCGAAAATATGGTGCAAGGCGAATGCTCACTTCCACGGGTGCGCTGTGACATATACTTTCCTTCTCCCTCTCTCCCTCCTCTCTTCTTCTCCCTCTCTCCTTCTCTCCCTCTCTCCCTCCCTCTCTCTATCTCTTCCCTCTTTCCCTCTCTCCCTCCTTCCTACCCCCTCTTTCTCTTCCTCCCTCTCTCTCTCTCACTCACAGACACTTGGAAATCTTTGCAGTTCATGCTATAGAAAGAGAAATCATAAGGACTTATTCAAAGCATAGTTTTTTTGACAATTTATGTGAAAGTAACTATGGCTGGTTGTTCAAAAAGCAAATAATGTTCATTACATCATTTTGGATTACTTTAAGATAGAGAATTTTTTTCCAGTGTTAATACTTTTTATTGAAATGGCCAATAATTAAAAGAAACTTTTGGTATATTCAATATCCAAATGACAAGATGGTACTGGGTTTCTAATTCTATTCATGTAATATATTTTATACTACATCCATAATACAAGTTTTGGAATATGTTTATATTTAAAATTAATAGCATCACAACTTGTGTTTCGTTGCATTGATATTCATAGGAGCCTTGTTCTTTTATGAAGATAAATGGAGGAGTACTGGCTATGTGGTACTGAGAGGAAAGGAAAAAGAGGAAACGGCATTCACAATATAATATATGAGGGAAGAATAAATAAAAAGCATCATTTATTTAATTGTTATTTTTATTTAAGTAATGCTAATTGGAATTTTCAACTTAGTAAATGCCTCATTTACAGTGCCATATTATTGACTGTAACTTAATCTCTACCATGTCTGAAATAAGTTCCATGTCTCACAATATGGAAAAATGTAAAATTGTGGGGGTTTGTGTAGGATTGTTTATTTCTGTTTACAAATGTGATAAAATTACTTTAAATATCCACATATAATATATGCACAGATATGCAGAGAGAGAGTTTGTTTTAATTTTCATATGTGCACATGCATTAGGCATGCATGCACATCCAGTGTTGTTTGCACATGTATGCATGGGCGTATGAAGGCTAGAAGAGACATCTGGCATCATCCATAGGCATGTCCTCTACCTCCATTGACACACAGTTTTCCATTTGTCTGGAGATCCACAAAGCTGCACTGGATGGCAGTAAACTCCAGGGACCTTCCCCATCATCACTGGGATTGAAGATACTTAGCACCAAGCTGACATTTTGTATGTGTTCTGGTGACAGAACTTAGTCCTGGGCTTGTAAGGCAACTTACTGAAGAATTCAGCCCCTTATTCTCTAAGGTTGCTTGTATAATGTCCAAGTTTCAAAGGAACAGTATTACATTAGTTAAAAAAAGAAAACTAGTGGATATATGAAAACTTTTGCTTCTAGTCTACTGCCTGTCCCTTTGCAGTGTTGCTGTTAGGCACTTATCCTTGGTTCCATGTAATTATAACATTCTTTAGTAACTTTATTTGTAAATTAAAAGATTTAGTTGAGTTGACCATAATGTGTCTGAATGACTGAAGTTTGTTAAAAATCTCAGTGAAACGCTTTCTTAAAACAAAAATAAAAGTAAAACAAATGCCTCATTATATAGAACATAAAGCAAACAAAATGGTATATATATATATATATATATATATATATATATATATATATATATATCATGCCTGGACATTAATTGATAGCAATATTAAAATCAATACAATAAAAAATTGTGTGGACTTGTTCCCTATATTCTCCCTCTTCCGGTGTCCATCCCATTTGCCTTTCTGAGAGAGGACTGGATTGAGCATCTTACCCAGGGTCTTCCTTCTTGCTTAGCTTCTATAGATGTACAGATTTTAGTAGGTTTATCCTCTATCATAGGTCTAGTATCCACTTATAAGTGAGTATATATCATATGTATCTTTCTGCTTCTGGGATAACTCACTCGGGATGATCTTTTCTAGATCCCACCATTGCCCTCAAATTTCATGATTTCCTTGTTTTTAATTGGTGAGTAGTATTCCATTGTGTAAATGTACCACAATTTCTATATCCATTCCTCAGTTGAGGAGCATCTGGATTGTTCCACGTCTTGAATATCATGAATAAAACTGCTACAAACAAGGTTGAATGAGTTTCCTTGTTGTGTACTTGAGCATATTATTGATATATTGCTAGGAGTGGTATAGCTGGATCTTGAGGAATACCCAGGACAGGACAGGAGCCTACTACAGAGGGCCTCTGAAAGACTCCACCCAAAAGGGTATCAAAGCAGATGCTGAGACTCATAGCCAAACTTTGGGTAGAGTGCAGGGAATCTTATCAAAGAAGGGGAGGGGACAGAGACCTGGAGGGGACAGGAGCTCCACAAGGAGAGCAACAGAACCAAGAAATCTGGGCTCAGGGGTCTTTCCTGAGACAGATATCCTAACCAGGGAACATTCATGGATGTAACCTAGAAACCCTGCACAGATGTAGCCCAAGGCACCTCAGTGTCCAAGCTGGTTCCACCATAATGGGAACAGGGACTGTTTCTGACATGAACTCAGTGGCAGGCTCTTTGACCACTTTCCCCTGATGAGAGAGCAGTCTTAACAGGCCACAGAGGAAGACATTGCAACCAGTCCTGATAAGACTTTATTGTCTAGGGTCAGATGGAGGGAAAGGAAGACCTCCTCTATCAGTGGACTTAGAGAGGGACATGGGAGGAGATGAAGGAGGAAAGGTAGAATTGGGAGGAAATGAGGGAGGGGTCTTGAGTTGGGATACAAAGTGAATAAACAGTAATTAATATAAAAATTATATATATATATATATATATATATATAAATTATGTACACCAACTTAGTTTAATAAGCATCTCCAATGTAAACTCACTTTTCAGAGCTAAGATGACACATTTCGTTTAACTGAATAACAGCAAAGTAAGAATGCATTTCTAACAAAAAGGAGTTCATTCCATAGCCAAGTAAATGATCCTGAAAATAGCATTACACCATCGGCTTCTAATTGAAATTTAGTATAGTGCTGTGTATTCACCAGCTGTTCTTATTGGTATGGAAAACCTTATTAAAAACACAAAGCTGTATTCAGGGACTTAGAAACACACATTTTAGGAGGTCAAGCAAGACATTTAAACAGTGGATTCTGTACATCGAAGATAGAGTCATTTATTTATTTATTTCAGTACATATCTTTTTATTTGAATACAGAGAAAATGTTCATGAACATATGTTTTATGTGCTAAAATATTTGTAGCCCAATTTGTAGAGTACAAATAGGAGTTACCAATAACTCAATGTAGCATCTTGTACCAACAGTAGCACGTAGAACCATGGACCAAAGAGTACAATAATATTAATGGGAACATTATTAAGAAATCGATTTAAGAACTTTACATATTTACTTCATTCTTTTCCAAATATATGATAGTATGTATGTATTTAATAATTTTTCTAGGAAATTAATTTATTATTTTCTGACATCTCTGTTCACAGTCAATTTTTCATAAGAAAGAATAAAGCTCCCAGATGCTCTATATTTAACAGTGAGGTTGGGAGAAATGAGGTGTTGGAGAGTATAAAATCTATGGTAAAACCCAGTGGCAGGCCTCTTGATTTACTGCATACCTTCTGAGACGGAAGAATCCAACATCACAAACACATGAATAGATGCATGAAAACATAATACTGCCTTAGCAAAAGAATATTATCTCTAACGAAGACCGGGAAAAACATCCACAATATGAAAAAACTCTGAGGAAATTTATACTCCTAATTCTTGTCATACATCCCTGTGGATTCAACACTGTGGACAGTAGAAGCAGAGGGTAGAGCTTACTTATTTTCTTACATTCCCCACTGTGCTTCTGTCAGAGACAGCAAAGTAAGGAGTTGGGTGATCATCTATGGTTAACAAACAAGCCCAACCTCTCCCAGTTATAGTAGATAACAGGATCCACCAAGATATACGCTCTTGAAAATACTGGCGTCTTTTTACACTCCACCCATCTACCTTGGTGTAAGAAGAAGCATCCAAGATACTTAGGACTTTCAATAATTCCCACAAGACAAATTTCACCTTGAATCCTCTCAAGAATGGAAGAATGTTAATCCAGCAACATGACTGCTCTAGGAAGGAATCATCTCCACAGACATAGGTCTGTGTGATCCCACTGGAATATACACACATCCTTAGTACACACTTTTAATCCTTTCAACTTTCTGGCTGAAATTTAGTACACACTTTTAATCTCAAACACTGATGACTAATTAAGGGGCAAACCAAGAAACTAATCAAACAAAAATTCTGCAGAATGCGTCAAAGGTAGAATACACCTAACTCTCCTGAGAACACACAGAAAAGAGAAGCTACTGAATTGCAGTGGAAAGAGAAAGAGAGAGAGGGAGAGAGGAAGGGAGAAAGAGGAGGAGCATTAGGAGAAGAAGAAGGAGGAGAAGAGTTCATGAAAAATGCACAGTTGTGTTCCAGAGTACCGGTCAGTTTGGTGCAGTTCAGTTGAGTGCAGTTGAGTTTGTGTATTTCAGAGGCAGTTTTTCCAAGCAGAGCAATTCAGTGAGAAGTAGAGAGAAGCCAGTTTGAATTAGTCAGCTTGGAGAGGAGTTATGAGACAAAACAGCTAAGTTGAGCCAAGCCAGTCAAGAGTGCAGAAAGAACAAGAAATGGTGCTTTATTCAGCAGTAAGTCTGGAAAGCAGAAAACATTGTTGATCTAGGTTAGCAGACAGAGGCAGGAGTCTGAAGCCTTCAAGGTAGGCCTAAGCCTAGGGATAGTTAGAAATGTTCTGAAAGCCCAAGCCATGTATTAGTAAAGCTTGGATATGGCTCTCATCTCGATCATTCATCTGAAGAAATAAATGCAAGATTTACACTCAAGACTAGAGAACATGGAATTCACACACAGTAATCATGAGGTAACCCTCAATTCCTCTCTTCTGAGGAAGGAGTCTGTCTGAATGTGTAGATTAAATACTCTGTGAATAGGCAGGGTGCAGAATAAGTAATGAAAGGACCAGGCCTGACTTCCTCCCCTAAAATTCATCAGTCCCAGGAACTAAGCCATAGCTCACCAATTCCAGGAATAAGAAAACCGCAAAATTCTCTATCCAAGGAAGAGCCTAAAGGTAACCACAAGAATAGGAAGGTATCTTATCCCAGGGTGAGGCATCTGTTCTGGACAGCCCATGAACATAACATTCCTGAGGTCTATAAATAGCTCATTTAATGTTAGTTATGTTAGTTAGCCAATCACTTTGTAACAAGCTTGCCCTTGCTGAAAATCATCCAATCCTGTAACTGCTAAGCTGGGAATTCCGCATTCTTGCTCAGCTCCAAATAAAAATCATGCCATGTAGCTGTTCTGAATCTCCTCTCTGATCCACTGTGTTGGTGACAGTGAAGAGAGTGAGCTTAAGCCCAAATAAAGCTCTTTGCTTTTGTTTACATGGTCTAGCTCCTGGTTGTCTTTGTGGACTTTGAGATTTGTCACAATAGTAAGCAAGGGTTAAGTGGACTCTAGCCATCCCAGGCCAGGAAATCATGGCTCTGGTAGGCCTTGCCCTTTTCCTGCATTCCCTCTGCCTTGCAAACAAAAACAAAAACAAAAACAAAACAAAACAAAAAAAGCTATGAGACTAAATTCCTAAAGCTATCCACTGAGTTCTATTCTCTTACTTGACCAGTTCCTCCTCTTGAAAAGGAGTACCAAGGCCCAGCTACCAAAGCACTGAAGCTCAGCAGCCAAAAGCCCCCTTTGGTTCACCTAATTAACATGCCCAATTTAAATATGCCAACCCATCCTTCCAACATCCAACACATCCACATTCTAACACAGACCTTCCCTATTTCACTTCTTACGTATTAGACCTGCAAGGTCATTTGCTGCTCTTTTTCTGCCTGGGTTAGAAAACAGCTGCTAATTTAACTCACAATATTTAGAATTCTGTTGCAATTGTAGAGGGCATCTCTGTTTGCAAGAATACTGAAAACAACAACAACAACAAAACCTCCCAGCAAGATAGAAGCAAAGTACATCATTTTGTAGAGGGACATAAGCATAATGGCACCTGTGACTCAGTCTCAAGTATCAGAAACTCATTTCCAAGTGGCTCAAGTAAATGAGACTGAGCCCTGAAAGGCCTGAAAGATCAGAAACACTGGAAGAACCCAAATATCTCCTTTTAAGTCAGAACTGGGTTGAAAAATAAAAAAATGCCATTAAAATAGTGTGTGTGACTCAAAGAGAATCTTCTACTAGAGAAGGAGATGACATGAAGCATGTCTTATTATGCTTACATATTGCACATTGATTAGAATGTGGAGTGGGAAGAAATAAAGCTAATAGAGTGATGGACACTAAAAAGAAAAAAAGAAAACAGCTGCTAAACTTTTCTTCCCAGTTCAATAAAAAAGCTCTCTGTGAAAACAGGTGTTTGGGTGTAGTTTGTGTTTAATCCAGGGTCTGAGAGGGAACCCCCCTGTGCAGAGGGGTTTCCTTCAAGGAAAAAGAAATATGAGGGGAGAGGGATTATTTAGCTAGTGGGAGAGATGACTGGGAGAGCAAATGAATATTGGATGTCTGGAAATACCAATCAAAAGGAAACTGTACACCTTTCATGGATAGATGATTCCAATTATAAGCCATTTTTAATTGTGTAATGGACATTGTGTAAAACTTTTTCTGGGGAAATGAGCCATGAACATCTTTTCATCCCAAGTCCAAAACCAAGTGTAGCTTGTTTGCAGTCCTACCAGGTAAGGTATCTTCCTATTGAGTCTCCATCAGGCACCTCAGTTAGTAGGAGACTTTTTTCTTTTTGTTTTTGTTTTTTTCTTACCTACTTACTTTCTGCTTTATCATCTGGAGAAAGGACATTCTGAATCTTGCTACTTGATTCTTTGTTTACTTCCGTAGACTCCCGAGCTTCCCTCTAGGAAGAAATCTTTCAATTCAGAGAAAATTGATGCAGAGCATGATTATTGCAGATAGCACTGCAAAGAACCCAGAAAAATGTCTACAATACAATTGCCAGCATATAAATATAAAAATACAATTGTTTGCCCATATCTATCTTGTCTATCTCTATTTAAGATGTATATAATATACAATTTACACGTCTAGTGATCTTGTACTACTGTCTGGAGTTTCTTTATTTCTATTGATTACAATGGGAAGCACAGGTTTTCTCTGTCTTTTATAGTTCGTGATTCAAAGAGTATCAAAGGAAAAAATGTATCAACAGAGATTCTTTCATGTTTCCACATTTTAATATCACCATCTAGATTTATTTTCTGGTGTTCAGCTGGGATTTGTCAGTATGTATGAGCTTATGACTTTACAGTTTTCTCTTTATGTCTTCTCAGAAACAGGATTGTGTCCTCCTGTTCAGTGAGCAGGCTTTTTGTGTTGTAGAGAGTACTTATAGTCTCAATCCTGAGGGGAAATATTTCAATCCCATCCCATCACTTTTGTCAGAACATGTTATCTGTTACATGAGTTTTGTTACCAGTTAAAAGATTAAAAATTCCAGTGGAAAAAAAATGCTACTAGAACTTCAAAATCTAGTCACAATATAAAGAATGATAACTATCACAAAATAGGTTGTTTTGATTCAATAATCATAATTTATTGATTATACCCTTTGCTCTATAAAGGTTACCTTGAAGTCCATAATCTTTATGACTTTAGTATGTAGTGTGTGTGTGTGTGTGTGTGTGTGTGTGTGTGTGTGTGTGTGTTGGGAAGGGCGGTTGGGAGAAAGACAGACAAAGAAAGAATGAGAATGAAGGGAATGAATGTGAGAAAAGAAATGAAAATAAGCAAAGGTAAGACTAAAATGATATTTCCACCTCAGTGTATATATAATGGCACCACAATTCTTTGTAAAATTGTATTTGTTTTAAAATATTGTTTATAATGCCCACTTCAACACCAGGCACATTTTTCATGGATTCATTAGTTAACCCTAATTGTTCATATTTTTAAACTTAAAAACAATATAGAAGGAGTGTGCTTCAGTAATTTAAGATTTCTGAGACTAGGAGAAAACAAAACAAAACAAAAACAAAAAAGAAGACGAACGGAAACACCTGACCACAAACTAATGGATGGCTAAAAGGATAACTCAATGGTTGGCAACTTGCCTTCCTTCCAGAGAATGCCGCTTTGGAGTCTAGGACCTACGTCAGGCAGTTCCAGTGGACTGTGACTCCATCTCCAGGAATCGGATGCTCTTGTCTGGCTTCTTCAGGTGCATGCATGAGTACACACAGACACATGCTCAGACACATACACATACATGTAAATAAACAGTACAATGAACCTTTAAGGAACTGCTAGAATTCACCTAGGAAGGCTGACATTCAGCTGGACTGTAACACTGGGTCTGGTGACAGAGACCCCAGCAAACTGTGTTCTGCATATGTATGATGCCTTGGTATATGTAATTTTTTTTTCAAAGAAATGTTACCCTCCTTGTCCCCAGGGAACTTTGGTTGATATTAATTCCCCTGTAAAAAGAGAGCAGGGTCCACAGATGGGGAGTTCAGAAGCCCCATGAGAACTGATGGAAATGAGGACTACGAGGACAAGCTTTGGGGAGGCAGATCAACTTTATCCAGGGTGAAAAGGGTTATATAGAACACTGGGGAGGATGTAGGGATTTCCTGGGTGGATAAAGATCATTGGCTGGGTGGGCCATGGTACTGAGCTGCCTCATTTAAATGGAGAGGCAGTCCCAGCTTCCCAGGTGTTTGCTTAGTGAGAAGAGAGTTGGACTTCTCATTTCCCTAATGGCTAAGTGACACTCCTCAGGTAGATGGTGTGAACATCCAGGATCCTAGGGCAGAAAAGAGGATGTCAGCAAAGAAAATCATGGCTGACTTCAACCTTAGCATCAGGTTTTCCCAACAAAGAAAAAAAAATATGAAATGTTTTATTTAAAAAACGATAAAGTACCCATGAAAAACATTTTGTTCCTAGCTGTGATACTAAGTAAAATTTAAAAGTCCAGTTTTAAAGATAAGCCTGGGATTACACTGTGAGAGCAGGCATGTAAAACTTTCATTGTTAAAGCTTGGTGCCATTTTCTTTTTGTTTTGAACTGTTCATAAGAAACACTTCGGTTAAGCTGCCAGTGAGTGGGTTTTTAATGAGATTTGGTAGTGGAAGGATCCAAAGTTTATTAATGTTCAGAAAGGACAAATGTTAGAACAGACCAAGACTGAGTGGCTTAGCATCAACACACACGTTTCCTTCTAAAAAAATTGGTGAAAACAGTCCTGATGTTTAAGAAATGGGCCTGGAAACGGTGTTCTTTTGTTCTTCATCATTCTGAAGATTCGCCCACTTCACTGACATAGTTTACCAGTTTGGTAATGTGTTTCCTCCTGCAGCTAATGCTCTGATACTCTTCACACAGGATCACCTGCAGACTTGCTTTTGCCCCAGTCTGATCTTTGTTTTTAAATTAGAAGCATCTTTACATAAATGGAAATCTTTACCAAATATCAGAATGAAGGCTATGACCCAATGCGTCACACTACTGCTTCTCCCCGTATTTAGGATGTATTTCCTCACTCAGGGTAACTGTATTACAAAACTCCTCTGCTTAATGACTGGTGTACAGGGTTGAATCATCAGAAGAAGCTCGGAAAGATTTTAATATTTCAAGCACACTAAGCAACAATTTTAAGGACAAGTCATGTCAGCTGAGTTGTGAATAATTTATAATCGTGAGGAGAAGCAAGGGTATCCAGTCTTCTTTAAAAATGCCAGTATCACTGCTTCTTATTTTAGAAAAATTAAAACCACAATGTTTTATTATACAAATCCCATTTCTGATCTGGTAATTCTCATATATTTATTTATTAAATTAGGTTTACCTATATAATTAAAAATTAAAAGTATAATACAATAATTTTCAGTATCCCTTTTTTCGAAAATACTGAACATCTTTTTTTTTTAATACTCAACATCTTAAATATTGTGCACACATCTTTTTTTGTGTAATATGTGGGACTGGAGGAATAATCCATTTACATCTATATTACCAAGTACCTTTTGGCAGAGTAGCATGAGGCCTTTCCTTAGCAGAGGTAGACAGAAGCCTCTGCTCTGTTCTTCCTGCATTTCACCCTCTCTTTGTTACAGTAAGGCCTACATAGGTGCTTAAAGAGGACTCCTCTAAAACACCCTTTGTAATAACCCACAGCATGCTTTCTGTCTTTTCCAAGGCAACTTTTAGAACTGATGTCCTAGAAGAGCGGGAATCTGTCTCAGTATCTAGGACATCTCCTGATTGGAGACTGCAGTCAGAACACGTTGCTGCTGAGGACTCTATGTGCTACTGGGAGAGTC
Organism: Psammomys obesus; assembly: GCF_907164565.1. NCBI lineage: Eukaryota > Metazoa > Chordata > Mammalia > Rodentia > Muridae > Psammomys > Psammomys obesus. The sequence continues at coordinate 50,921,498 of NW_026591086.1, forward strand.
AGCTTTGAGAAGTTTTTGATATTCACAGATTATTGATCTTCTTCCACATAGGGTTTGTCTTTCTTTGGTTCTAAGGTAGTCTTTGGACTCTAGCCCACCTTTATCTCTAACAAATAATTCAGGCTACCTTTGTGTCCACTGGCCGCCTCGCTCCTTTCACAGGTAGGAGGCAGGCATTGATTGTATTGGTTCCTGAATTTGCATTCTAGAATTCCGGAATTCCTTTCCATACCACTGTCAATGCAGCTATACCTGAAAATCCTGTGAATGCATCATCTATTTGTATTTTGGTACACCTTTGATTTTGAAAATCAAACATCTTTTTTTTTTTCTAGACCAGTCTTTAAAAAGAATCATCTGATTTATGCACAGTAATGACGTTGAAATCTGAATTTCATATCAGGCCACCCCTGTTCTCCCATCAGGAACCCTATGCTCCTCAAATACGTTATTCAGTGATTCATTCAGTAGATCCAAAGCCTACTCATCTATAATCATTCTATCTATTTTAGTTATGATTCACTTAAGATATATATATGGTGATAAGTTTCCTTTAATTGCAAATATTTTGTCAACACTACATAATTATTATAATCAATATTTGTATATCTAATATTCAAGGTGAATTATAAACCATTCCATTAAGTAATTGTTATTATATTATTTATTGTACTAAAATAATGGTAATGAATGTGAGGAGTGATGAAATCTCATGGAAATTTGCATTATATTACTGCCTAGAGAATTTAAAATGTATACATATTTGAAGAGTCATATGCCTCATTTATTTCCTTTATGAATATTGAAATGGGAAGAAAGTAATTTTAACTAATAAAAATTCAAACTGAGCATGAGTTTTACTATAAAATATTTGCATAAGTACGTACATATACACATAGGAAACTCTAGATAGAACATGGTAATTTGACTGTACAAGAGGAAAACACACGCCCAGTTCTGAGGTGATATTTTGTTTCTCTGAATTAAGGAAAGAAGATGAAAGAAAGAGAAAGAGAGAAAAAGAGAGAAGCAACTCAAATTTAATAATGAATGAATTTTAATGTGATGTCATGCATATTCCTTTTATTTTAGCTTGTATTAAATTATTTTTAGTTCTTCTTTGTTCACTTGCACTTTGCACTGCATCAAGAAGACAAGTGATTTCCTTCAGGTCCTTACCAAGCTAGTCTGCCTACCATAAGTACAAAATCAGAATGAGAATATGAGAGTCTTCTCAAGCTCACTTTATTCAATTGTAAGTCTTTAATCAAAAGCCAACTAGAAAACTACACACTTGTAATGGTTTCGATATAAATGAAGATAATAGAAAAACAAGCGCATTTTAGTCTTTATGTATTAAGGAAAAGTTCATTTGGTTAGACGCTGTTTTCAAACATCTATAGTATTCTTTCGTTAAATACTAATTCAGTGTATTTTGAGATGAAGTATTCTAACCTCGTATTGAAAGAGAAATTTAAACCCACCCATGTTATGGAAGTTGTCTGTTCAATGAGATGTCACAGCCATTTGACATGTGTTTCAGACCTACTTGCACAATAGTTGAACAGACTTGAATTTCCTTTTCTCAGCTTTCATGGCATTACATAAGTGTTGTTGAACCCAGATGTTTGTGGCCCTTTCTGCTTACAAACTCCTAACCTGTCCCAGGATCTCTGCTTTTCCAGTACATCAGGTGATGAGGAAAGTCTGCAAGTTTTCAATTTGTGCTGTCAGCAGCTGTGTTTCAGAAAGCGCAAAATGACAGCAGTGGGAACATGGGAACAGTCTGCGTGTTATCTGCTGTTTTCACACGCTTCTGTATGAATACGTTAAACTCTTGTCAGTATGAATGTCATCATTCTTCACACAACAGGGTCATATCAGAATGGGTGTAAGTCAAATAATTACCTTTAGAGAACATGCGAGTCACTCCCCAGTGTTAACATGAAAATAAACACATAGCTGATTTTTTATGGTACTCTTTTGAAAAAAAAATTTTTCTAGGTGTTTCATTTCTATTGGGCTTTTTGAGACATGGCCACATATCTTCTGCAGTTGTTCATTTAATATCTGGCCACAAACCTTGTATCCCCAGCTTGGTGCAGCCATGCCCAGATATGCAGTTGAAGAAAGACTCAGTCTTCTTCAGTTCTTATATAGATACAGACTCCAGAAGTTTATTTGTATTATTTTAGAAACTAGCATGAAAAAATTAAGACTTTCGGTGATATCTTTTTAAATTTTTATTTTATATTACAGTTTATTCACTTTGTATCCCAGATGTAACCCCTTCCCTCATTCCCTCCAAATTCTACCCTCCCTCATCTCCTCCAGTTCCCCTCTCTAAGTCCACTGATAGGGAAGGTCCTCCTCCCTCCCCTTCCATGTGTCCCTAACTTATCAGGTCTCATCAGGACTGGCTGCATTGTCTTCCCTTGTGGCCTGACAAGGCTGCTCCCACTTCAGGGATTGGTGATCAAAGAGGCAGCCACTGAGTTCATGACAGAGACAGTCCCTGTTCCCCTTAGCAGGGTATACCCACTTCCAGACTGAGCTGCCATGGGCTACATCTTTACAGGAGTTCTAGGTTATCTCCATGAATGGTCCTTGGTTAGAGTATCAGTGTCAGAAATGACCCCTGGGCCCATATATCTTGGTTCTGTTGCTCTCCTTGTGGAGCTCCTATCCCATCCAGGTCTTTCTATCTCCTCCTTCTTTTATAAGATTCCCTGCACCCTGCCCAAAGTTTGGTTATGAGTCTCAGCATCTGCTTTGATATACTGCTGGATAGTTTTTCAGAGACTCTCTGTGCTAGGCTCCTGTCCTGTTTCCTGTTTCCTTCTTCAAACGAACATGGCCTTTATTGTACTATTGTAGCATATGGTTTATTATAGCACATCAGAATTTGTTTTTAATTAGACTTTTAATTTTGTTTAACTACCTCTTTAATTTCAATACAAATTATGCTTTCCTTCATTCTATTTTATCTATTATTAATTGAATTTTATCTTTTTATGAATTTTTAAAGTAAGAAACAAGTTTATTTTCCAGATATTCATTGGCTTACATAGGAGGAGCAGACTGAAAATGTACATGTGCTTTTAATCAAAGATCCTCATGTCATTAATACACTCTTAAGAAATGGAAGAAGGCATCTTGAGAGATTAGCAGCAGCATATCTTCATTAAATATTGTTGATTAAAACAGAGCAGCTTCAAATTTGCACACTTATCTCTAAGAGAGGAAGAAGAGCAGTAATGCTTAATTTGCTTTTCGATGGACATATGAAAATTATAATTAGGAGGAAAAACAGTGTCTTTCTTTCAGAAAAGAGAGCTAAACAGAAAAGTGATTTTCATATCAGTTGTGCTGTAATTAGTGTCTGTGTTATTACTAGTAGATTTTCATAAAACATTTCTTTTAATTTGAGGACTTCCATTAAGAGTTACTTTAATTAAATACTTTTCATAGAAATGCTCAATGCATCTTTCAAATGAAATCACAGCTACTTTTAAATCTTTGGAATTTTGGTAGTTCATAGTGACTCAGCAGATACTAGTCATCATTTGACCCAAACATATTTATGTGGTTCACATGTATGAGTTTTAAGTTGTATTTTATTTTGATTTTGTTTGGTTAGTTTTTGTTTCACACACAGTCACCTTTCTCAGTTCTCCTCAGGCTAACATTTCCTTGCAACATTAATTGTCATTGTAAAATTCTAAAATGTTCCAAATCCTAAAACTTTGCAATTAGTAACACGTGACAGCAAAGGAAAAGCCACACTTAGCCTACATGATTGGTCAAGATCACAACAGTGTGGTCAAGTCCAGTGTAATCCAATTCCTCTGTAGTCTGCACACCTGCACGCGTGCACACCTAGCCATACACAGACACACAACACATAATTTAAAAAAAAAGTGGGGAACAGCCTAGAACTCATTGGTACAGGAGAAAACTTCCTGAACAGAACACCAACAGCACAGGCTCTAAGAGCAACAATCAATAAATGGGACCTCATGAAACTGAAAAGCTTCTGTAAAGCAAAGGACACTGTCATCAAAACAAAGCTACTGCCTACAGACTGGGAAAGAATCATCACCAACCCTTTATCTGACAGAGGACTCATATCCAGTATATATAAAGAACTAAATAAGCTGAAAAGCAGCAAACCAAGTAATCCACTTAAAAAATGGGGAACAGAGCTAAAGACAGAATTTTCTGTAGAGGAGTATCGAATGGCAGAAAAGCACTTAAAGAAATGCTCAACCTCATTAGCCATTAGGGAAATGCAAATCAAAACTACCCTGAGATTTCACCTTACAACCATCAGAATGGCCAAGATGAAAAACTCAAGGGGCAACACATGCTGGAGAGGTTGTGGAGAAAGGGGAACCCTTCTCCTGCTGGTGGGAATGTAAACTTGTACAACCACTCTGGAAATCAATCTGGCGCTTTCTCAGACAACTAGGAATAGTGCTTCCTCAAGATCCAGCCATACCACTCCTAGGTATATACCCAAAATTTGCTCAAGTACACAACAAGGACATTTGCTCAACCATGTTTGTAGCAGCTTTATTTGTAATAGCCAGAAGCTGGAAACAGCCCAGATGCCCTTCAACTGAAGAATGGATGCAGAAACTGTGGTACATCTATACAATGGAGTATTACTCAGCAATGAAAAATAAGGAAATCATGAAATTTGCAGGCAAATGGTGGAACCTGGAAAGGATCATCCTGAGTGAGTTGTCCCAGAAGCAAAAAGACACACACGGTATATACTCACTCATATAAACATACAACATAGAATAAACACATTAAAAACTGTACATCTAAACAAACTAAGCAAAAGAGAGGACCCTAACTAAAAATGCTCAATCCCCATCCTGAAAGGCAAAAAGGATGGACATCAGAAGAAAACAGGAAACAACCTATGAACCTGCTACAGAGGGCCTCTGAAAGCCAGAAGAAGAAAACAGGAAATAACCTCGGAACCTGCCACAGAGGGCCTCTGAAAGCCTCTGCTGTGCAGACTGTCAAAGCAGATGCTGAGCCTGATGGCCAACTGATGGACAGAGTGAATGGAATTTTATGTAAGAAGTGGGAAATAGTAAGAGCTGGAGAGGACAGGAACTCCACAAGGAGAGTAACAGAACAAGAAAATTTGAACACAGGGAACTTCCCAGAGACTCATACTCCAACCAAAGACTATTCATGGAGATAACCTAGAGCCCTGACAGTGCAGCCACTTCTGATGAGAACTGATAGACTAAGATCAGAAAGAAGGAGAGGAGGACCTCCCCTATCAGTGGACTTGGGGAGGGGCATGCATGCAGAAAGGGGGGGAGGGTGGGATCGGGAGGGGAGGATGGAGGGGCTTATGGGGGGATACAAAATGAATAAAGTGTAATTAATAAAAGTTTAAAAAATACGTTAAAGGATGAGTAATAATAATGATAGAACTTTATTATTCTTAGGATATGCCACTTATCTTTGACAAGTTACATGATGTTTCAAAATTATAGCACAGCATGTTAGCTATCATGATTAATTATATTTTGTATAAGTAAGTATGCAGTCATTTATATTTATACATAAAAAGATTTTGATTTGTGTTAAGTAATCGGGTTCATTTATATAGTCTTTCCCAGATAGTAGACATTTTAGCATAAAATTGGCAATCATTTCACTACTATTGTGATATTACCATGACACAGTTTGTGTACAGCATTAAAAGAGAATATAATTGATATCTTTCTATAACAGAATGTTGTATATATGTAGTTCACTGTTTTTTTATCCTTTTTAGTCTTTTTTAAAATTCTTATTAATTACACTTTATTCACTTTGTATCCCCCCTGTAGTTTCCTCCCTCCTCCCCTCCCAAATCCCTCCTTTCCTCCCCCTTCTGCATGCATGCCTCTCCCCAAGGAAGAGCAGCCTTACCAGGCCACAGAGGAAGACAATGCAGCCACTCCTGATGAGAACTAATAGACTAGGGTCAGAAGGAAGGAAAAGAAAAGCTCACTGTTTTTTAACCAGTTTAAGATGGCATTTTATGCATGTTAAATTTCCATATGAACTACTAGCATCTCCAGTTCTACTGTGTTGTCATATCAACTCATTTACCATACAAAGGGTAGAGATTTTATAATAAGGCTTATCAACTGCCATTCTGTGAATCAGACAGAAGTAATATTGAAAAACAAAATGACTATGTGCTTTCTTGCAAAGATTTGACAGCAAATAACTGTGAAATGCGTGTAAAAATCTGTCAGTCTTTTCCTCTTTTTTTCTTCTTTCAGTTGATGGCAAATATTTAAGTGGAAGATTACTTAGTAAAAAGAGAATATATGTGCAGGTTATATGAGATCAAAGATTAAAAGTAAGTAGAAAATAACTGTGTATCAGTGAGTATTCCGCTTACCTGTGATCACACTCACATTGATTTCGCCATCAGAAAGCTGTGATAGTTCAGTGCCACTTGCCTCATGTATGCCACCTTACTCCCTAGTCTAATTTATCAACTCCTCAGGTTTGAACAGCATGCAAGAGGCAAGGTAGTGCTGACTACCATTGCCTTTTGATGCTAAAAATCAATGGACTGCTTCATTTCCCACCCTCCAAATCTCACTAAACATCTCTTATGGTTTTCCTGAGGCAGATAAGTATGGAAGGGAAGGTCAGTTTTAGGAATCATAATTTCAGGAGCCAAGTGTATATCACAAGGTCATCACAGGACAACTCTCATAAAACCTGAACCAAAATAGAGATCAAGAACATCCTTGGGGAGGGGCATGCATGCAGAAAGGGGGGAGGGTGGGATCAAGAGGGGAGGAGGGAGGGGCTTATAAGGGGATACAAAATGAATAAAGTTTAATTTATAAAAGTTAAATAAAAAATTAAAAAAAAAAACATAACAGATACTGCAACTGTGCCCCTCCCCCAAGGCATCTGGATGAAACTGTATATCAGTCTAATAAATTCAGACTCAGACAAATATCACATGTGTTCTCCATTCCATGAAAGAGCACATAAATTATTTGGGATAAAATGAATATAGGTAGAGAAGGAGGAAAGATTAATGGTGGGTAAATACATATGAAAGTATCATAACAAAACCTATCATTTTGTACAATACATATACTCAAAGTAAATTATCATAGACATTATGATTTTACACACACATTAGTCATAATCACTGCACAGGACTTGCACATATTGAAAAAAAAACAAGAAAAGAGGACCCTGATGTCAAGAAGTGGGTAAAGCTGCAGGGGCAGAGAGATGAAGGAAGATAACTAGGAAGAAACTGTCATAATATATTGTATATAAGTAAAAAACTGTCAAACTTAATAAAGCTAATTCTAGATAAGTAGATAATAGACAGACAGAGAGAGAGAGACTGATAAAAAGATAGATGAAGATAATATGAGAATCATGCTTAGAACAGACAGAAGGCAGATATCACACATGCAAATTAGACACATGTGTTTCCTGGGATAAGATAATCAATATCCTTTCCACCTTTGCTTGTTTCAGGTTTTATATCTGAGTTGCTTCATAATAGTTATAGCTTAAATGTTGAGATATAAATTGACTGCTATTATTTTTCTCTTCTTGTTTTTGGCAGGGGAAATTAAAGGTGAAATGCTTATCCATACCTTTATATATAAGCATGCATTCATATAAAAGTGATTATGGACTGCTTATAACTATTTCAGATTTCGTTTTTGAGACGACATTTGTGTTTTCAGGTGACTTTTTTCATGTTATGTTCTACTCTTCTACTGTCTTTTGGGAGTACTAATGAAAACACAGAGACTACCTATGTTCCAAGCCTGTTCCTCCTTCCTCCCAATGCTTGGCAGCGATTTCAGGTATACCTCAGATGTCAAGATCCATTGCCAGCAGGTTAACTCCTTTCTTTGGTGAGTGATTCATTGACATGAATATTCTAAGCTCTTCACATTTCAGTTTCAATTTCTATATAAATAAAAATACTATTAATACCTGCAATGAGAGATCCTCTATTTGAGAAAAAGATTTTATATCATGGGAGTTCAGTACTTCAGAGTTCTGAAACAAACATTTTTCTTCTTAATTCCTCAGAGTAATAACAAATAGAGCCTATTTTTTTTCTCTACCACATGATTTCCACATTGGTGAACACTAACCACAAGAGACAGCAGAGTGTATCTTCAGATTTAGAATATATATAATATCTTGGGCAAAGCAGACACAATTTTCCAAGCTATTGGCTAAAGTTGTCACATTAACCAAATTTTTTAAGGTCCATTTTAAGATACTTAAAAAAAAAAAGAAAAAGAAAAAGAAAAAGAAAAGCTCCAGGACGGTGAAGAAAATAGTAAAAGCAGTGGATTCCATTAGTGTGAGGTCATGTCTGCAATCCATTCGCTGTAAAATGAGATCCATGGTCAGAGGCAATGCAGCATAGAGCAGCATGAGAGAAGATAAGCAACTGTCTCTGTCCACAGATAGTTATTTTGAAGGAACTATTGACAGAAAGAAGACAAATCCTTTTCAGAGTAGGTGTCTCTTCTAGTGACAATAAATCTTCTTCTTGAGTTAGAACAAAGTTTCCGCGACGGAGCTCCTTGCATCCATTACCCTGCCGCAATGTGTCTGGCTGATAGCCTTAGGGGAACTCTGGCTCAGTGCTGAGCTTGGAAGTCACCAGACAGGACAGTCCACCCTAGCCACAGCTACATCTATCTTTGGAAGTGGAGACTCATGTTTCTTACCTCATGTTCAATTTATATCCCTGCCACTACAACTACTTTGTTTCGGGGAGTATTGGACGTTGATAAAATTGGCTAGATAAGAGAATTACTGAAACTTTTGCAAGGCATCACAGCCTTGTAACTTTTAAATTTTCTTTGATGAGCAAAAGCATGTGATACATGTCTTTTCACATGCTGTGCTCACCTGATATTACCATCAAGAGATTTCCTCAGAAATCTACAGTATATTTGCCAAGTGTGTTCTGTGAATATTTTTTGTAAGTCAAACAGCTCATGCAGCAATATTTATATCTAGAACTAGTCACTGACGCTTCCACCTACATAAAGGATCAGTTCTAACACTTGGAAAATTTGCAACCAAAAGAATTTCTGCTTCCTATTGTTCTTGACCATTCTGGGGTGGTACATTTCTTCACAGTGATGACAAAACCGCGTGTTACACTAGGTCATAGGTTCTTACTCATGTTTTTTAAAATCACAGGTGATTATGTATGCCTTCTTATAGCATATTTATGCAGTGCATAACTTTCTTAAATGGTAATCCCATTCCATGCTGTCTTTGTAACTGACATCATAGTATAGAAAAGTCTTCTACTATGCTGAACTTTTGGAAGATATCTGGTGATAGAGAATTTTTATACGACATCCTGAGGATTTCTGCTGTGAAGCATTAAAGCTGCAGTTATAATCTGACTCCTTGGAGTAACTACAAATATGAGAAAATCTGGTCATATAGCCCCATTGGGTCAAAATTCATGCTGACTTCTACCATATAAAGAAATTACACATGTTAGATTAAAAGAGTATGCTCAAGTAAAATATGTGCTGCTTCCGAGTTCAAAGCGTGCTGACCATGCCTCATGCCAATTTCTTATTTTTAGTGTGATTCATTTACTTATTATTTTTTCAGTTTACATCCTTGTTGTAGCCACATTCTTTACCCCCTTCCATTCCTACCCTCCCTCTTTTACCGCTCCCATTTTTTCCTCATAAAAGGGAAGCTTTCTTTCCCACCCACTGTTGCTAATCAATTTCCATCAGGATTGAGCTTGTCCTTTTGCCCTGTGGCCTGGCAAGGTAGTCCTGCCAGTGGAAAGTGATCAAAAAGCTGGAAAGTGAGTCTATGTCCAATATAGTCCCCACTTCCATTACTAGAGGAACCACATGAAGATATGCTGCCCATCTGCTACATCTTTGTAGGGAGCTTAGGTCCAGTTCCTGCATGGTCCTTGGTTGATGCTTCAATCTCAGCAAGCCCCTCTGGGCCCTGTTTAGTTGGCTCTGTTGTTTTTCTGGTGGCGCTCCTGTCACCTCCAGGTCCTTTTCTCTGGTAAGGTGGGTTTTTAGTTGGGCAGTCCCTCAATCTCTGCTCTATTTTTTCTATCTTTATCCCTGCACATGTTGTAGGTAAGGTAAATTTGGGGTTGAAGTTTTTGTGGGTTGGTTGGTGTTGCCCACCCCTGCTAGGAGATTAGTCCAGTAAGTGGATGCCCTCTTCAGTCTCTATGGCCTCTGCTTTAGAAGTCTTGGAGTAATATCCCTTATATCCTCCCAAGAGCCTACCCTGACTTAGGTGTCTAGCTGTCACAGAGATAACTCCACCCTCACTTTGTGTTTTCTCTATGTTCCTTCTGTCCTCTTGCAGTTGCTCTCTCCAGGTCTGTTTTCCGTCCTCTTAACTCTCTGAGCCCCCTCTCCTACCAGGTTCTCTCTCTTCAGCCTCTACTTTGTTCTATTCTATGTGGCCTTCCAAGCGAAATTTATGTCTCCTCCCTTGGATCGCCTGTGTTACTTATCTTCTTTGGGTCTGCACCTAATAGTATGCTTATCCTGTATTACATGACTGAAATACACTTCTAAGTGTACAAATACTATGTGTGTCTTACTAGGTTGCCTCACACAGGATGATCATTTCTAGTCCCATCCATTTCCTGCAAATTTCATGATTTTCTTGTTTTTAAACCTGAATATTATTCCATTGTGTAAATATGACACAGTTTCTTTGTTTATTCTTTCTTTGAGTGACATCTGTGTTGTTTCCAGATTCTGGCTATTGTGAATAAAGCTGCTGTGAATGTAGTTGAGCAAGGGTCCATGTTTTATGGTGGAGTATCTTTGGAGTATATACCCAGGAAAGGTATAGCTGAGTCTTGAGGTAAAGCTATTTCTAATTTTCTGAAAAAGCAACAGATTAATTTCTAAAGTGTTTGTACAAGTTTACATTCCCACCAGCAGTGGAGGACAGTTCCCCTTTCTCTCAGCCTCGCCAGCATGTGTTGTCCCTTGAGATTTTGATCTGAGCCATTCTGACCAGTGTGATATGGAATCTGAGGATTATTTTGTTTTGCATTTCCCTGATGACTAAGGAAATAGAGCATTTTTTTTAAGTGTTTCTTGGCCATTCACAATTCCTCTGCTAAGAACTCTCTGTTTAGTTCTGTGTCTAGCTTTTTAATTGGGTTATTTTGTATATTGGTGTTTAATTCCTGGAGTTCATTATAAATTTTGGAAATTAGCCCTTTGTTGGGTGTAGGATTGGTGAAGATTTTTTCCCAATCTGTAGCCTGTCATTTCATTCTATTGACATTGTCCTTTACCTTACAGAAATGTTTCAGTTTCAAGAGGTCTCATTTATAAATTGTTGCTCTTAGAACCTGGGCTGTTACTGTTCTGTTCAGGAAGTGATGTACCTCCTGTGCCAATGAGTTCGAGGCTCTTCCCCACTTTCTCTTCTAATAGATTTACTGTATCTGGTGTTATATAGAGGTCTTTGTTATACGTGGATTTGAGTTTTGTGTAGGGAGATATATATGGATCTATGTTGAAGATGCTGTATTTTTCTTTCATTGTATAGTTTTGACATTTTTGCCAAAAATCAAGTATCTGTAGGTATGAGAGTTTATAAGGGTCTTTGATTTGATTCCATTGATTAAACAGCCTATTTCTATGCCAGTACCTTTTTAATATTATTATTATTTTATTTTTTACTGCTATTGCTTTGTAGTATAGCTTGAAGTCAGGGATGGATATGCGTCCAGAATTCTTTTACTGTATGGTATTTTTTTTTAGCTCTTCTGAAACTTTTACCTTTCCATATGAAGTTCAAAATTGTTCTTTCACATTCTGTGAAGAACTGTGTTGGTATATTAATGGGGAGTTCATTGAATCTGTACATTGCTTTTGGTAGGATGGCAATTTTTACTATGCTATTACTACTAATCCATGAGAATGGGTCATCATTTCATCTTCTGACATCTTCTTAAATTTCTTTCTTCAGAGACTGAAAGTTCTTGTCATACATGTCTTTTACTTGTTCAGTTAGAGTTATGCCAAGATACTTTATATAATTTGTGGCTCTTGTGAAGGGTAGTTACTGTAATTTCTTTCTCAGACTGTTTGTCTTTAGTGTACAGGAGGCCTAATTTTTTAAAATTAATCTTGTATCCAGCTACTTTGCTAAAGCTGTTTATCAGCTATAGAAATTCTATGGTGAAATTTTTGGGGTTGCTTGCATACACTACCTTATCACCTGCAAATATCTATACTTTGACTTCTTTCTTCCCAATTCGTATTTTCCTGTTCTCCTTTAGTTGTCTTACTGATGGAGCTTGAATTCAAGCCCTATATTGAAAAGATATGGAGAAACTAGGTAGCCTTGTCTTTTCCCTGATTTTAACAGAGTTACTTTGTGTTTCTCTCCATTTAATTTGATGTTGGCAATTGGCTTGCTATATATAGCTTTTATTATATTTAAGTCTGAGTCTTGTATCCCTGATCCCTCTAAGATTTGCATTATGAAAATGTTTTGGATTTGTCAGAGGCTTTCTCTGCAGCTCATAAAATGATGATGTGATTTTTTTTTCTTTGAGTTTGTTTATATGGTGGATCACATTGATGGATTTTCATATGTTGAACCAGACTTGCACCCCTGGTATGAAGCTTACTTGATCATAGTTGATGATGTTCTTGGATTCAGTTTGCTAGGGTTTTACTGAGGATTTTTGAATTGATATTCATGAGTGAAAATGGTCTGAAATTCTCTTTCTTTGTTGAGTCTTTGTGCAGTTTAGGTATCAGGTTGGCTGTGGCTTTGTAGAATGAATTTGACAATGTTCTTTCAGTTTCTATTTTATGGAATAATTTGAGGAGTACTGATATTAGACCTTCTTTGAATGTATGGTAGAATTCTGTGCTAAATTCATCTAGAGGTGAATATTATTTTTTGGTTGGGAGATTTTGATGATTGCTTCTATTTCTGTAGTGGATATAGGATTGTTTAAACTGTTTAAATGATCTTGACTTAGCTTTGGTAGGGGAAATCTATCCAGAAAATTGTCTCTTTCCTTTAGATTTTCCAATTTTGTGGAAAACAGGCTATTGAAGTAAGACCTAGTTATTTTTTTGATTTCCTCATTGTTGTTATATCTCCCTTTTTGTTTTTGATTTTAATATGCTTACACTCCCTTTGCCTTTTAGTTAGCTAACGGTTTGTCTGTCTTCTTGATAATCTGAAAAAATCAGCTCTTGGTTTCATTGATCCTTTGTATCAATCTCTTTGTTTCCAATTTATGGATTTCAGCCCTGAGTTTGATTATTTACTCTTGGGTGTGTTGGCTTCCTTCTGTTCTAGAGCTTCCAGGTGTGCTGCTAAGTTACTAGTATGGTACCTCTACAGTTTGCTTACGAAGTCACTTATTGATAAGAATTTTCCTCTTAGCACTGCTTTTATTGTGTTCCATTAGTTTGGGTATGCAGTGCCTTCATTTTCATAATACTAGAATGTCTTTCACTTTTTCCTTTATTTCTTCCCTGACCCAGTGGTCATTGAGTAGAGAGTTGTTCAGTTTCCCTGATTTTGTAGGCTTTCTGTTGTTTCTGAGTCCAACTTTAATCCATGGTGGTTTGATAAGACGCAGGGAGTCATTTTAATCTTCTTATATGTGATGGGGCTTGCGTTGTGGTCAGTTTTGGAGAAGGTTCTATGAGGTGCTGAGAAGAAGGTATATTCTCTTGTGTTTGGGTGAAATGTTCTGTAGATATCTGTTAGGTCCATTCGACTCATTATTATTTTCTTTTATCTCCCCTCTTAGTTTCCATCTTGAGGATCTATCCATTGGAGAGAGTGATGTGTTGATGTTTTTCACTATTAATGTGTGGGGTTCAACATGTAATTTAAGGTATAGTAATGTTTCTCTTATGTGTGAGGGTTTTCCTACATTTGCAGCATAGATGTTCAGAATCGTGACATCGTCTTGGTGGATTTTTCCTTTGATGAATATGGACTGTCTTCCACCTCTTCTGATTAATTTTTGTTGAAAGTCTGTTTTTTTAAATTTTTATTTAACTTTTATTAATTACACTTTATTCACTTTGTATCCCCCCATAAGCCCCTCCCTCCTCCCCTGCTGATCCCACCCTCCCTCCCCCTTTTTCACGCATGCCCCTCCCCAAGTCCACTGATAGGGGAGACCCTCCTCTCCTTCTTTCTGATCTTAGTCTATCAGTTCTCATCTGAAGTAGCTGCATTGTTGAAAGTCTGTTTTATTAGATACTAGAATAGCTACTCCAGTCTGCTTCTTGGGGTCCATTTGCTTGAAATACTTATTTCCTGCTCTTCACTCTGAGGTAATGTCTATCCTTTTTGCTGAGGTATGTTTCTTGTTTGCAGAAGAATGATGGGTGCTGTGTTTCACATCCATTCTGTTAACCTATGTCTTTTTACTGGGGAGTTGATGCCATTGATGTTGAGAGATTAATGTCTGGTGTTGTTCCTTCCTCTTATTTTAATGGGGGTGGTGGTAGAGAATGTGTGTACCTGTGTGTTTGAGTTTCTTCTTTTGGTCTTTTTGATATGGGATCATTTATTACCTGTTTTTTCCTGGCTGTACCTGTCTTCCTTGGGTTGGAGTTTTTCTTCTATTATCTTCTGTATGGATGGATTTGTGGATAGCTATAGTTTAATTTTGTTTTTGTCATGGAATATCTTGTTTTCTCCCTCTATAGAGATTAAAAATTTCACTGGGTAGAGTAGTCAGGGCTGACATCTGTGGTCTCTTAGTGTCTGTAAGATAATCTGTCCAGGCCCTTCTGGCTTTTAGTTTTCGATGAGAAGTCAGGTGTAATTCTGATAGGTTTATCTTTATATGAGACTTAGCCTTTCTCCCTTGCACCTTTTAATATTTTCTCTTTGTTCTGTACATTTAGTGTTTTGATTATTATGTGGTGGGTTGATTTTTTTTCTGGGACAATCTATTTGGTGGTCTCTAAGCTTCTTACATGTTTATAGTTTCTGTTTGTTTAGGTTGGGGAAGTTTTCTTCTATGATTTTCTTGAAAATATTTTCTAGGCTTTGGAGCTGGGAGTCTTTTCCTTCTTCTAGTCCTATTATTTGTAGGTTTGGTCTATTCATAATGTCCCATATTTCTTGGATGTTCTGTAACAGGGGTTTTTTAGATTTAACATTTCTTTGACTGCTGTATCGATTTCCTCAATTGTATCTTATACCCCTGAGACTCTCTTTTCCATCTCTTGTATTCTGTTGGTGATGCTTGTGTCTGTCTTCTTTCCTGGGTTTTCCATCTCCAGGAATACCTCAGATTGTGTTTTCTTTATTGCTTCTAGTACCAGGTTTTGGTCTTTGACCATTTTTTTTCATAATTTCCTCCTGTTTTATTGTAGTTTTCTCTATTTGTTTAATAATCTTTAAGAGATTTGTTCCATTTTTTTCACCTGTTTGATTGCATTTTCTTGTGCTATGTTGAGAGCTTTATTTTCTTTCTTTAAGACCTCTATCATTTTCTTTTTTTTTCAGTTTTAATAATGTATTTTAATTAATTTGATATATGGAAAACATAACGTAGTCAATATAAATAATGAAGAGTGAGTTTCTTTTTTCTTTTTTTAATTTATTTTTATATTAATTATAGTTTATTCACTTTGTATCTCAGCTGTAGTCCCGTCCTTCATTGCCTCCCTATCCCACCCTCCATCCCTCATCTCCTCCCAAGCTTCTCTCCAAGTCCACTGAGAGGGGAGGTCCTCCTCCCCTTCCATCTGACCCTAGCCTATCAGGTCTCATCAGGACTGGCTGCATTGTCCTCCTCTGTGGCCTGGTAAGGCTGCTCCCCCCTCAGGGAGAGGTGGTCAAAGAGCCAGCCACTGAGTTCATGTCAGAGACAACCCCTGTTCCCATTACTGGAAACTCACTTGGATAATGAGCTGCCATAGGCTACATCTGTGCAGGAGTTCTAGGTAATATCCATGAATGGTCCTTGTTGGAGTATCAGTCTCAGAAAAGACCCCTATGCCCAGATATTTTGCTACTGTTGCTCTCCTTGTGGAGCTCCTGTCTTTTCCAGGTTTTACAATCTCCTCTTTCTCTCATAAGATTCCCTGCATTCTGCCCAAATTTTGATTATGAGTCTCAGCATCTACTTTGATACACTGTTGGGTAGAGTCTTTCAGAGGCCCTCTGTAGTAGGACCCTGTCCTGTTTCTTGTTTTCTCCTTCTTCCAATGTCCATCCTGTTGACCTTTCTGAGTGAGGATTTATCATCTTACCCAGGGTCCTCCTTCTTGCTTAGCTTCTTTAGGTGTACAGATTTGTATAGGTTCATCCTACATTATATGTTTAGTATCTACTTATAAGTGAGTATATACTACTGTGTGTGTCTTTCTACTTCTGGGATACCTCACTCAGGATGATTTTTTTTTTCTAGATCCCACCATTTCTCTATCGTTTTTATAACCTCAGATTGAAAATCTTTCTCTTGCATTACAGGTATGATAGTATCTCCAGGGCTTGCTTTAGTAGGACCACTGGTTTCCAGTGCTGCCATATGGTCCAGAATTTGTGTTTGTGACCTAGGTGGGCCTGGTAAATGGGGTACGGGCTGATGGGTCTCCAAGCCAAAATCTTTGTCTGGTACCATACAGGCTTCTTAGGGATGGAGGAAAATGTGGTTTGGTCCCTCTCTCAGCTCGCCTCTGTTCGGCTCTATGTGACCACTCATACTAATTTCCAAGATAAAGAAGAACCATATTAAGGTATAAATATGGGTGATGTTGCAGTCTCTGTAATTTCATGAAATTTGTTCTACCTAGGTTTTAGATTTTACAGATTTACCTAAGGAGTTGCTTCAGCTTTTTTATCAGATCCAATGTATAGCATAGGAAAGCTGTGCTTCTCCGTAGGGAAAGCCACTTGTATATAGTGACTTCAACTCAATGCTCATGCCCACAGACATGAAAGTTTTTAATTGTCAGATCTAGTATAAACTCATCTGTTTCTAAGAGTCACCATTAATAGATAAATATGAATAGATAAATATTAGTGTGTTTTCTAGATCATAGAATTGTACCACAGGTCAAAATTAAGGTAGTTTGACAGGGGCTCCCAATATATGTGGAAAATTAGATACGACTGGTCTCCATTTTATATTGTAAACAATCCTTTGTAAATTTCCAAAATCTATCTGCTTCTATCAAAGTTACTCAGATGATCCAAGCAGGTGGACAGTAGAAGTCAGTATGTATAGATCTTTTTATTGTTTCATTATGGCACAGATATTTGCAGTAACTCTAAAATACATAATTTCTGCTAATATTTGCCTGTTGCTTTCCTAAGGAGTCAGGGGCTGCCTGTTCCTGTTTATTAAGCACTGTCAACATTTAAACAAATATATTTAAACAGCCTTGTCTGGATATGCTTGTCTTAACATATCCAATTATTCATTCCAAAATTAAGAATTTAACTAGGGGATGATCCTGGGGAACCATTGGACTGAATCTGTCATTTGCTAAATGAAAATATATTGATTGACTTATGGTTTCCTCTGGCTTTTATTCTATTAAGGAACAATGATTTTTCCAGATTAATATTATTCTTGAGCAGGTACCCAGTTTTTCAAATGATTTTTCTTTTAAATAATTTCTTAACCTACTACCATCCTTGTTGAATTGACTACAAGTTTCTTGGGAGTGACTGGGAGAAATATTAGTAACACATCTCAGTCTCCTCATCATTTAATAAACTTGGGTTCTGTGAATTCGCTTGAGCCTGAGGACTGAGTCAGGAATCCAGACTTACTTAACGAAATCGGAGGCATGCTTGTGTTCACTGATTTTTTTAATGTTTCACTTCACATGTTAAGTGACACTTTCATAACAACTTCTTTCTGTTTCAGTTCTAAAAATAACATGTCAGGGAGATCTCCCTTCCTGTCAATCAAGTCTAATCTCTGTGGGTCAGATTATTCTAATTACAACTTTGACAGTGAAATCCATTAAAATGATGATCCTTTCTTTGTTTTAGAATCCACTAGACTTGATATGCTAAATTCTGGAGACCAGTTCAATGTCATGATTTATTCTCAGCATGTCTATCCTGTGAAGAAGAGAAAACTTAATGCACTCAAGAAAAGTAATAATGCCTTTATTTTACTTACAATGAACCAAAATGTCTTATTCTTCCTCATAGGAAAAGAAAAAACATGTACATGAACCCACTTTGAAAGGGATATAGTCTCCACAGGGTATTTGATATCTTCATTGATAATATTCTAATGGTGGACATAACAGTTTAATTTGAATTAAGCTTCAATTGATTAAAGATTTTATTCCTAATGAATTTTCTTCCTAAGCTATTAGAGTTCAGTAAAAACTAACACTTTGGTTGCATCTTTTAGGATTACAGAGTCCATTTATATTAACTGGTTTTGTTTCAAATTTATATTTTTTTATGTGTTCTACAGACTTCCAAAGATAAAATTTGTCAGCCGTATAAGTTGCTATAAAGTAATGACCTCTTTTGTGTTTGGTCTCAAAGCAATGAAATTAATGTGGTCCTTTCCATGGAAATTACTTGTTTATGGTATTCTATTCTTTTCCAGCAAAGACGAAGTCTTAGTAATGTAGGAGAAAAGTTTCTTCTACAGGCAATGAAGTCTGTGTATAATTTAGTGGTCTAATCCAACTCTATTAGGTTAGAGAACATACTCTCTTACCTTTCTTCTAAATAGTTCTTATTATATATTTTATTGTTGAAAATCTGAATAATTAAAGAATCCAGTTTGTAACTTATTCTATTATTATTATTATTATTATTATTATTATTATTATTATTATTATGTGTATCCTTTAATTTATGTCCCAGCTATAGTCAAAACTTCGTACAGCAGCTACCTAAAATAAGAATTGGTTTAAGCAGCCACAGACAGTTTTATCTTTATATACAGTTCTTCAGGCTGGATCAAATGAACTAAGCACAGATTTCCTGTGTTCTTGGTACACTTAAAGCCAGTCATTCTGTACAGTTATGCCTTATTTTATTAATTTACTGTGAGAAAGATCTGTTAATTCAAAACCATATTCCTGTAGGATTTCTGTATTCCTTGAGACAGTAAATTATTTTCATGTCGATTTTGTTCCTTTAGAAATAGAGTTAATATTGTCTTTCAAACCAGAGTAGATAAACAAACCAACCACCTCTCCCTTTCCCCTCAAAAACCTAAAAAAAAAAAAAAAAATTCATGCAGTGCAGTTCTCTTCTCTGTAATTGATTCTTACTTAGTGGTCAAATAGGAAACTAGAATAACTTAAAAAAAAAAAAGCGATGGATTGATGGATTGATGGATTGATGTTCTGTTTTCTGTTTGTTTGATGTTGGAAACTGAAAACCGTCTGACAGAAGTCAGGCAAGGTAAACTTATACTTCCTGTTTTCATATTTCTTTTAGTATTTTTATTTTATTTTTATCAGCTTCATTTGTTCTACCTTCTGCCAGATCTGTATCTGTAATCACCTTCATGCGTTTATGTTCCTCACACTTTGTTGTGCCTGATTTGCGAGACTGCCAAAAGACCACCAAGAGTTGAGGATCTTTTTATTACAAGCTTGAGCTCGGGCCCACACCTCACCGACAAGCCTGTAAGTTCTGTACAGTAGAAATAGCATTCTTCAAACATGGTAGTGATCTAGACTAATGTTTTATTGATTGTCATCTTGCCAGGTGGTCTTTAGGAGACACCCTGTGAATCAGTCTCCTTACACATCCTCTAATGATGGTAAATTCAAAATCTTATATACACCTGTTGTAAAAGAAACTTAACACACTCATAGTAGAGTATATCTCTAACTGAACACCTTTCTTTCTCTTAATGCTGTTGCTTTAGTTTATATAAAATATGGGGACCCTGGGCTGGGCACCTCAGCCGGCTCGTCCACCCTTCCCCTCTGCTGCCTCCTTTCAACCTTGTCCGCTGGTTGGCGTGGTCTCTGTCACAGTGGTGGCCTCTCCGGTCACAACTGCAGCTCTCCCCCTCCGCTCTGCTCCCTTCCCACCGCCGGATCCCGAATATGCCTGCCATGGCTCTGCTCAAGCAGCAGCCCGGCTCTGGAAAGCCAAGAATTCATCCTGTCTTGTCCTTGCCGCCCGGCATGCCAGTGTTTCTTCCACGAATTTGAAAGATGTACTGGCCAATCTGATACCAAAGGAGCAGACCGGAATTAAGGCCTTTAGACAACAACATGGGAACACAGTGGTGGGCCAAATCACTGTGGACATGATGTATGGTGGCACGAGAGGCATGAAAGGACTTGTATATGAAACATCAGTTCTTGATCCTGATGAGGGCATCCGTTTTCGAGGCTATCGTATCCCTGAATGCCAGAAAACGCTAAGGGTGGGGAAGAACCCCTGCCTGAGGGCTTATTTTGGCTGCTAGTAACTGGACAGATGCCAACAGAGGAACAGGTATCATGGCTCTCACAAGAATGGGCAAAAGGGGCAGCTCTGCCTTCTCATGTGCTCACCATGCTGGACAACTTTCCTACCAATCTGCACCCCATGTCTCAGCTCAGCGCAGCCATCACAGCCCTCAACAGTGACAGTAAGTTTGCCCGGGCATATGCAGAGGGAATCCATCGAACTAAATACTGGGAGCTGATTTATGAAGACTGTATGGACCTGATTGCGAAGCTATCCTGTGTTGCTGCAGAGATCTATCGGAATCTTTACCGGGAGGGCAGCAGTACTGGGGCCATTGACTCTAAGCTGGACTGGTCCCACAATTTTACCAACATGTTAGGCTAGACTGATGCTCAGTTCACACGAGCCACTTGGTGGGCAGCGCTCTTTCAGACCCTTACCTGTCCTTTTCAGCAGCCATGAATGGTCTAGCAGGGCCTCTACATGGACTAGCAAATCAGGAGGTGCTTGTCTGGCTAACACAGCTACAGAAGGAAGTTGGCAAAGATGTGTCCGATGAGAAATTACGAGACTACATCTGGAACACACTCAACTCAGGACGGGTTGTCCCAGGAAATGGTCACGCAGTTCTAAGGAAGACTGACCCACGATATTCCTGTCGGCGAGAGTTTGCTCTGAAACATCCACCTAACGACCCCATGTTTAAGCTGGTTGCTCAGCTGTACAAGATTGTGCCCAACATCTTCTTAGAGCAAGAAAAGGCCAAGAACCCTTGGCCCAATGTCGATGCTCACAGCGGGGTGCTGCTCCAGTACTACAGCATGACGGAGATGAACCACTACACAGTGCTGTTTGGAAATGTCGAGGGCGCTGGGGGTGCTGGCGCAGCTCAACTGGAGCAGAGCCCTAGGCTTCCCTCTGGAAAGGCCCAAGTCCCTGAGCACCGATGATGAAGTTTGTGGACTCCAAGTCAGGGTAAACTGGGAGACTGGGGAAACTGACTATAAGAGAACGAGGAAGCTTAAAAATAAAGGACAATTTTGTTTTGTTTCAAGGGCGTTTTAAGACCTAAGATTAAACTGTATCTGAGGCACTGAAAATATATTTGAAATTAAAATATAAATTAAGACTCAAAAGACGGCAGTGACCCCATCTTCCCTCTCCAGCTCACTTCTCCTACCTGGAATGAGTTGCCCACCAACCATAGGACAACCAGAACTAATGCATGTAGTCAGGGTTGGATCTGCTTCCCACCAGCTCTAGAGTGAGACTTCGGCTCCTCTTTGTTTAGATTGAAGCAGGTTACAGAAAAGCTGCAGTCACTCTGTGAAGCTATTGCTTCCACTCTGCCAGCCTCCAAGTCATTTAGGCCAGGGCCAGGCCCCCTTTGTTTCCACAGGAATCATATTGATGGCAGCAGTGTCAAATCCTAGGGCCTTTTTTGCCATGAACACAATCACCTCCTAGCAAGATCTATTGGTTAGCTGGAAACACTTTAACAACTTTTTACACTATTAGGCCTGGTATTTATTTTGACTGTTACTCAGCATTTGATCCTATTCCTCCTTTTAAATTATACCATTAAAATTAAAGTCTGGGAGTATTGTGTTTCCTTCCAGGCTTTTTATATCTGCTGTGCCTCAAGCAGAGGATGCTCTGAGCTTCTCTGTCTGGCCTCTGCTAAGGACCTCTTCCAGCAGGTCTGTCTGATCTGCGGTCTTCCCAGTTATTGGGCTTTATCAGTACAATGTGAACTAGGCCTTGTACTTCCATGGAACATAAGCCACTGTCTTCTGACCTTGGTTTCTCCTGTTAATATGCTCTAGCATAGAACAGGGCCTCAGGAATGCCCAGACTCTTTGTGGTCTGGTCCCAGGACAGCCCTTCTTTTTGAACAGAAAAGAGATTTGCGATTAGACATAGTGTCCATTGAATATCATATGGACCTAGGACTGGGGCATTCAAAACAATAGGCCTTCTTTTTCACCCCCTACAACAAGAAAACGGCCTTTTATTTACCAACATCTCTCTTGCTCTTTCAGTAATTACTTTAGCAGCTCCATTTGCACAGATTTTCAGTGACTCAGAATGTGCTACTACCTTTTCTTTGAGAAAGGGTTGAGATACACTTCTGTTGTGCCCATTCTGTACCCCCAAACTCCTGTCTGTGTTTGTGTGGAACCCAGCCCAGCAGCACCCTGTGGAGATGGACACACTGTAAACCCTTGGGAAACTGTTAGTCATGATGCAGGCTTCAGGTTGTTCTGTATAAAATGAAAAATAAATGTTTTTATTAACAATGAAAAAAAAGAAAATATGTCTTTTTAGACCTTAATTATTTATTGGACTTTTTTTTCTGAACACAAATCTCAGTTTAGACTGCTCCAAGCTCCTTAAAAAAAAAAAAAAAAAATGGAACCTGCAAGTCTGTTGTGAGCAGCTACATAGAACTGTGCTTCTGTTTTCTGATTGTTGAGAGATGGAATATTAAAGAAAATTGTATGTGTTAAAATGCTCTTTATACAGATTTTAAAACAAATTTCTGCATAAAATAAATGCAGTGATATTTCAACATATTAACTTATTAAGTGACATAAATCTACTGTTGATATAGTTAATGGTCGGCTGGGCAGTGGAGTTTAGAAGGCACAGGGGGTATAATAATATTTTAAGTAACGTGAAAAGATATGTTATATATGACATTTTCTAATTCTTGGTGCTTATTACATACCAGAACTTAAAGTTTATATAGAAAAATATGTTACTGATGTTTTAAAATTTAATAATGTTTCCATTTTAAAATTGTTAAGCTTGAGGAAATGTCTTTATAGAACTTGTAGAGATGGTGAGATACCTCAAAAAGTGTGATAGTGAAATTTATATTCTGGAGATAACCCAGACTCCTAATTAAACTTGAGACCTATTCAATAAAGGAGAATCATGACTGACAATGCAAACCTCGTCCACTGTATATAGCTGTTGGAGCCATGGACCCCCGATGGCATCTACTGCCACTTCCCAAAGAAGTATGACTTCTAACTGTACTCTAAATATGTTTCTTGTATCCACAGATAGGGTATCTGTCATCCCTCATTAAAGAAGCTTGTTTATGTACCAAGGATTATCACAGAAATCCATAACTTGAGACTAATGTTCCATTGGGAGGACAGACTCAATACATCTTTCAACAAATCCTATACCTAAGGCTCAGTAAACATAAGAGGCTGTAGAAAATTTTAGGGAGCCAAGGCAGCAAGAATTCCACTGCAAGATATACCTCCTATATATGACAGGAGAGCTGCACTCATGAAATCTCAGCAAAATGGCTGCCTATACAAAACCTGAGCAATGACACCATTACTTGACATTCCAACAGTGGAGAAAGTTTACAAAGCTTGAATATAGATGAAGAGCAGCAGGCAATTAATGACCAATAAGAGAGAAAGAATTATTCTTCTCGTGGAATGAGACAGCTAATAGGTTGTCCAATTCTAAGTGGCCAGCCCAAAATAAACATATACATATGAGCAACATTTAAGAACACTTAAGGTTATGGGTATGTATGTGTGTGTCTCTGTATCTGCATATATTAATTGATAATACACACAAACACATACATATAATTAAAGAAAAAGAACATGAGTTTGAGAAGGACTAGGAGAAGGCATGAGAAGAGATGGCTGGTGAAGATTCTTTCCCATTTTGTAGGCTTTGGTTTTGTTCTGATTACAGTGTCCTTTGCTTTATAAAAGCTTTTCAGTTTCATGAAGTCCCATTTATTTATTGTTGATTTTAGAGCCTGTGCTGTTGGCGAGCTGTTCAGGAAGTTGTCTCTGTGCCAATGAAGTCAAGGCTCTTCCACTTTTTCTTTTTTGCTATGTAATTTTTTTTTATTTTTTTATTATTAATTACACTTTATTCATCTGTTATCCCCCCATAAGCCCCTCCCTCCTGTTCTCCCGATCCCACCCTTCCTCCTCTTTCTGCATGCATGCCCCTCCCCAAGTGCACTGATAGGGGAGGTCTTCCTCTCCTTCTTTCTGATCTTAGACTATCAGTTCTTATCAGAAGTGGCTGCTCAGAAGATTGTCATCTGAGTGGCCTGGTAAGGCTGCTCCCCCCTAAGGAGGAGGTGATCAAAGAGCAGGCCAAGCAGTCCACTTTTTCTTTTAACAGGTTTAGTGTGTCTGATTTTATGTTGAGGTCTTTGATCCACTTGGATTTTGGTTTTGTGCAGGGTGGTACTTGATTTTTGAAAAAGAAGCCAAAACAATCCAATGGAAAAAGATTGCATGTTCCACAAATGCTGCTGGTCTAACTGGACGTCTACATGTGGTGTGCAGATCTGAGTGAGGTTTTCAGTGACTTAGATGAGAAGACATTGCAATAATTCACTGTTAATAACAAGCAGAAGACATGTAACCCAGAAGACTACAGGAGTTAAGGGCTCTGTGTTAAGAAAACACAGGCTGAGACATTACTGCCTAATATATTGCAGTTACTTTGTATACTGATAATGACCTGCTCTATTTACAGAGAATTCCTACAGTAAATAGTACACTCACGAATGTCATTAAAACCAGATAACTAATAAGCTCTATGCTTCCATTAACATATCACAGCACTGAGATTCGAGACCATAGCAGAGCTGATCATAGACTCAGAATTCTCTGAAATATTTTTAAACAAATCTTGCTCCATCTCTGCAGTGACACCCTCAGGGTATACAGACTTTAAGTCCTCATTAGAGCAATTTTATTTTCCATCCCTGTGCTTACAGGCATATATCCGGAGAAAGCAGAGATAGGAATTTAATCACATGCAATGCAGTATCTTTAAAAAGATAGCACATATCTAACACCTGTCAGCTCATCAGTTTCATCTGCTACTCTGCAGATTGCTACATATATCGTTCTTGACACCTAAGCTGATATAGAGAATAAAACACGCCTTGTAAATTTTGTAAGGCTCATAGGTAAAACATGCAGTGTAGAATCAGATTGGGGCTTTTTGATTTTTGAAAAACTTTTGTCCTTTGAGAAGTTGATCGTTGCTCCAAATAACTTTTGCTTATCTGGGATACATTATGGATATAAACATATTATATATTAAATTAAAGTTTGAACATGCGGAAGACTTGGATATGAAAGGGTGTGTTTGTTATCCCATTATTATACCTTGAAATCCTAACTCAAACTCATAAGAGAGTAATAGGACAGGGAAAAATTCTGAACATTGCTTTCCAATGATTGTCTTTTCATGGTCCCTAAACAAATTTGGTAGCCTTTATAGTTTCTTTTATTGTGCTTAATACTTATTTCAGTAAAGTATTTTTAATAAAGCAAGAAAGCAATTCTGTTCATGTATGTTGTAATTATTTTTAATTTTAAAAGTTATTATCACTTATCATAATTTATTCAATTTGTATCCTGGCTGTGGCCCCTTCCTCATCTCCTTCCAATCCCACCCTCCCTCCCCTAAGCCCCTTCCCTAGTCCACTGATAAGAGAGGCCATCTTCCTCTTCTATCTAACCCTTGCCTTTCAGGTCTCATCAGGACTGGCCTGGCAAGGCTACACCTCCAGGGTGAGGTGATCAGAGAGCCTGCCAATGAGTTCATGCCAGAGAAAGTCTCTGCTGCACTTACTAGGTACCCCACTTTGGAAACTGAGTCTATGGGCCACATCTGAGCAGGTCTACATCCATGCATTGTTCTTGGTTGGGGTGTCATTCTCTTCAGGGCCCCCAGGGCCCAGTTTTTATGGCTCTATTGGTCTTTTTTGTGAGCTCCTGTTCCCTCCAGGTGCTCAATCCTCATTCAAAAGGATATACGATAAACATACTGAAATGTATAGTCCTAAAGAAGCTAAACCACAAGGAAGACCCTAGGGAAGGCATTCAATCCTCATTCAGAAAGGCAAATGAGATAGACATTGGAAGCAGGAGAAGAGAGGGAACAGGCAGAAGTTTACCACAGAAGGCTTCTGAAATACTCTACTTATCAAGGTAGTGAAGCATAGGCTGAGACTCATAGCCAACTTTTGGGCAGAGTATGTAAGATTTTAAAGAAATCTTACAATTTAAACAACATCCTACAATTTAAACAACACGATTAAGATGTGGAATATAGGACTTGCTTTTTTATCTAAAACTCTTTAAGAAACACACTTCATTCTTTGCTGATGAAAAGGCTACATTCTTCTACATTGTGAGAGGATTGCTGGGAAGGAGCAGATGGGTTCCACACCAAGGAGAAATAACATTCTTCCATTATTCTCAGATTTGCATGTGCTACAAAACAAACAAACAAACAAACAAACAAAAAGAAAAAAATGAAAACAAACAAAAAGAAAAAAATGAAAACAAACAAACAAAAGATGAAGACAGATAATTCAGATGTGCTTCTAGGATTTTCAGTAAAAGTATGCATTTGGAGCCAGGAAATATAGTCAGCAAATGAAGAGCATAGTCAGAGGCAGGGTACCAAAGCAAGGTGAAAAGGACGACATGCAAGGCATGACACACAGCATTTCTATTTCTAGAAAAATGCACTGAGAAAATGCTGGCTGGGCTTTTGTGCTTTCCAATAGAGAAGGGAAGGAAATAGGGTGGTACTTAAAAGATCAGGCCCTCAAAGGCAGAGAAAATTGAACAACACAGCACCCAAAATCAGATTTAAGATCAAGGCAAAGACCTGAATGAAACTCATCTGTGCATTTTACATTACTTTAAAGGAGGAGATTATGTTACACAACCACTTTTTGAAAATTTGGCCAGGAATTCCTTTAGGTGTTTGAAATATTTCAAATAAATAAACTGAATGAAAACACCTAATAGAGAGATGATTACACTTCTCAGAATTTGTTGACAGATGCCATATCACAGATATTTTTTTCCTTGCTTGAGTGTTTTAAACAATAATTAATTGTATTTAAAGTGAATCTCAAACATTTAAACAGTAGTGAGATTTGAAATAAATATTATTTTAATGTAACATTTAATTAATATTTCAATAAGAAAAATCTATTTCACAATTCTCTTTTAGATTACTTTTTAATTTAAGAATAAAATGAAGGAGGGCGGAGCCAAGATGGCGACTAGCACACACAGTTTCCGAGCTGTGGAAGAGATAAAGTTCTGAGTTGATGAGTGGAAGAACTTCTGAAGCCAGGGAAACAACGGAGAGACTTTCTAAACAACAGGGAACATCGCAGGAGGTGAAAACCTTGGTCTCCGGTCACCCAGGGACTTGTTTGCAGAAGGTGAGAAACGATCCTTTGATCTCTCGGCACTCCCCTCCCCCAGACCTCCCTCCTCCTCGGCACAGTGGACTCACCTTTCTCAGCTCAGACCTAACTGCCTGGGGCCTGCAGCCACTGAGGCGGAGCCCCAAGCCCTTTATCAGCAAAGGCCAGCAGTACTGTGTCTCGGAGCCCCAGATTCAAGCGGCAGCTGCACCATCCTCCCAGGGCCCGAGTCTGCTAGACGCCATACTAGCTCCGCAGGATCACGATCACTGACGGTACGGCCCGCCCAATCCCACAGTGACAGAGAATACGCTATATACTCACCAAAACCAGACAGAAACGCCATACAAGCTAGACACACCAGGCGCTGGGCCCCCGAAGCTTGGAGAGCACAGTGAAGAGACCCCAGGACTTCCCAGAAAGCATCTGGACTAGCAACCCAGTCTCCAGTTACAGCAGGACTTTCTAACCTGGCAGCGGAGCAGCACTGAGCTGGCAGGAAACATCAGCCCTCCAGTTTAAGAATAACCAGGGCCAAACCAGAGAACAGAAAGGCTGGTTACCCCGATTCCCACTGACGTGACCACCCTGAAATCTCCAGCTGCAGCAAGACCTCATAACCTGGCAGAGACAACAGCACGGAACTGGCGGAGCACATCAAAGAAGCAGAGCCAAACCAGAGAGCAGAGTGCCCAGATACCCCGATCTCTGCCAAGTGACCTGCCTGCAAGTGAGTGAACCCTTGAGAATCTGCAGCTCCCCTGATCCTGGGTCCTTCTAAAAGAAGACGCCAGGCATCGAACCCCCTCCCACCCATATACCCACTTTGGGAAACAGAGGGGCACTTGGAACATTGAAGTTCCTGCTCTGTGGGTCTAATTGAGGAGTTAAGGCAGTTAATGCCAGAAATTGCGCTGCGATCATCACTAGCGCCTGCGACATATACATTGCAGAGCCCCTCCCACACACTCAAGGGTTCAACATTAGCCATCACTCTGTCCCT
>NW_026591086.1:50955218-50966521 GCF_907164565.1 Psammomys obesus
GGGGAGGAGCAGTCTGTTAGGCCACAGAGGAGGACTTTGCAGCCAGCCCTGAAGATACCTGATAAAACAGGGTCAGATGAAAGGGGAGGAGGTCCTCCCCTATCAGTGGACTTGGAAAGGGGCAGGGAGGAGACCAAGGAGGGAGTGTGGGGTTGGGGAGGGAATGGGGGAGCGGGATACAGCTGGGACACAGAGTTAACAAAATGTAACTAAAAAGAAAAAAAATAATAACAAAAAAGAAAAAAAAAGAATAAAATGAAATCCTGTAAGAGTTTACATAGCAGAAAAAAGAAGCATTAGTGAATGTTGATGCAATTTTCTTTAGTCCAATTATTAAAAATTGCCAAATGTTCTGGCAGTTAGATTCCAATGAATGAATTCAATCTTATTTGAATATTAAAATATGGATTTTTTAAAAAAATACAGTGGCTAAATATTGCATTACTTTTAAGTAATTTTTTAAACTAGAAAAATTATTCTACTAAGTCAGAGTTTTGATTGGATAATTTAATTTTTCAAATTCTAATATCCAGCCACGAAAACATAAAACAAAACAAAAATTAATCCCCATGTGATATTTCTGCTTGGTCTTCATATAGTAATACTCACTGGGGAACAATTAGAACTTGCTTTAATTACATATTTAAAAGCAACTTTTTAGTTGGTATTCTGTCTTTTTACATGGTTCCATTAGTATTTATAGTTTATTAAGAATATATTTTAATGTAATGCAAATAGCAGATCTTTTGATTGGGTATTGTGTCCTTACATAAAATGATCATTTCATGAAACTTCCACTGTTCCAAACTTCAACAGAATGTCCAAACCACTTCCCTGTTTTTCCGTTTTAATAGGCATTTACACTATAGTTGTTCTAGGGGTTTTCTTTTTTTGTAAATCTTAAGTCCAACCTTATTTAATAATTTTAAACATGGTGAAGGAAAAAGAATGTGATAATCTGTTAGATTATATACTAGTAGGACTGCCTTTTAGAACCAGACCTGTATTATGCAGAAATGTGAATCCTCAGTACAAAGAAGGAGAAAGTGATACAGGTCAAGGGATAAACCGGCATAAAAAAACAAAAACAAAAACAAAAAAAAACCCTGAAGAGTACACATGTCTTTCATGTAGCAGGCCAGGGTCTGAAAAAATGACACAGTTCGGGTGAGAACAGAGAAGAAATAAAAGATCAAATCATTTGGGTTTGCAAGGCATGGTAAGTCATCCTTCTAGCAGTATCGAACTTGATTAGTGAGTAACATAGATTACCAAAGTTATGTGGCCAAAATATCAGTGGGGAATACAGAGAATGTGAAATAACATGGGGAATTTTCAATTCAATGTGGCATTATAAAAATTTAACATGACACCCAAGCCACGCTAAATATATTTTTCAGGTTTTGTGTATTTACACATTTATTTGAATAAATATAGCAACAATTATCAGAGAATAAGAAGTTATAAACTTGAGAGGGAGTGGTTTGGCATGGGTGAGGTTGGAGGGAAGAAAAGCAGGAGAGAAAGTGATATATTTTAATTTGAAAAAATAATTTAAAATTATTTAAATAACCTCAATTTTTAAAATTCTATAAAAATGATAATTTAAATTTAAAATAAAAAATATCTATTGGAGATGTTCCAAAAAAGGGAGAATAAACATTACCACTCAGTACATTCTCTCCCAAAGGTCAATAAGGGACCAAAATGACTTGTTCAAACCCATTAATCAATCATCTTCTAACTTTCTAACCAACCAGTAACTTTTACACATAGGTGTTGGTTGAGTCTCATAGGATTTTAATCAAGATGTCAGTTGAGTCACTTGACATGATACTCAATTAGCAGAGACCTCTACCAAAACCCAAAGACAAATACACAAACAAAGATGAAAGTTGAAGTTTGCTCTTCTTGAGACTCAGTTTTCAAGCGTTACGTATCCAAAATGTCCCTGTGTCCTATGGGGGGATACAAAATGAATAAAATGTAATTAATAAAAGTTAAATAAAAATTTAAAAAAAGAATATTAATTGATTCATTCAAATGCATTAAAATAATCTCCCATTTGATTAGCTGATTTCCTATCTCAAATGAATCTACCTAATTTATAGCATTTCTCTATACTATATTAGCTTCCATATAGCGTGTTTGTCCAGTGCTCAAGTAAACAGAATTACATAATATTTCAGTAGCATTTGCATATCCTGTATGTACAGTCGAAACTCTGTAATATTTTTATGATCCTCTTACATTCAAAATACATTTCCTCAATCCCAAGACCACAAAACTGCTAAACCTAATTATGTAAATCACTCCATGTTAGGATGAGGATTTAGGGTGGAATCTTCTAGACAAAGGCCCTAGCACAATGGTCTGAAATTTCCTAATGTTATGACCCTTTAATACAGATTTTCATCTTCTGGTAGCCACCAAATATAATTTTTTTTTGGCTGCTTTATAACTAATTTTGCTACTGAGCAGCATCTTAGTTCCTAAGCCCATCAGAAATATGTCTTTTCCAATGGTTGTAAAGCACAGGTTGAGAACTACTTCCTGTCATATAATTCATTACTTTCTTTCATGTCATGAAATTAGAAGCAGTTTCCCTACCCCTAATTCACACAGCATGTAAGAATATACTAATTGTTACTGAAGCGTTTGGTTCTAACAGCATGAAAAAGCTGGTGTTACACTGAGCTGAAAGGCGTGGCCTTGGCAGGGGCAGAAGGTTCAATCACTGTTGGCCTCCCAACAGAAACATTGAAACCAGAACTGAGATTCTGTGACAGAGGATCTCCAGTCAAGCCAAGGAGTTCAGAGCAATAGAAAAGATTTCACCAAAAAAAGTTCTATGCTCTTTTAGGTTTTATTGTCAGCACCAGGTCAGATGGCACCAAGGAGCTCAGAAAGCCCTTTCTTCCTCAGAATAAGTGACCAAGTCTCAGACAGTCATACTGGAGGGATGGAATGAGAAAGTGAGAAATTTATACTCATTTACAAACCTTGGGAAGTGGGAGAGGTTTCTGGATTGAATGGTTGGAAGGACCAGGGATACTTAATCTACATGTAACAGAACAGCCTTATCATAGGAGGGGCAAAATAGTACTTAATTATCCTGTGGGTGTGGGAAGAATTCCAGGTATGATTAAAAGTTACTGGATGAAAGCCAACATGCTGACACAGCTCATTAGCATCGGGCTGGTGTTTCCAGGAAGCTGCAGGTGCTTGCAGTGGGTTGCTTACCAGGAAAGGACTGGGATTGTAATCCCCCTGAGGGCTATGTGACTCTCATTTGAAGATCTGGGTTTCCCCAGATTAGGCAGAGAAGGAGCCTCAAGGAGAAAGAGAGTTGTCATTATATACCTACGGACTTCAAACTTAAAAGCAGAGTTCCACCGTGGATAAAACTAATGTTTTATTCTAAGATAATTCTTAAATCTAACCAAGCAATTACAACCAAATGACATTGATTTCTTTGGGGTTCCAGGAGTAGCCCTCTTGAGTAATTTTCTGTCTGTCACAGTGTAGAACCTTTTCGCATTTGAAGAGTTTACCCTGCCAATTTCCTCACAATAGGAAGTAGCCCCCAAACTATATTGACATGATTCTTTTTTATCTCTAGATGCTACTAAGATCAAAACAAAACAAAACAAAAATCTCTAAAAATCTCTAACCTTATGGTTCTTTGTAGATAAAAAATATTCTAGACTTTTCATAGTTTTGTGGTTTTAGTTAGTCTTTGTGCCTTTTTAATAGATTTTTAATTCATTTGTTTTTATCTAATTTCAGCATCATGGGTATTAGTCTATATTTATTTAAACATTGATGACTACAGTCTTTCAGCTATCATTTGAATTAACCCCTTGAACCACTTCAAACCCTTCACTGTAAAATTACTAGGAGATATTTAATTAGCTTTTGAATTGCTAATGTTTCATAATCTTCATGTTGCTTATTATTTAGGGATTGAGTTTTTTGATAATTGATTTTTTTCGCAGCATATTTTCATTCTCTTTCATCACTATCTAACACTGAACTACTGTTTGTGTCTTATGATAACATGATTGTGTTTAATGTTATGGTTCATCCTGTTTTTGTTTTGCTTGGACTCTATAGAACTTATATGTTAGTGTAATTATGTTTATGAATTTAGATATGTGCTTTGCTTTTATAGCATATTGTTAATCATAATCCTCCCATATCCTGAAGATTACATCTTGTACTTACATTCGTGGGATATTGTAGTGAGATTTTGGATTCCTTAAAAACACAGAAATGTTATGTGAATATGTTTTTGTTTTAATCTCAGGTGTGGGATATGGAGCTGTTTCAGATTGTCCACCGTCACAAATTATGATCTGTCTCATGCTCTAAGAGGGTGTCATTTTTTCCAGCTACAGTTTATGTTTGGAATGCTATTGATAGGGTATAAATGCAAGAGCCTTGGAGGGCCTATGGCAGCTCTGTCCCCAGATGCAGACCCTGCTCCTGCCCCTGAAGCTGCTTTTGCTATTGTATTACTGGATTGTTAGATTGCTGAATTGCGGGGTTGTTTGATCACTGGTTTCTAGGTTGCTATTTGGTTGCCAGTTGGAGATATTGTGACAGAAATGGCTGGACTTGCCCAAAGAAACTTGACACCCTTAATCAGATGGAAGTAGTCTATGCCCCCTTTTCCCTCTACTCTTTTTTGTCAGCTACCTAATGTTGGGGGTTGGAAGGGATTGGGGTGGAGAAGGGTGGTCGTTATAAGAACACAATGGACTAGCCAAAAAGTCCACCTAGAGGATATCGTGTTCTTATGATCATCACTGTAGTTGATTTGTTACATTTCAAATTATTTAAAAAGGCCTTCTCTGAGCACACAGTGATCACACTTCTGCTCTTAGATTGCTAAATACTTTTTTGTTTTTTGTCTTCTTTAATCCCAACTCGTGTGTTTACTCTTTATCAGTCTTCAAATAATTTTAACTTTATTATTTTCTTTTGTTAGGACTACCAATATTTAAAATTTAATTCTGGGTACTGTTCTGTCTAAAACATGTTATATACTTATTTAAAAGATATAGTCACCATATTTATAAAGTTTCACTATCATACCTTTCATTTTTATCTTCATTCATCCATTATATTTTACTATGATCTAGATTGCACAATAGCATTCCACAAATTGATTCTGTGAGTTACTTCCCATGTGTAGACACTTCTACCTGACTCTTGTCTGAGTTTCTATCTGCTTCTCTCTCTTACTTTCTCTCTCTTTCTATGCCTTTTCTCTCCTCTCCTTCAAAACTTGTTATGCTTGTGATATTTTATTTCAATCTCTTATTTTTACAATGATACATAAAATTTAGTTTGGATATGATGATAATGTGCTAAGGAACAAATACTATTCAGATAAGATAAAATATTTCATTGAGGTAAAACAGTGGACTTTTAGTTAATAGTCATTTAATTTTGACTGTTAGTTTACATTATAATCTACTTGCTGACAAGCAGTAAGTGAATAAATAAGCTCAGATAATTGCATTTTAAAAGCCTGCAGTTAGTTCCTTTGTTTAGTAAGAAAGATTTCACACCTTACTGTTCATAAGAAGTGCTTTGCCATGGTTATAAATGATGCTCTGAGTCAGTTGTTTAGTTCTTCATTTTCCCGAATTAAATTTTTCTTAATTTAGGTCTTATATGTTGTTCTGAGAACCTATTAAGAATATAAATCCCACACACACAAATGCACAGATAGAAAAGTCATATTAATTTAACAAATTTGGCTACTTTTAGAGAACCTGAACATAAGTGTAAAAGTGATAGGTTATAGTGTGACACAAGTCGGTAACAATGAATAATAACAGTTAACAGCCTGATACTAGAGAAGGAAAATGATAAATACCTTTAAATCTCCCAAAGATACAAAAAAGATTGAGATAATTTTAAAAGAGAGTTAACCACATTCTTCAAAAGTGTTTAGCATGCTCTATGCCAAAGGATGATGTTAAATTTGCATTCTCAGTGATGTCCATCACTGAGTTAACTTACATCCACTTACAGTATTTCACTAGCACTGGGTGAAGCTCTTAGCCTTCTTGTTTCATTCATGATCCTGTCTTCTATTGAAAATGGTCACTTCTGATTTTAAAAATGCAAATAATGCCTACATTAAAGGACCTCATTTATTGAGAGTATCAATTCAATTAAGTAGTAATAATAGGAGAATACATATTCAGTAGAATTCAATTTCCATTCCTATGGAATGACTTTGTCAGTCTATTAACACCATTTACAACATTTACTTCTCTCACAAAGGGACCAGATAACAACTAATTTTATAGCTACTATTTGAAGAACAGAAAGGCTAAAAAGAACCAACCTAACTGCAAAGGTATTGGGAACAAGGTGTTGTGGCTTACGCCTCTAACTCCTTCACTCAAAGGGGTAAGAAAAGAAGATTGCTATAAGTTAAATGCCATTCTGGCATGCAGAGTGAGGCCCTGATACCACAAACAAACAAAACTGAATTGGCAATGTCTTGCACAGACTGGAGAGTGCTGCCTGCTATTTCAGAGGACCTGGTTTAATTCCCGGCAACCACATGGGAGCTCACAACAATCTGTAGCTTCAGTTTCTCTGGCCTCTGCCAGCACTTAGCACATCTGTTCCAACAACATATATTCAGGCAAAATACCCATATGCAAAACAATAAATGAATGTCAGGAAATTTTCATAACGAAGAAGTGTGTTGGACTTTAATGAAAGCACTTACATTGAACTTAGCTAGAATATCCTATGTCATCATTAGTTTTGGCTTTTTGTTTTCTTTTTCCTTTAACAATTACAAATGTAATAAAAGGCCCCTTGGGTGAAATTTTCTATAAGAAATACCACTCTTTGCATAGAAATTCTTTTTCTCAGTATTCTTGTTCTGCCATCAAAAATTTAGCTGTGATTTCTAATAACTGTGCCAACAACTAAATATACTTATGCAAGTAGCACACTTTTTGTTTCATATCTTCTGTAAATTAAAGTGGTTCTATTTCTTCACTCAGTGTGGAAAAGACTGTAATTTATTTACTTTCTGTGTATATACATAGGTATCATTCCTTTCTCTTAGCAAGAGCAAGCATTCATGTCCAGAAAGGTGGTGTTATATGACACTTTCAACTTTCATCACTTTACTTTTAATGTAAAGACAATTTTCTAGGATAGAAAAAACCGTATAAACTGATCATTTCTGTGATATGCAGAATTTGGCCTTGGTCTTTGAACTAGACATTTGGGTTCTGCAGGAATAAACCATTGCTGAGAAGGCCTAGGTATCCACTGAGAAATAAAAAACTATTGGCCACAGTTTTGTTTGGTAGAAGGAAAGACTTACCTTTATTTTCCCAATAATATTATTAGTTTGAATTAAAGAAACAAATATTTACTTAGGTTGAAATCGAGCTAATAAAATACAATACATTTAGATAATAAAGTATAATGTATAAATTATTGAAATTTATTATTTCCAAATTATTGGAATTTCAAGTAGGTTATCATTGCTTGACACTTGATAAAAATCTCATTCTACTTGAGTTCATATATTTTTAAAATGATTCTCAAATAAATAGTTTCAATGTTACAAGAGACTTCGAAAAATCAAGTGATTTAAACAGTGGCATGTCAAATGAGATAGATATAAACTACCATATAAGCAAATATTAAAAAAAAAATAAATAATATGACTTTGGTTATATCAGACTTACTTCATATATTTTTTTATTTTTCTTGTGAATTTCAAGAAAAATAAGTTAGGTGTTTATAGATTAATTAATTGTTGAAGATTAAGGGAAAACCATCTGTGAGAACTGCTATGATTTTTATTTACACGTTGCTTTATTTTATTTCCTGCTGAAGCATAAGGAAACAATTTGCACATTCATGCAAGGAAATAAGAATGCTCTTTTCTAAAGAATATGAATTCAAATATTTCTTCCTAAGGCTCTTTGTAATTGATAATATAACTAGCTGATTTTAGAGATGACAAAGCTACTCTCCAAATGGACTTTCTCTAGATTTTAAGAAATAGGCTTCTGCATTCCAAAGTAAAAATAAAAATCAAATAATTACTTGTTCTTTCCAAAATAATTGAGTTAATATGATATTATCCAACTTGTATTACACAGCAAGAATCCTTAGAACCTAAGAGTCATGATCTATCAATACAATTCACTTTGCATGTTATTTCATGGTAAGGTAAATTCTGTTGAGAAAAAGGACAGTCATGAATGAACCATGGTATATGGGGTATAATAAGAGATAGAAGAAGATTAATAAAGATTCTTTTAATCGTTGCAATGAGCTCAGAAGCTTGCTTTCTGGGAGCAATGGAGACTCTTGAAAAGAATATTGAGTTTGTAGGAATATACATGTGTAACTTTCAAAGTTTAAAAATATAGGTTTGAATTTATAAATTCATACTTTGAAAAATATTTATTCTTGAAATAGTATTTTATAAAGAGTTTATAATTTCATGAGCTGTAAATGTACTGTAGACATATCTTCTCTGACATTAGAAATGACTTAACTCTAGCATCATATACTGTGTATATGCTGTATATATCATATTAGCAAAATGAGAAAATGATTTTGTTGTTCAGAATATTTAATTGGTTTGTTAAAACAGTTTCTTTTAAAGTAAGTTATTAATAGATGTACTGCCATAGTTGTAATAGAAAATAAATTAAGAAACTGGGCAAGGAGGCTTATTTCAAGCACTGTGTTAGAAAAACAATCCAACAAACAGAAACTCCCTGTTACTCTCTGACAGTGACAAGAAGTCAGTGGCAGAAAATCTTGTAGTAACTGCAAGATTAAGATAAAACAACAGTTGGGGAGCTTTGCACGAATCCAAAGAATAATGATAAAATTAGAGTAAAAAATTGGTTAGTTATTTCTTATCTCAAATGTACATCCTGAGTTTCAAACCATGGGGAAACACATTTTAACTGATACCGAACTTAGAAACAACACTAATTAAAGAAATCAAATCATGCTTGTCAAAGTGGATGTCTACACATAGAAAAATGCAAAATAGATCCATACTTACCACCCTGCACAAAAGTAAAGTCCAAGTGGATCAAAGATCTCAAGATAAAACCAGACACACTAAATCTGTTAGAAGAAAAAGTGGGGAAGAGCCTAGAACTCATCAGCACAGGAGACAACTTCCTGAACAGAACACCAACAGCACAGGCTCTAAGATCAACAATCAATAAATGGGACCTCATGAAACTGAAAAACTTCTGTAAAGCAAAAGACACTGTCATCAGAACAAAATGACTGCCTACAGATTGGGAAAGGATCTTCACCAGCCACTTGGCCACCTCCAAGGGAGCAGCCTTGCCAGGCTGCAGAGGAAGACAATGCAGCCTATCCTGATGAGAACTGATAGCCTAGTGTCAGATGGAAGGGGAGGAGGACCTCCCCTATCAGTGGACTTGGAAAGGAGCATGGGAGGAGATGAGGGAAGGAGGGTCGGATTAGAATGGAATGGGGGAGGGGGCTACAGCTGGGATAAAAAGTGAATAAACTGTAATTAATATAAAAAATAAAAAATACATTCAGAAGTATTAGAAGCCTTAAAAAGAAAAAAGAAAGGAATGAAATGAAGAGAAAAAATATGAGTAGAAATGAAAAGCATCACCAGTGTATTATTTACTATATGTTACCTAAATGTAACAGTATGTAATCTGTTTATTAGAGTTCAATTAAATAATTGGCTTGAAGAATTATCAGGTAGCCATACAATTTTAATAAACTTCCTATCCAAAGGAAAAAAAAAATCGGCAAATACAGAAAAATAGGATTGTTAATAAAAGAAGAAGAAAAACATACCCATCACTTCGCATGTAGCATGTTCTCTGTACATATAAGCAAAGCCAGAACTGCAGAATCAATTACAGGTATTATATATAGTTGCATAGTGATAGCAGGATAAACGTATAATATAAATTCCTCCTTGAAAATCCTTTCACCTTTTCTCTTTTACATTATTCCCACTGAGAGGAAAATGATAAGATTTCCCATTTTTCAGAATTTATCTACCAATACCTTTGCTCTGGCCTGTGGTTTCACCTCATTAGCTGATAAACAGGCTCCATGTGAAAAGATGTGGAGCTTCCTCTGTCCTTCCTTCACCCCCATCCCTGTGATTTAGGCAGTAAATCTGGACAGTCCTGGGAATTTGTGCAAGGTCACCCATTATTGAGACAGGTCAGCTGTGTGTGTTTCTTAGTAGAAACCATATCGTGAATACAGATAGCTCATTTTCACCTGCCCATGTTTAACATTATAAAGTTCAGACTTTAGATCGTTAAAATAGGCTCAGTGAAGATTAAAAATAAAAGACCAAGCCTTTGTCTTTTCACACCAGCCTCCTCAAGAAGAAGCAGGGTCCACAATGTGTGCAGAGAGCCAGGTCCCAGAACAGTGAACATCACTCTCTGCCAGTCATCCAAACAACCACCCTTTGGCCACGTTTTACACTGAGAGGTGTTTACAAAGCAGCAAATAATTCTCCTTCAGGAAGAAAAACTGAAACAAGGACTCTGTGAATCAATTTTAACCTTGTCTAGAAACCTTTCTAGACAGGATTGGGCAATCCTGTATCACTGAGGCTTTGTCTGAGATGGAAGCAAACACTAAATACCACACTTAGCTTCCAAACTCTTTGCAAAGATCAAAAAACTTTCCCGAATCTTGGCATGGACCTTGGATTCTGAAACACAGCATTGGAAGGATTCCCTTCCACTGGTTGATATCCATACTATCATTTTATGTGTTGTTTTCCTTGAGTGCAGTAAGGATAGGTTCTTAGTTATACATAAGACTTTCCAACACCACATTGTTTCACCAAGAATGCATACTTATACACACTACAATGCAATGATAACAACAGCAACAAAAGAGACTTACTATGTTCATTTAAAGTTTTTCCCACAACTTGAAGCAAGAAGCCCTTCATTTATTAACCTCTCCCTCGAAATACTTTAGTCCTCTGTATTTCATACAATATGTTCTAATTGTTGATTTTCCTCTCTCATTTGCTCTCAGATCATTCCCAAATCCCAACTCTTCCAACTTCATGCCTTCTTTCTATTTTAAGAAAACAAGCAGAAAAATAAAAAGGATAAACAAGAATAAAACAAAATGCACAAAAAACCAGAAAAAAAAAACAGCACATGAAATGCATAAATGGATATATAAAAGTTTATGACTAC
This sequence comes from Psammomys obesus, assembly GCF_907164565.1. Taxonomy (NCBI): domain Eukaryota; kingdom Metazoa; phylum Chordata; class Mammalia; order Rodentia; family Muridae; genus Psammomys; species Psammomys obesus. Next base: position 50,966,477 of record NW_026591086.1, read on the forward strand.
ACACACACACACACACACACACACACACACACACACACACACACA
>NW_026591086.1:50966531-51095706 GCF_907164565.1 Psammomys obesus
ACACACACACACACACACACACACACACACACACACACACACACACATACATTCACTCACACAAACTAAAACCGTACTGTAAAGGCAAAAGTTCAGTAGGTAAAAAATTCACAAAGAAATATGAGAAAAAAAATCCCCAAATATCCTTGAGTCCATTGTGTGTAGGGCAGCTATTGCCAAGAATTTTAGGTGAAGTTGCCACCTACTGTAGCCAGATGGGACTTCTAGGGGAGGGAGGAGCACATCAGCCCACCCATAAAACCTATCTGGTATTTGTCTTGCCTACAGGAAGTGTAGGAATAAAGATGGTGCAGAGGTTGAAGGAATGGAAAACCCATGAGTGGCCCAACTTGAGACCCACCCCATGAGAGAGAGCCAACCTCTGATACTATGAATAGTACTTTGCTAGGGTTGCAGGCCTGAGCCTAGTGTAACTGTCTTCCGAGATGCTTTAGACTCCCTATGTCAGTCTACTGTTTCACTGTGGGTCTCTTCATCTGTTTCCATCAGTTCTGAAGATAACTGGACTAGTCATTGATCTATGATTATAGCAGAGTAACATTAGGAATAATTTCATTGACTTTTTTTTTTTTTTTCAATCAAGTTTGGTTCTACCTTGTCTCTGAGCTATGCAGCCAGCTTCTGTAGTCTGTCAATTCAGGCAGTGTCCTGCATGGGTTTCCTGTGGTGGCCTATGCCTCAAGCTACAACAGCCACTGTTTAGCCACTCCCACAAGTTCTAATGCCCCAGTGCATTTTTAACATGCTTGCCTTTATACAAGAATGCTTATTATACATTTAGATACAACTTAAAATTTGTAAAATTTTCATTTTTATTCATATGGTGTGAAAATGTATTTTCATTCCATGTGACTTTTTGAAAATAACTTCATTTAGAACAAGTACTTCACACAATATTTTTAAGGATAAATTTTATGTATTTGATTAGAAAAAATTAATTGGAATCTATGCTGAAGTATTAAGTAGAATAGTCTCCCATTTCCCAATGGCATGCATAAATAAAGGTGAGGATTCTAAGTCACACTCAAGTACATATGTGTAATCAACAACACACAGTAAAATAGTTGTGTCCATAAAATGCTTTGCATCCTTCCTGATATGAAAATTAGGAATTCACATTTTATTGTTATTAATATTAAATTATTAAAACATTGTGAAAACATATTAAAAATTTTGTGCATATTACACATTATGTACACAGAGAGAGACAAAGAGAGAGAAAGAGACACAGAGTACCAATAGATTTTATTTATTTTTAACTTTTTCTTATTATTATTACAATTAATTCACTTCATATCCCAGCTGTAGACCCCTCCCTCATCTTCTCCCAGTCCCACCCTTTCTCACTCCCCTCCCCATGTCCTACCCCTTGTCCACTGATAGGGGATGTCCTCTGATAGGGGATGTCCTCCTCCCCTACTATCTGACCTTATCCTATCTGGTCTCATCATGACTTCTGGATCCTCTTTCTCTGTGGTCAACACAAGGTTTTAAAACAATTTAAAGCAAGACCTAGGTAAGGATAAATTTTTTTTCATTGCTGATATACGTTTGTGTATACATACTATTTAAAAATACTTTAAATGCCTGGAAAGATTATGAGTCAAAATACCATGAAGAAGTTGGGGATTATAAATTGAAGTAATAAAAAATATAAATATAGTCTATCATGACTACAAAATTAAATTACTCTAATAAATGTATCTCTTAAAATAATTTAAGTATTTGTAAAGATGTAATCTTTTCATTATTGCTGCTTTTTTATTGAGATGCTGTATTATAGCGGGAGTTCTCATCCTGAAACAGAAGTAATCCCGAAAAATTGAGTGTAATGACATTTTATTTGAAGCTGTTTACTATAACCAGTTGGATTGTTCATATGAGAGAATGTAGTTACAACAGTGTACTGTGGAGGTTGACAATTGTTTGACAACAGAAAATAAAAATTTTAATGAAAATTTGTATAGACATCAAACAGAAATAGGTCCTGTCATATAGTGCAATTTAGAAGCTGAGATAAGTGAAACCATTAAAGCTGTCATAAAATGCTGACATGAGCAATGTCAGATATGTGTATGTTGCTGGTTAAGTTCTATTTTATTCTTAAAATTGATTTGTTTGAAGCAGAGTTCTGGCAATTAATCTCATCTGGAATGCAGACATATTATTAAAATATATGCACATATGCACGTTAATCCTTCCTCCTTCTGAGTAGTTACATATGGTCAGTACTCAGTGCGCAGACAGTAGCTGGCCATGGAGACGAGAACTCTGTAAATAGAAAGCAAATGTCTACTAGAATATTAAAAATACTTAAAAATACCTAATGTTTCTATTTTGTTTTTGAACTTTAGTATCATTTAGGTTCTCTGGAATTTATTTGGTATCTCCTTAAGAATACAGTATAAATAACCAGGATTTTAAAGTTTTTAACCTAAATTTTCATAAAATAGTTTAAATATAGTATCATTATGATTAAAATTTTTATTGTTAGTCATTAATAATCCTAAAACCTTGCAGATATTAAGAATATTTTATAACACTTTTATTCAAAGCATACATGTGTACTCAATAAAAATTAACTCACTGTATATAATAGAGACGTTGATATATTCACTTAGTAAAGAGAATTTATTAGTATCTGAGTTAATGAGATATTCATAAATGGTCTGGAACAGTAGAAGTTTAACTATAATACATTTAGAACACTCAAATTGGGTATGCTAAATAATTCAGTAAAATAATAACTCTTGGATATAAATTCTTTTAATTTGTCACTACTTTAGTTTTTGTTTCAGTATGTGACTGTTATGCTCTATTCTTCATCTTTTAAAACAGATTTGTATCTATTCTTCTTTCAATAATGAAAGTGCAGACAAAGATAAAGTATTACCTAACGTTAATATTACAATTATAACTACATTGTTCAACTTACCGAAAATATTGGATTTTTTTCTACTCTATTTTTTTACATACAATTATTAACAATATACAATGTTTTCTCAGATACTGGTAATCTTGAAATAGTATCTCAAGGGATAAGCAAAATTTAATATATCTAAAGTAGAGATAACTCACAAAAAAATCCTTGAAAAAGATGTCTAAATTGATTTAAGATTGCTAATCAGTTATTTTCAAAGTAGTCACACATCCATATTTGGTATAAGACAATTTTGACACATATAAAATTGTCATTTTTTTTTTCAACTTCTTCACACTTCTTATCATACAATTCTGCCAAGAGAAAAGGAAATTCCCTATTTGACACTCAGACTAAGATGCAGGTATCTGCAATGTTCCTCAGTGTTTTGCTGGTACAATTGTTAGAAATGCTGACAGGCTCTCCCTTGTCAAATTGCAAAGTAACAACCTTCAATAAGTCTGACAGAAGATAATTAAACAATCATCTTGTCCTATGCTGCTAGAGATTTTAATTATCCTTTTTCATTATTGTTATTATTATTAATTATTTATTCACTTTGTATCCCAGTTGTAGCTTTTTCTCTCATCTCCTTCCAAACCACCCTCTCCCTCTTCCTCCCCTATTCCTCTCTTCTAGTCCACTGATAGGGGAAGTTCTCCTCCCCAACTGTCTGACCTTAGCCTACCAGTTCCCATTAAGACTGCCTGTATCCTCTTCCTCTGTCACCCCACTAGGAAGAAGTGATAAAGGAGCAGGCAACCAAGTTCATGTCAGAGTCTGTCTCTTTTCCTCTTACTAGGGATCCCACATGGAGAAAGAGCTGTCTGTGGGCTATATCTGAGAAAGGGTTCTAAGTCCTCCCTATGCATGGTCCTTGGTTGAGTCATTAGTCTCTGCAGTCTCTACTGGACCCAGGTTTTTGTTTTTGTTTTGGTTTTTTTGCTTTGTTTGTCTCCTTGTGGGGCTGCTGTTTCCTTGGCTGTTAGTCTTTGAATCTCCTTTGATTCCCCTGCAGGATGGAGTCTTTTAGAGGACATCTGTGGTAGGCTCCCATCCTGTTCCCTCTCTTCTACTGCCTCCAGTGTCTATCCTGTTTTCCCTTCTGAATGAGAATTAAGCATCTTCCCTCAGGTTCTCCTTGCTGTTTAGCTACTTTAGGTCTGTAGATTTTAGTGTTTATCCTACATTATATGGCTAATATCCTCTTATAAGTGAATATATACCATGTGTGTCTTTCTGCTTCTGGGATATCTCCTTCAGGATGATCCTTTCTAGTTCCCATCACTTGCCTGCAAATTTCATGATTTCCTTGTGGTTTTTTTTGTCTTTTTCTTTTCTTTTCTTCTTCTTTTCTTTTAAATCTTCTTCTTGTTCTTCTTGTTCTTGTTCATCTTCTTCTTCTTTTAATTCTTCTTGTTCTTGTTCTTCTTGTTCTTGTTCTTCTTCTCTTCTTCTTCTTCTTCTTCTTCTTCTTCTCTTCTTCTTCTTCTTCTTCTTCTTCTTCTTCTTCTTCTTCTTCTTCTTCTTCTTCTCATTTATTACAGTTTAGTAAATTTGTATCCTGGCTGTGACTCCCTTCCAAACCTACCCTTCCTCTCTCTTCTCCACAGGGGCATTTCATTGTTTTTAATAGCTTTGTAATTATCATAGTCACAGTTTTTTAAAAAAATAATATATAGGTTAATGAGTATTATAATCATTATCTTAAAATTATACAATAAGCAGTATCTATTACAGTAGATCACATCTATTGAAAACATTCTTTTTCATGCAATTTCAGAAAATGTGATAATCTTTCTCTAATTCAGATATTGCACCCAGGACCTTTATTCCTCTTTTCTGGCCCCCATGTCTGTTGTGATTGTTTTCCACAGCTCCATCGTTACTGTGACCTGTTCTCAAGGATTTTATTCAATAGTGAGGATGCATTTATTCTGGACCTGTGGAGCAGAGGCCCATCATGACTATGATATTGGTAAGGAGCTTGTCAATATCATCTATAACAATATGCCGAAAAAAAGGTCAGGGTTAAGAAAGAAGAATAATATTCAAAGTCAGGCCCTTAGTTACCTGATTTCTCAGCTACCAACTTCTTCCCCCAAATTAATTACACTATCTAAAAATCAAGTCTTCAGCATTTGAGTCTTTTAGAAAGACATGACATATTGAAAGCATAGCAGTGGAATTTTTAAAAAGGTACAATATTCCTTTTACAATTTAGATTATGTTGGGACTTTGCAAATAAAAAAAGTGGAAATTTTAGTTGAGTATTGGCAAGTGTTCTTTATCAAATACAAAATTATTTCTATTCTTTCTTCATCTTGTTGTTCTTTTTCTCCTTTATCTTCTTCTTATTATTATTTACAATTTATTCACTATGTATCCCAGTTGTAGTCCTCTCCCTCATCGAAATTTTTGTTTTATTACATAGGAAAGAATTTGAACACCCTTAAGGCAGAGAAATATATTTGACTTTATTAGAGGTGCTGTAAATTTGGTCCTTGATTTATTTCCTAAGCATATGTATACTTTCTTGTCTATAGAGAACAATAGCTATCTGTAGAAAATTTTTGCTTAGTATACTGCTAAAGATAATTTTAGAAATCTCTCCTACATTTCTTGTGATATAAGAAGCTATATATTTAAGACAGATTATAAGTAACTTCTTTTAATAATCTAAGGAAATAAATGATGGAAATCACTTCCCCAAATCACATATGCACATACACAGACTTGTCTAAGCAAAATAAGTTAAAAATCTACTGAAATGAGAATTATTTTCTTTAAAAAAAAAGAAGCTAGGAGGGGCCAAGATGGCGGCACCGGAGAACACCATGTCTGAGAAGCGGGATAACACACTCCGTGCAGCGACCAGGAGACTGAACTCTGGGCCCTAAAACAACAGCGATCAATCATGTTTCCCAGGTGATGGGAGGCTCCCACAGCATGGGAAGCGGTCGGGTCCACTCTCGGCTGCCCAGCCAGAACCGGGAAGAGAACCTGGCAACGCGGGTTTTGGGTCTCTGGGCTGGTGCCGCAAGCCTGCTTCTCCCGATCAATTTCCCAGGTTGATTGGTGGGCACAAGGGGGCCTAAGGCTGGGAGTCCCAGTCGCAAAAAAAACCCATGGGGAAGGAAAGTTGTCAGACTGCTCACGGGTCACCCAGTCTTTCCCTGGAAGGTCTCTCCGACCACGGTGGGTACCTGCCGCCATCACAATTGAGCTCCCGCCTCCAGCGGATAATAGCTGCTCGCCCAGCTCAAAATCCCTACTCCCTCTTCGGAGGAGGCAGGAGGCATCCAGCAGAATCTGCCACAGACCACATTGTTTGTACCCCAACCCTTATTGGGGCTGAGAAAACCCAATCCTTTCAGGCACTCCCCCAAACGCCACCATCACCCTGCCACAGCAGAGCAGAAGGATAAAGAGGCACACAGCGGCTTCACAGTGCCGGAACTCCAGTGCTGCCTGCTGCTCCTAGCAAACAAACTACAGCTCAGGATCTGGGACTGTGGTCATTCTACACGTCCTGAGATTATCCTGGGTCCAGCGCAATAAGGTCTAGCAGCAAGTTCTATCACCGGCGCCCCCCCCCCCCCCCCCCGCAGAGAAATGCCTCGGCTCAGGGCTCAGGATCTAACTGAGAAGCCCCAACCCCTGCTGGCACTCCCCTGAGAGCACCTCCATAAGCTTGCCCTAGCAGAGGAGAAGGTCAGAGGGGAAGGACAGAGAGGCAGCCTGCCAAGGACACAGCACCCTCTCTCCAGCTCACCCAGCGGCCCCTAGCAGAGAAACCCAAGCTCTGGATCTGAGGACACTCAACCCTACCCGGTACTCTCTTGGGATCAGCAAACATAGATTCTACCGCCAGGCTGCTTCTGGCAGAGAGAGCTGGGCCCTGGATCTGGGACTGAGTACACTCACCCTCTTTCCCCCGCCACCCAGGGACCAGTCAACATAACCACTCCTGGCAGAGGGAAAGGACAAAGAGGCAGGACATAGGAAAGGTGGACACCGAGTCCTGCGGCCACAGTGTCACAGAGCTGACTGTTACCCTACCCGTGCACTTCTGCAGCAGGACAAAAACAGAGAGTAGTGAGCAAGGGGAACCTCTGTGCATTCCAACTGGTCCTGCAAGAGAGTGAGTGAGCCTTCTAGGGAGAGATTGCCCTAGACCCAGGGCCTCTTCACAGAAGCAACCAGATGAGATCCCTACCACCCACACTCCTAGTGTGGACATCAGAGGGATTCTTGGGATAGCGACCCCAACATTGAAGCCTCTGCCTTGCGGGTAGACCAGGGCAATCCAGGCAAACAATCACTGGATCTCAGTTAGAACTGCATAATAGTGCCTTGCAGGCCACTGCAATAGTCAGAGAATCCGCGCATGCACACTGCGCCCCCTAAAAGCGCACGAGAATAGCCCCAGCTTCACATTCTTTACTTAGGCAAAACTGAAAACAGAGTGCACACTCCCAAAGCAGTGAACCTCTCTCATTTTCCTGAAAAAACAGTCCAGAAAACAGAAAGAGAGGATCATAGCCCAAACTACAATCTCGAGGAACAACCAGTGAGGATTATAAATAACCAGATGGCTAGAGGCAGACGTAAGAACACTCCCAACAAAAATCAGGACATAATGACCTCACCAGCAACCCCACAAAACAATGGACACTTCAATTCACTAGATATACAAGAAAACGACCTCAAAACTATATTTCTCCAGCTAGTAGAGGCCCATAGAGATGAAATGAACAAAGCCCTCAGAGAAATAACCAAAGAAATTGAGACTAACCAAGAGGAAACAGATCGTGCTCTCAGAGAAATGACCACAAAAATTGAGGCAAACAGAGAAGAAATGCACAAAGCTCTCAAAGAAATGTCCACACAAATGAAGGCAAATAAAGAAGAAATAAACAAAGCTCTCATAGAAATACAGGCAATTATACCCAAAGAAGTAGAGGCACAATTAATGATACATAGAGAGGAAACAGACAAAAAAAAAATAGAAGCTATCATTGAAAAGCAGGAGTCCACATTCAAACAGATGAAGGAAATGGTGCAAGACATGAAAACAGAATTAGAATCAATAAAGAAAACACAAATAGAGAAAAACCAGGAGCTGGAGAACATAGAGAAAAGATCAGGCACTACAAAGTTAAGCATCACCAACAGAATACAAGAGATGGAAGAAAGAATCTCAGGAGCCAAAGATACACTTGCGGAAATTGACACGTCTCTCAAAGAAAAAATAAAATCAGAAAAGTTCCAAACACAAAACATCCAAGAAATCAAGGACACCATGAAAAGACAAAAACCTAAGAATAATAGGAGTAGAAGAAAAAGAAGACATCAGGCTCAAAGGTCCGGAAAATATTTTCAAGAAAATTATAGAAGAAAACTTTCCCATCTTAAAGAAGGAGATGGCCATAAACATACAAGAGGCCTACAGAACACCAAGTAGAATAGACCAGAAAAGAAATTCTTCACGTCACATCATAGTCAAAACACTGAACCTACAAAACAAAGAAAAAATTCTAAAAGGAGCAAGGGAAAAAGGCCAAGTAACATATGAAGGTAAACCTATCAGAATCACACCAGATTTCTCAACAGAAACTATGAAAGCCAGAAGGACCTGGACAGAAATCACACAGTCCTTAAGGGACCACAGATTCCAACCCAGACTACGATAGCCAGCAAAATTTCAATCAACATAGACAGAGAATTCAAGTTATTCCAAGACAAAACCAAATTTAAACAATATCTACATAGTAACCCAGCTCTACAGAAGTTACTAGAAGGGAAACTCCAAACCAAAGAAAACAACTACATCGAAGGAAACAGAGGAAATAGATAACTACACAACAAAAAAACCAAAAGAAGACAAGCAATGAAACTCAGTGACACCACCAACACCACATCTAAAGTAACAATTGTTGGTCACTAGTTTCTATCAACATCAAAGGACTCAACTCCCCAATTAAAAGACACAGACTAACAGAATGGTTGCGGAAACAGGATCCATCATTCTGTTGCATCCAACAAACACACCTATGCAACAAAGATAAACACTACCTCAGAGTAAAGGGCTGGAAAAATGTCTTTCAAGCAAATGGTTCCAGAAAACAAGCGGGAGTAGCCATCCTAATATCTAATAAAATAAACTTTCAACCCAAGTTAATCAAAAAAGATAAGGACGGCCACTATATTCTCATCAAAGGAAAAATCCACCAAGAGGACATCACGATTTTGAATATCTATGCCCCAAATACAACAGCACCTACATTTGTAAATGAAACAATATTAAAGCTTAAATCACACATTGATCCTAAAACCCTAATAGTGGGATACTTCAACACTCCACTCTCACCAAGGGACAGATCAACTAGACAGAAAACAAATAGGGAAATAAAAACACTTACAGAGACCCTACATCAAATGGACCTAATAGACGTCTACAGATCTTTTCATCCAAACTCAAAAGAACATACCTTCTTTTCAGCACCACATGGAACCTTCTCCAAAATAGACCATATAGTTGGTCACAAAGCAAGCCTCAACAGATACAAAAAGATTGAAATAATCCCTTGTATTCTATCTGACCACTATGGACTTAAGCTGGACCTCAACAACAACAGAAATAACAAACAGCCTACATGCACATGGAAACTGAACAACTTGTTACTCGACGACAGCTGGGTTAAGGAAGAAATAAAGAAAGAAATTAAAGACTTCCTAGAATTCAATGAAAATAAAGGCACAACATACCCAAATGTATGGGACACATTGAAAGCAGTGCTCAGGGGAAAATTTATAGCACTAAGTGCCTGCAAGAAGAAATTCGTAACATCACATACAAACAACTTAATGGCCCAACTGAAAACCCTAGAAAAAAAAGAAGCAGATACACCCAAGAGGAGCAGAAGGCTGGAAATAATCAAAGTAAGGGCAGAAATCAATCAATTAGAAACAAATAAAACTATTCAAAGAATCAATAAAACAAAAAGCTGGTTCTTTGAGAAAATCAACAAGATAGACAAACCCTTAGCCAAACTAACTAAAAAACAGAGAGAAACTATCCAAATCAACAAAATCAGAGATGAAAAGGGTGACATAACTCCAGACACAGAGGAAATTCAAACAATCATTAGGTCATACTACAAAAGCCTATATGCCACAAAATTTGAAAATCTAAATGAAATGGACAATTTTCTTGATAGATTCCATCTTCCAACATTAAGTCAAGATCAGGTAGAAAGAGTGAACAGCCCTATATCCCCCAAGGAAATTGAAGCAGTCATTCACAGTCTCCCCTCCAAAAAAAGCCCTGGGTCAGATGGTTTCAGCACAGAATTCTACCAGACCTTCAAAGAAGTGCTCACACTAATTCTCCTCAAAATATTCCACAAAATAGAAACAGAAGGTACATTACCAAACTCATTCTATGAAGCAACAGTCACCCTGATACCTAAACCAAACAAAGACACAACAAAAAAAGAGAACTTCAGACCTATCTCTCTTATGAACATTGACGCAAAAATAATCAATAAAATACTTGCAAACCGAATCCAAGAACACATCAAAGATATCATCCACCACGACCAAGTAGGCTTCATCCCAGGCATGCAATGGTGGTTCAACATACGGAAATCCATCAATGTAATCCACCACATAAACAATCTGAAGGAGAAAAACCACATGATCATCTCCTTAGATGCTGAAAAAGCATTTGACAAAGTCCAACACCCATTCATGTTTAAATTCTTGGAGAGATCAGGAATACAAGGCACATATCTAAACATAGTAAAGCAATATACAGCAAGCCTATAGCCAACATCAAACTCAATGGAGAGAAACTTAAATCAATCCCACTGAAATCAGGGACAAGACAAGGCTGCCCACTCTCTCCCTACCTCTTCAACATAGTACTTGAAGTCCTAGCCAGAGCAATAAGACAACTAAAGGAGATCAAGGGGATACAAATCGGAAAGGAAGAGGTCAAAGTGTCACTATTTGCAGATGATATGATAGTATATATGAGCGATCCCAAGAATTCAACCAGAGAACTCCTCCAGTTGATAAACACCCTCAGCAAAGTGGCAGGATACAAAATCAACTCAAAAAATCAGAAGCCCTCCTGTATACCAAAGATAAAAGGGCCGAGAAAGAAATTCGGGAAACAACACCCTTCACAATAGCCACTAACCACATAAAGTACCTTGGGGTGACACTAACCAAGCAAGTGAGAAAAACTGTTTGAGAAAAACTTCAAGTCTCTGAAGAAAGAAATTGAAGAAGATCTCAGAAGATGGAAAGATCTCCCCTGCTCATGGATTGGTAGGATTAACATTGTGAAAATGGCCATCCTGCCAAAAGCAATCTACAGATTCAATGCAATTCCCATCAAAATACCAACTCAATTCTTTACAGACCTTGAAAAAAAGATTCTCAGCTTCATATGGAGAAACAAAAGACCCAGAATCTCCAAAACAATCCTGTACAACAACAGATCATCTGGAGGTATCTCCATCCCCGGTCTCAAGTTGTACTACAGAGCAATAGTAATAAAAACTGTATGGTATTGGCATAAAAACAGAAAGGAGGATCAATGGAACCGCATAGAAGACCCAGAAATAAACCCACACACCTATGAATACTCGATTTTTGACAAAGAAGCCAAAACCATTCAATGGAAAAAAGACAGCATCTTCAACAAATGGTGCTGGTCCAACTGGATGTCCACATGCAGAAAAATGAAAATAGATCTATATTTATCACCCTGCACAAAACTAAAGTCCAAGTGGATCAAAGACCTCAACATAAAACCAGATACTCTAAATCTGTTAGAAGGAAAAGTGGGGAACAGCCTAGAACTCATTGGCACAGGAGACAACTTCCTGAACAGAACACCAACAGCACAGGCTCTAAGAGCAACAATCAATAAATGGGACCTCATGAAACTGAAAAGCTTCTGTAAAGCAAAGGACACTGTCATCAAAACAAAACGCCTGCCTACAGATTGGGAAAGAATCTTCACTAACCCTTTATCTCACAGAGGACTAATATCGAGTATATACAAAGAACTAAAGAAGCTGAACAGCAGCAAACCAAGTAATCCACTTAAAAAATGGGGAACAGAGCTAAACAGAGAATTCTGGACAGAGGAATATCGAATGGCAGGGAAACACTTAAAGAAATGCTCATCCTCATTAGCCATCAGGGAAATGCAAATCAAAACGACCCTGAGATATCACCTTACACCCATCAGAATGGCCAAGATGAAAAACTCAAGGGACAACACATGCTGGAGAGGTTGTGGAGAAAGGGGAACCCTCCTTTACTGCTGGTGGGAATGTAAACTGGTACAACCACTCTGGAAATGTATCTGGCGCTTTCTAAGACAATTAGGAATAGTGCTTCCTCAAGACCCAGCTATACCACTGCTAGGTATATACCCAAAGTTTGCTCAAGTACAGAAAAGGGATATTTGCTCAACCATGTTTATAGCAGCTTTATTTGTAATAGCCAGAACCTGGAAACAACCCAGATTTCCATCAACGGAGGAATGGGTACAGAAATTGTGGTATTTTTACACAATGGAATACTACTCAGCAATCAACAAGGAGGAAATCATGAAATTTTCAGGCAAATGGTGGGATCTAGAAAAGATCATACTGAGTGAAATATCCCAGAAGGAGAAAGACAGACACAGTATATACTCACTTATATAGACCTATAAGATATGATAAACATAATGAAATCTATACACCTAAAAAAGATAATAAAGAGAGCAGACATGGGGTAAGATTATCAATCCTCGTTTTGAAAGACAGATGGGATGCACATTGAACATTGACAGGAGTCTACTGAGCGCATTTGAAAGACTCTAACTAGCAGTGTTTTCAAAGCAAAGACTCATGACCAAACCTTTGGCAGAGTACAGGGAATCATAAGAAAGAAGGGGAGTTAGTCTGATGAGGAAAGGATAGGAGCTCCACAAGGACCAAATATATCTGGGCACAGGGGTCTTTTCTGAGACTGACATGCAACCAAGGACCATGTATGAATGTAACCCAGAACCTCTGCTCAGATGTGGCCTGTGGTAGCTCAGTAACCAATTGGTTTCCCATAGTGAGGGGAACAAGGACTATTTCTAACAGGAACTCAATGACTGGCTCTTTGGCCTCCCCACCCCCCAAGGGAGGAGCAGTCCTGTTAGGCCACAGAGGAGAGCTTTGCAGCCAGTCCTGAAGATACCTGATAAAACAGGATCAGATGAATGGGGAGGAGGTCCCCCCTATCAGTGGACTTGGAAAGGGGCATGGTGGAGATGAGGGAGGAAGGGAGGGACTGGGAGGGAATGAGGGATCAGGACATGGCTGGGATACAGAGTTAATAAAATGTAACTGATAAGAAAAAAATAAAATTAAAAAAAATCCCCCCCCAAAAAGAAGCTAGAAGACATGTAATGTAATGTACCTTATTCTTATTAATTACAAAGGACTCATTATTTTCAAATTGTAAAAAGAATTGAACTTAAGGGTTTAAAAGTTATTTAACAGCAGCAGCAGAAAAACCATTGACAAGCACTTTTATAACAGTTATGTGTCAGGAATGTTAACCATATTAGCCTGTGGGTTAAATACCGAGAACCCAGGGCCTTTCCTCTGCTAATCAACTGCTCTAACTCTGATCCACATCTGTATCTTTTTATTACTATTATTATTATTATTATTATTATTATTATTATTATTATTATTATTATTTTGAGAAAAGGGCTTTTAGGTTAACTAACATGACCCTGAGCTCTCCGTGATGTGCACATAAGCCTCGACCTTATGATCTCCTTCCTCAGCCGCTGTGGTACCCGAGGTTGCTTATGTATGTCATCACAGGCAGCTCTATTTTTCTATCAGCTGTGCTCCCCTGCCAGAACCTCCACACAAGGGCAAGGTATTACTTCTTCAGTATACTAAATATGGTTAGCCTATGGAAATGAATAAATCACTAAATTATATTCTTAAGAATTGGAATTCACTTAAAAACTTCATGCTGTAAGAAAAAAAAACTGGATTTTATAGTTTTATTTCCTGTGAGATTTTTTATTACTCTATTTTTAAGAAATTAAATCCTGAAAACTCTACATGTGATTTAAGTCTCTTTAGCTCCCTATAGCAATCTGTTAAGATTGGTACAAGTCTATGTACTAGCATTCATATCTATACAATTCATGGTAAAATATCCATTTTATTCATGCTTTGCAAAAATAAAATGGATGATAATGTTTATCATGTTTCTTCATGCCTTTTTAAATGACACATATGTTACAGTGTTGGGTAAGGATTTGATGCAAGCAATAGATTTCCCTACAGAAAAATAACACTATCACACACAAATTAAAATCTACAGCTAACAGAGAACCATTTTTTACTGTAAAATATTGGGGATAGAACAGATCATCTAGTATGTTTTCTTTTGACTTGATTTCCAAAAAATAAAAAAAATGAAAGTATAATTAAGCCAGAAATTTGGTAAATTTTCTAAATTATCACTTATTATATATATATATATATATATGTATATATATATATATATATATGATTATGACCATGTAAATGCAAGCTCATCTGCATTTTATGTTATTTTGTGTAATAACCTATATGGCAAAGAAACTTCATTTGTAAAGAAGTAATCAACATTAGGATGAGAATGTGAGTCCTTACGGGATCCAGTGAAACATGGGGTAGCTATTAAGCCTTTATTTCATCTACTAAAATGTTCCGTCAACTGATTAGATTTTGCAATAACACACAAACATCTTGTACAAAAAAATTGGTTATAACGCAGCTAGTCTGCCCCTAATTTTATTTTGTATCAAAGAAGTGTTACTTGGAGGTATGTATATAACAAAATAATTCTTGTATATTTTAAAATGAATTTCATTCAGTAAATATTAATATACCACAAGAACATGACCCACAGAATCAAACAATTAGGGTTCTCAGGGGCTCACAGAAAGATCTCCCATGCTCATGGATCGGTAGAATTAGCATAGTGAAAATGATCATCCTACCAAAAGCAATCTACAGATTCAATGACATTCCCCTCAAAATACCAACACTTTCTTTATAGACTTTGAAAGAACAATTTCAAATTCATATGGTATAACAAAACAAAGGAAAAAAAAAGCTAAAACAACACTGCACAACAAAAGAAATGCTGGAAGTATGTCCCTCCCCAATCTCAAGTTGTAGTATAGAGCAACAGTAATAAAAACAGCATGATACTGACATAGAAACAGATTAGAATATCAATGGAATTGAATCAAAGACCCAGAAATAAAGCTAAGGACAAATGATATTTGACAAAGAAGCCAAGACCATACAATAGAAAAAAAAGACTGAACTTTCAACAAAAGGTGCTAGTTTGACTGTATGTCTACATGTAGAAAAATGCAAATAGATCCATAATTATCACCTTGCACTGAAGTAAAATTCAAGTGGCTCAAATACCTCAACATAAAACCAGACACACTAAATCTGTTAGAAGATAAAAATGGGGAAGAGCTTCTAACTCATTGACAGAGGAGACAACTTTCTGAACAGAACACCAACAGCACAGGCTCTAAGATCAGCAATCAATAAATAAGATATCATGAAACTGAAAAGCTTTTATAAAGCAAAAGATGGGGAAGAGCTTCTAACTCATTGACAGAGGAGACAACTTCCTGAACAGAACACCAACAGCACAGGCTCTAAGATCAGCAATCAATAAATAAGATATCATGAAACTGAAAAGCTTTTATAAAGCAAAAGACACTGTCATTAGAACAAAACAACAGCCTACAGACTGGAAAATATCTTCATCAACCTTACATCTGACAGAGGGCTACATGGTTAGCCTATGGAAATGAATAAATTACTCAAGAAGTTAAATGCCAGCAAACAACAACAACAAAAACTCCAATTTAGTAATCCACTTAAAAAATGGGGAACAGAGCTAAACAGTGAATTCTCAATAGAGCAATATCGAATGGCAGAGAAGCACTTAAAGAAATGCTCAACCTCATTAGCCATTAGGGAAATGCAAATCAAAACAACCCTGAGATTTCACCTTACACCCATCAGAATGGCCAAGATCAAAAACTCAAGGGACAACACATGTTAGAGAGGTTGTGGAGAAAGGGGAACCTTCCTCCAATGCTGGTGGGAATGTAAACTTGTACAACCACTCTGGAAATCAATATAGCGCTGTCTCAGACAACTAGGAATAGCGCTTCCCCAAGATCCAGCCATACCACTCCTAGGCATATATCCAAAAGAGGCTCAAGTACACAAAAAGGACATTTGCTCAACCATGTTTGTAGCAGCTTTATTTGTAATAGCCAGAAGCTGGAAACAACCAAGATGCCACTCAACTGAAGAATGGATGCAGAAATTGTGGTACATCTGTACAATGGAATATTACTCAGCAATGAAAAATAAGGAAATCATGAAATTTGCAGGTAAATGGTGGGACCTGGAAAGGATCATCCTGAGTGAGTTGTCCCAGAAGCAAAAAGACACACATGGTATATAGTCACTCATATATACATACAACATAGGACAAACCCACTAAAATCTATGCATCTAAAGAAACCAAGCAAGAGAGAGTACCCTAACTAAAATGTTAAATCCACACCTGAAAGGCAAAGAGGATGGACATCAGAAGAAGAAGAAAACAGGAAACAAACTAGGAACCTACCACAGAGGGCCTCTGAAAGCCTCTGCCCTGCAGACTATCAAAGCAGAAGCTGAGCCTGTTGGCCAACTGTCGGGCAGAGTGAATGGAATTTTATGTAAGAAGTGGGAAATAGTAAGAGCTGGAGAGGACAGGGTTTCCACAAGGAGAGCAACAGAACAAGAAAATTTGAACACAGGAACTTCCCAGAGACTCATACTCCAACCAAGGACTATTCATGGAGATAACCTAGAACCCCTGCACAGATGTAGCCCATGGCAGGTCAGTGTCCAAGTGGGTTACCTAGTAATGGGAAGAGGGACTGCCTCTGACATAATCTGATTGGCTGGCTCTTTGATCACCTCCCCCTGAGGGGGGAGCAGCCCTACCAGGCCACAGAAGAGGACAATGCAGCCCCTTTTGAGGAGAACTGATAGACTAAGATCAGAAAGGAGAGGAGAACCTCCCCTATCAGTGGACTTGGGGAGGGGCATGCATGCTGAAACCGGAGGGCAGGTGGGATCGGGAGGGAAGGAGGGAGGGGCTTATGGGGGATACAAAATGAATAAAGTGTAATTAATAAAAAAATAAAAAATAAAAAAAATCCAATTTAAAAATGGGGTACAGAGCTAAACAGAGAATTCTCAACAGAGAAATATAGAATGGCAGAGAAAAAGGTAAATGCTCAATGTTTTTAGTTATTGGAAAAATGCAAATCAAAATGACCCTGAGATTCTCTCTGACATCCATCAGAATGGCTAAGATAAAAAACTCAAGGGACAACACATGCTTGAAAGGATGTAAAGAAAGGGGAACCCTGCTCTATTGCTGGTGGGAATGTAAACTTATATAACCACTTTGGAAATCAATCTGGTGCTTTTTCAGAAAACTGGAAATAGTGTCACTTCAAGATCCAGCTATACCACTAATGGTCATATAACCAAAATCTGCTCAATTTTACAAGGACATTTGTTCAAGTATGTTCATAAAAGCTTTATTTGTAATAGCTGGAATTGGGAAACAATGCAGATGTCCCTCAAGGGAAGAATGGATGCAGAAATTGTGGTACATTTACACAATGGAATACTACTCAGCAATTAAAAACAAGGAAATCATGAAATTTGCAGGCAAATGCATGGAAATAGAAAAGATAATCCTGAGTGAGTAATCCCAGAAACAGCAAGACACACGCTATATGTACTCACTTAGAGTGGACATTAGCCATATAATACAGTATAAACATACCAAAATATACAGACCTAAAGAAGATAAACAAAGGAAGATCCTAGACACACAAGAGAAATAAAACGAAAACAAACAAATACTTCCAAAATATTGCTATTATTAATTACAAGTTATTCAATTTGTATCTCAGCTGTGGCACCTCCCTTCTCTCCCTCCCTCTTCCCTCCTCTCCTTTTGTGTCCCTCTCCTAGTCCACTAATAGGGAGGTCTTTTTACATGCTGATTCCTTATTAAAGTTCTTCTTGCCCCTTAAGTCATATTTTTCTACTTAGATTTAAATGACTTCAGTTTTCTTTGACTTTATTACTTTGTGTGTATTTTACAACAGGCTTGATTGTTTTAACAAAGGTGTTTTTATCATTCCAGGTTTTCTCTAAAATGTAACTATAGTGTGTCAAAACATGTCAGGACTCAGATATTTTAAATTTCCAAACAAGCATTTTCATACTTATCAATGCATTTATTGTGATGTTACTTAATTATCAAACCAGCATTGATTTTGTTTTACATATTTCACTAAGTGTGTTTGTGGTAACAAGAGGAATAAATTCATTCCAGAATTCATTCATTCACAATGATTCATTCATTCAGAATGATTCACAATGGTGACTTCAATGCCATACAGCTATGAGTCTCTCTATGGTAAACATAACTAGAGTTGGGCTTCCCCTTCATCACCATGGCCTGATCTAAGAAATAACATACTGGTTATATTTAAGCAACAGATAGTTCTTCCTGCATGGAAGCTAGATGTCTGTAATAATGGCAAAGAGAGCTTAAGTGTCTATTGGAGACCCATTTCCTGGTTCATGGAAATGGTGCATTGCTGAAAGCTCCTGTCTCATTTGGTGTTAGGGTAAAGGTACTTTGGCACTGATGGATTAACACAAGCTGAATGCTTGTGATCTGATGATTTCTAAAACTTAACAAAAGTCATCACAGTAGAGATCAGTTTTCAACCCATTTATTTTTAAGAACTAAACATGTAAGAATAGAGGAGTCTAAGTGATTTAGTATGGTGGAAATTGCAGAGCTCAAATGATGAAATTTTGTGCAAATGAAATGTTTTAACTAGTCATGCATTGTATCTTTATACTTAATTCTGTTGTATTCTGATATTTATAAAATTAAAAAGTTATGCTATTCCACTGTGTATTTTTATGGTACATAAATGTCTTAAGTGTGTTTTTTTTTTTTTTTTTGTAAAGTTTTGAAACAGAATATACTGAATTTGTCAAAAAGTTGCCCATATTTTACTGGTAAAGTAAAAAATAATGTTACAATTTGCATAAACACAAACAACAAAAATATAAAAACCTGTAGTTTTCATATTTATGTGAACTGTTGTGATTAATATACTGAGATTGTACCTGTTCATTTTATGTTTCTTTGTGTATAATACTTATGTTCACATATGATTTTCAAATTAGATAATATCTAATTAAAGATTGATGAAAGAATGGGTCTCGAATTTCCTCATCATAAAGGAATTTTGTCATTAATGTGGCCTTAAAATATTTAATGAAATTCTTTCTCTATTTCAGTAGGAAACTGAAAAGAACTTTTACTTATTTGTGAAAAAAGTTTTTCAAAGTTATCTGGATTCTCTGTAATTATCACTACCAGAAATGAAAGAAAGGAAACAAGAAAAATAGCTTTTCATTTTAGAAAGGCTGTCTGTCTAAGTCACTTTCAATTGCTTAGATATTCTCAGAAACTTCTTCATTAGTTTTTACAGCCAAAAAAGGAGATATGTATCATTGTGTTCATTAAATACACACTGTCCCCGCCATTAACCACTGAACATGGCCTCTGTCTATGCAGTTATTCTGTTTATTAATCCTTTTCTTTTGTAAAATATTTAAAATTATATATCTCAACTTTTAAGAATCCGTTGTATGTTTCAACACTGCAACTGTTTTAACATTTGAGAAATGAATTAAAGTTCTGTGAGTGGGCTCATTGATCATTTTATCACTCAAGTATTTTAGCTTTCATAAGGACTAAAAATAACATAACTTATTTAGGAACATGACTTATTATTAATCTCATAAATTGAACTGTAAGCTTCTTACATCTCTTCCAGTTCATGGCACATTTACTACTTGTTATATTTTCTTTTAAGTCAAATAAAGACCAAGTGATCCAGTACTCACAAATGAAGCCAGATTAACACAGCTCTTTTCATCTTAATGCTTTGTAGTTATTGCACTGTGAATCAGCATGTGAGACAAAGATTAATTAATCAACAGTAACTTTAAACATACTAGCTCTGTTATGACATGGGAAAACATAATTTTTCTTTAGCCAATGTAATTAAGAATTAAACATTGTTTATCTTGAACTAGTGAGATGGCTGATTGGAAAAAGCTTTTGCCACTGAGACTGATGTTCTGAGTTCAATTCCCAGTACCCTTTTGGTGAAAGAACTCATTTTCAAAATTGTTCTCTGATTTCCACAACCATCCTGTGTCAAGTTTACATTCACATCAACACACACACACACACACACACACACACACACACACACAGAGAGAGAGAGACAGAGACAGAGAAAGTAAAATAATGCAAATAAATGGAAAAAGTTTTAAATTTATTATTTTAATTATTTTACCAGTTAGATTATAAATGAATATATTAAAACAAATTTTTACACCTTTCCAATCATGAATAAACAACAAGCACATTCATCAATTATTTTTACTGAAAATAATGTAATTAGTCTTAATAATGCCTGGACAACAAGAACAGAAATATAAAAGTCAACAGCTTACAATCTTGGGGAAATTTTAATATATAGCACACTAAAACCATATATTTGTAACATTAGCGTGCAGCTTAAAAATAGTTTCCTAGCAGAAATCTGAACGTGAAACAATAACAAGTATTGGGCTGGTCTGCTGGCACTAAAAATAAACACGGTGTTTTGCTGAGCGTATATGAAGAAGTACACTCTAAAGAAAACATTTGCTTGAGAAGGTCTGTGCTTCCTTTATCATAGCCTTGGGCGGGAATCCTAACAAGAAGAGCTGTGCAGTTAATGCAGGTGATAAAGGGAGACAGGACTTTACTCAGGAGTGAATCTGTGTGGCTCAGTGGATTGGCTCAGTGTTGCTGGGTAACACCAAGTGTGAGGGGGGCAGGGAGGCTCTGATACAGAGTAACGTTTAGGAAACAGCTCAGGAATTCACCTAAGTCTAGATTCTAACCTGATATTCTACATCCGGAAGTAATCTTCACTTGGCTTTGATATGTTTACTGGGCGTGCCAACATATATTTATCGGTTGGCTTACATGTACATAACAAAAGAAATTCAACCTAGAAGGGAAACCGTTAGACATAATGAAGTAAAATATACGACTTAACCGGAATTACAGCAATATCAAGAAGGTCCTGGTTGAGCACAAAGGATTAGCATCCTCTTTATTCGAAAAAAAATAAAATAAAATTTGAGAAAATATGAAAGGCAATAGATGTACAAATTTCAAAGTAAGGGTGTGTGTGCTGAGGTAGCAATTATTAATTACGTGAGGCAGTGTGAGAAGGGATAGAGATGTTTTATTGTGTGTTTTCTATGTGTGTATGTATGGCTACCATTTGACCAAGTGTTGCAATACAGTGAATAATTTATGATCAGGCAGATATGTTCCCATATCCACCTATCATCACAATGATCACATATTAAGTTTTCAAAATAGATTACTTTATGTAAGTATTTTATTTTTCAATGATTTTACTCACAAGTGTCATATTTGCACTTGTATGCTTTTTTACAGCTTTTTAATCAGTGCGCCAATCAAATAAATATCAAAGCACCAGGAAAATTTTTAAATTTTTTTAAAATTTTTATTTTTTATATTAATTACAGTTTATTCACTTTGTATCCCAGCTGTAGCCCCCTCCCTCATTCCCTCCCAACCCATCCTCCCTCCCTCATCTTCTCCCATGCCCCTCTCCAAGTCCACTGATAGGGGAGGTCCTCCTCCCTTTACCAGGAAGATTTTTAAAAATAATTCCTGGTATCACAAGGAATAGCCTTTAAATTAAAACATTTACTTGGTTTTGTTTGATTAAGTTCGTGCTTCTTTTATCATAATCATGGGCAATATTCCACAAAAAATGAACTGTGCTTCCTGTTGGGAGACAGTTGAAGTAGAGAGCAACCCAAGATTCATTGAAATTATAGCACTCAGTAACAGTACTCAGAGAATAGTTTACTGTTAACCCAGATTTTACCTTTTATTCTGGATATGACTTATAAGTAAATTTTATTTTCTACAGGAAAAGTAGCATAGGAAAGAAGTTAAAATGTAAACATTTTAAAACAATATTGTCATATACCAAACTTTTCATATCTCCCATTTTCTGACAGCAATAATGACCATAAATTATTTTTTTATTTTTTTTATGTGTTTGAGTGTTTTGTTCACATACATGTCTGTGTAACATGCGCATTCAGGATGCCAGCAGAGCTTAAAAGAAGGCATCACAGCCCCTGGAAGTAGAGTTAAGGATGTTTGCGAGCCACCGAGTGGGTGCTGGGAATATAACCAGGTTCCTCCTCAAGCAAAACAAGTATTCTTAGCCACTGAGCCATTTCCCTGGGTTGCCTACTCTCACTGAGTGTGTTTTCTTCTATCCCTTTTCTATGAATACCTCATCCCTTTTCATACTGTTTCATAGTAAGCATTTCAAACTATAAATAACATATAACTAAAATGATGTAGTTAAGAAGTTAATTATTTTAAGGTTTCCTATTGATAGTTCCAACTTTGCAAGCTTGCCTTAGCTTGTATAAGTAGAATTAGAACATGAAAATTCTGGGACGTGAGTGACATAGGGTAAATACTTTATAAAACTTGACTCGTAGTCTCTCTACTGTTTCTAGTGTCCAGCTTCTTAGAACTGAAGTACTTATTAGTTTCGACTGGAAGAACGAGTGAATTTTCATCAGAACACTCAGAATTTCTCATGCTTGTACTTCTGATTTTGTGAGTAATGAATTCCTTTTTCAACATAACTCCACATTTTGAATAATGCATCTCTGAGGATAGAAATACTGTGCATACATTTGTTTGCTAGAGGTCATTGTACAAATAATAAGATTAATAAAAAAATTCCGATTTTTATTTTTATATGTGTATAAAAATTTGTATGTGTGTATTCGTAGTTTATACGAATGCACTTTCGTATACTTCAGCATCCCATTTCCAGTTATAGAGGGAAGTTCTCATTCTGTCATGTTCACTGAACATGAAGGCCCTGTTTATAGCCACAAGGTGGTTTAAGCTGGACTTGTCATTCCCCTTGTGTTTAATGAAAAGAAGCTTAAGTTTTTCCTCTTACCCAGAGGTTCAATTCATTGTCACTTCTATTCAAAAGTTTTTCCTTCAAAAACTGAAGAGATCATTTTCTTTTTCTTTAGTTGAACTAAAATTGGCTTTTGGATATGAACTGAGGAAGAAAGATGACACAACACGTTTTTTAAGTAAAAGTTTGCATGCATAGAAATGCATAGCAATATACTGAACAGGAAGACAGTGAAAGTAACAAAATTTGAAAATTATTTATGAACATATTGATCAATATTTTGAGGGAACCTATTTATATGATCTAATTGGTGTTGATAGCATATAGTGATATGTAGATACACACAAACAGACTCCAGATATTTAGCTTCTACACCCACCCACCCTTTATGACTGAAAGTTGCATTTGATAATAAAAGTGAATAATGATGTTTACTCATTTGTTACTTATGTTCTCAAGAGGACTCTGAGGGTAATACATTTGCTATTCAAACAGGACAACATGAATTTAGTCCCTAGCACTCATATAAAGCCAGGCTAACCAGAGAGAGAATGCTAGGTGCAGGGAGAATCCTGGCTTAAAAGTTCACATGGAAAGTATTAGAGTAAGACACCTTAAGCTATCAGAAATACCTTGAGTATACATATACACAGAGAAAAAAAATGAAGATATCATTCAAGAAACACTATATAAATACACACACATATATTTTCATATCTTGAGAAAACTACAGAAGCTTATGTAACTATTACATAAGTTAACTTCCATTGAATAGATTTCATATGCAATTAAGTTTTCTCGTAAATGTGGTTCATACATTTATCAATTGATTTTCATTCTCACAAATAAATAATTAAATCCCCAAAAGAACATGTAGCAGCTTTCTTGGGGGGGGGGGGGGATTGGGAAGAGGAGGCTAGGAGGAAGTGCTAGCTTCCTACCATTGAGATGTAAGGTAAATAAACTGAAAGAGATAGAAAAACATGCAGCATCTGTGCCAGAGTTTCACAGTGTGTTTTTATGAAAGTACTGAATAGGATAGTTACTATTCATTAGAAAATTTGCAGCAGGTTTAACAAATATTCCAGTCAGTAAAATGCTAACAGTTTCGATATGATATGATATGATATGATATGATATGATATGATATGATATGAATTATAGTTTTACCATCTGAATGGCTTTCATATCCTTCCCCCTTCTTCTGATATCACAATATTCAATTCACAGAATGGTAAAATTCTCCAGAGAAAGTAGCACACAAGTTGAACGGCTTATCAGCTCGGGGTGGTCCTGTTGGCCTCTCATAAGGGTATGAGAGGCTCAGAGCAGCCTAGAAGACAGCCCTGGGCAGCGGGTTTGCACAGGGTCCCAGGTTGATGACATCAAAGAATCCCTCCGCCAGTTCCTACACTTTTTGTCTTCCACTGGAGCACAGCTCCACATGCCCTGGATGTCCTCAGTCACACTATGTGTACAAGAAGCTTCATTCTTCAGGACTTACAGTCATTTCTAGCAGGAGTCTTAATTTTACTTAAGCAATTCAGACAAACTTAAGCAAATGAAATAAAAATAATGTTTAAAAATGTTCAAGTGTTAAACAAAACATACAAATTACCTGGTATTAATAATTATACATAGTAGTATAATTTATTTATACGTAGTAGTAAATAAAAAAAAGTGGCTGTTGGGCTATATTACGTTTATTATTAGCCGTAATATTAACATGGTGTTAGTATTTAACCACTTATCACAAATAATACACCTGTTAGATTTATAACTGTCGTATTTACCTGGGGTCGGGCAGATAGTTCCTTTCGCTGTCCCAGTATCCTCCCACCTCCCAGCTCCTGTCATTGCCATCCAGCTTAATCCTCATCTGGTCTGCCTTCCATACATAATCCTATGGTACTTGCTTTTATTCTTCATCTGAGCCTTCCCATGAAATTATTGAAGTCCTTCCTCCCTACCCTATGTGGCAACCCATCCTGGTGTCCTCCTTCCTCCTCTTTTCCCGTCTCTCTGTTTTCTGCGATCCTTTTATTATCCCAAGCCTGGGAACCTGAGCCAAGCCTACCCCATTCTGCTCTACCCAGGTATATGCTATTTTCTTTTCTAAGGACTAGTAAAATTATGATTTATCTGAACTGTTTTTCTTTTTTTTTAATTTTTCTAATATAGTTACAGTTTACTAACTTTGTATCCCAGATGTATCCCGCTCCCTCATTCCCTCCCAATCCCATCCTCCCTTCCTCATTTCCTTCCTGCCCCTTTCCAAGTCCACTCATTGGGGACGACCTCCTCCCCTTTCATCTGACCCTGTTTTACCAGATATCTTTAGGACAGGCTGCAAAGTCCTCCTCTGTGGCCTAGCAGAGCTGCTCCTCCCTCCGGGGGGCGGGGTCGGTCAAAGAGCCTGCTATTGAATTCCTGTTAGAAATATTCCTTGTTCCCCTTTCTAGGGTACCCACTTGGATACTGAGCTACCATGGGCTACATCTGAGCAGAGGTTCTAGGTTATATCGATACACCGTCCTTGGTTGGAGAAATAGTCTCATAAAAAATGGGGTACAGAGCTAAAGAGAAAATTCTCATTAAAGGAATTCAGAATGGCAGAAAAACAAAGAAATGCTCAATGTCTTTAGCTATCAGAGAGATGCAAATCAAAACGACCCTGAGATTTCACCTGACACCCATCAGAATGGATAAAATCAAAAACTCAAGTGACAACACATGCTGGAGAGGTTGTGGAGAAAGGGGAACCCTCTTCCATTGCTGTTGGAAATGTAACCTAGTACAATCACTTTGGAAATCAATCTGGTGCTTTCTTAAATAATTACGAATAGTGATTCCTCCAGACCCAGCTATACCACTCCTAGGCATATATCTAAAATTTGCTCAAGTACATAACAAGGTATAGGCTATTTGATCAACCAGATATGAAGTTTTAAGCATATTTACTCAAACAAAGATAGGTGTATCTGGAGGGCAGTAACCAGATCTTGAGGGTTAGTAAATAGCATTAGACCAACCTCCAAAAGAGAAACAACAACAAAAATACAGAAAAAGAAAAAGATCATCCAATGACCACTTCAAAGAATGGCCAGTTTAGTTGTTTATTCCTTCTACAAGAGAATGAATGATTTCACTTTTTATTACAGTATACAGTCCTCCACAGAAAGAAGTCAAGGTCAGAAGTCTAGGAAGACATGTAATGGAGGAATCCTGCTGAGCTCTTGTTTTTTCTGTATTTGAGGAGCACAGCCTGAGACAAGTTACTGTCCAAAGGGAGCTCACCCTCCTATATCAATTAGCCACTAAGGAATGCCTCAGGCATTTACTATTCTTGAAGAGGATCAAAACTCACTTCCCATCACTTATACCAGGCAGCTTACAACTGCCTGTAACTTCAGCTCTAGCAAATCCAAAGATACTGGCCTCTGTAGGCACCTGAACATATGCACACATTCATATTGTCACACACGATTTAAAATAAAAATAATAGTGTTTAATGATTGCTGATATTTCATTTTTATCTTCCTGAATAAATCATGTAAAATAAATTTGGCATTTTACATATTTATAATCTTAAGATATTTTTCTTCCAACACTAAATTATTATATTTAAGTACAGAGTAATGTACATATTATAAATACGAATTAATAAAATGCATCATCATTTCTTTTTAAACTCTCTCATCTGCTATGAAAGATTTATATCACCTGATAAGATTTCCATCTGCAAGTTTCAAATTTAAAATATAGTATAAATCTAGCAAGCCAATCTTCTGTCTACTGTAATGGATTAGTTCTCTTTGTAGATAGAGATGATTCTATTGCTGAGGCAGGAAATGGGAAAAAATGGTGCTAAAATAACTTGTGCCAAAAAGAAACGTAGTGTTCAGAAATATAATTTGATTTTATTCACAGATCAACTCTATAAAAGTGATTATTCCCGTTAATGAAATGGAGATTCAAGTGTCTTCCCTAGTGACTGATTTAATTCCTGCTCTGATTTAAAGCTGAACTTACTCTTTCCTCATTCACTCACTCATCCATTTACTGAAGGTAATTTACTGGGCATCTTTGTGTGCCAGGAATAACTCTGAAACCATAGATGGTATTCTGTTGCAGGAAATAGGCAATGGGAACTTCTTAATGTTGGGTTTTCTTACAACACAACAGGAGATTTTGTTGGTTAGAGAAGTATAGGCCATGTGTAGTTTAAGGATGCTGAGAAGTATAGATTGGTATTTTCTGGAACATTCTGTGGCTGTGTCATCTTGTGTGTTTAAAGCAGAGAGGGATGACAGAGAAATTATTGTATAATGACACATCATGTGTTTGATCTGAGCTAAATCACCATAGACGGCAACTACAAAGGTCATCAATTTTATTATTATTTCTATTTTAATGCAAATTCTCAGAGTATTGGCATTGTCCTATATGTTTTTAGACATGTACTTAGAGATGGCTTACAGGTTAATAGCATACTTTAATAAATAATTTGATTGACAGAAAAATTTAAATACAGTGTTCAATAACTGAGATGTAAAATGATGTTTTCTATTAGAGTTATACATATTATCTACAAGTAAAAATAATTCCACTAATATTTTAAGAATTAATATATATTATCAAATTAATCATTGATTACATATTTTTAAATATTATGAAATTGATTTAAAACTACATCTAAATAACTACATTCTTCACCAAAAATATTGAAAATGTGCTATTAGTACATAGTAATCATATGCAATATGGGAAAATATTCATGTTTGTTTAGTATAGGTAAATCAAGAGATCTAATTTCTGTTTTATTCTCTTTATTTTTTGATCTTATATTTTTTGAAGTCTGTAATATTAATTAGTTATGGACAAGAAGTTGACTTATAACATAGACTTTTTAATTGTTTAACTTTGAGAAACAGCCAATGTATTCCCTCTTTGTTTTCTACTCTCTGAAGAATATTTCCAGTGTGTGACTCAAAGATTCTAAAACTATTGTCCTCGCACACATGAGTCCCCTATTTATATTAGAAAATGCAAAGACCCAAGCAGCAGATAAGTGACTCCAAGTTAGGACAATCAATTTCATTTTTAAATGAGGAAAACTAACCATTTTAATCACATTTCTTTTAAATTCTGGGACTGAAATGATGAAGCACTTATGCTTTGATAGTAAATTATTTTTTTTAAAAAAAGAGAAATTTGAGTTGACAAAATAAGTAGAATAAAGTCAACTTGCACAAAAGAAAAATATGAATCACTGAGACTTCTAAAATATTTCTAAAATAAATATTGGACAACACCTATGTCTTGGACTTTCCATTTAATTTAAAATAATTAAATGTCTGACTTTTGTAGTTGCAGTGTTTGACATTTTATCTGAACTCAAGTTAAATGCATGAGGTTTTACTAATACAAAGTAGTAAAAGAAGAGGTTTTAACCACCCCAGGCACCTAAAATGTTCCTGCTCCAGGTGCCTAATATGTGGGTTTTGGGGCAATTCTGCTCTTCAGTTCTGTGAACCATTCCTGAGGCCTTGTGCTTCCTGGATTTTTCTGTTAGCAACTTGAAAGAGGGTATTGGTAACATAGAATGAACCCATGATATTTTGAACAGCCAGAGACTGGAGAACAATTAAGAAAAACAAAACAAAAAACAAAAAAACAAAAAACAAACAAACAAAAAACAAAGACAAGAAATAACTCCTGAAAATGATGAGAATACATTGATACTTCTCTAAATAAAACAACAGAGTATACAGCAATTTTCCTTGTAGCCAAATTTTGTTAACTGAGTAATTTCAAATATTCCACTGTCCTTAAGTCTTAAAATTAGTATTACCTAAAGTACTTCTGTGGGGGCAGTTTAATCCAGCAACTGGCTGCTCTGGCAAGGGATTACATCCAAAGACCTTGAAGGTCTATGTGATCTGTCTGGATGTAGACATGGCCTGGATTACAGTGTGATCTGGCTGTCATACAAATATCCCTTTTGAACACACTTTTAATCCTGAGGAATATAGGTAAGTTTAGTTTCTGCTAGGAGCACCCATGTTTGAAAATGATATTTAACTGAGGGGCAAACAAAATGACTAGAGAAAGATTTGACAGAACGAGTCAGAGATAGGCTACACCCAACCCTGACGAGAACAGACAGGAAAGAGAAGCACCTTAAGAGCTGTATAGGGTGGAATTTTATATAAGAAGTGGGAAATAGTAAGAGCTGGAGAGGACAGGAACTCCACAAGGAGAGCAACAGAACAAGAAAATTTGAACTAAGGGAACTTCCCAGAGACTCATACTCCAACCAAGGACTATCTGTGGAGATAACTTTGAACCCTGACAATGCAGCCACTTTTGATGAGAACTGATAGACTAAGATCAGAAAGGAGAGGAGAACCTCCCCTATCAGAGGACTTGGGGAGGGGCATGCATGCAGAAAGGGGGGGAGGGTGGGACCAGAAGGGGAGGAGGGGGGGTTATGGGGGGATACAAAATGAATAAAGTGTATTCAATAAAAGTTAAAAAAATAAATACAATAAAATTAAAGACAAAAAAAAAGAGCTGTATAGGATGCTGAGACAGTACAGAGTGAACAGAGAAGACAATACATAGAGTACAGCAGAGAGTTCAGCAGAGCGCACAGTGCAGTAGAGTTGAGCTCAGTCTGGAATGGTACAATACAGACAGCTCAGTTGGTTAGGTGCAGTACAGTTGAGAAGTTAGTTGGAAATGAGTGCAGTGGATAGGGGCAGTTGTCCAAGAAGAGCACTCCAGTGAGAAACTGCGAGAACCCAGACTTGAGTCAGCTTAGACAGGAGTTTGAGCCAAAACATCTGAGTTGGACCAGCCAGCCAGAGTTCAGAAAGGGCTAAAAGGAATGAGCTTCTTCAGCAGTAAGCTATGGAGAGATGACAATTACATCAGGGTAATAAAACTTGCTTTTACATACTTCCTTTACATCAGTGCTTTACAGAAAAGAACAATTTTGTAAACAAATTTAACAATTTGTAAACAAATTTAAAGACAAAATCTTAATGCATTGAGATACATTTATATCAAAAGTCTTTAGTTCAATAAGTATCACAATGAAATACATCTCACTGTTACAAGGAAATAGTCAATATCAGTAAGAAATACGTTATATTTCTTACTTTTAAAGTACTATAACTATAAATCAAAATGGATTTGATAATAGATAAGACACAACGGTACAAGCTGGAGAGATGACTCACTGCATAAGAAGAACTGTACAGCCATGAGGGACTGAGATCAGATCCTAACATCCACGTACAAGGTGACATCTCACCAATTTCTGTACTCCCTATTGCACACCGGAAATATATCCAAATATGCCCCTTTACAAACGCTAGTTCACAGACTTGCTAAAGTCCACGATATTAATTAAATACACACAATGGGTTGAATTGATTTTTTCCAGTGTGGATATATTAATTTAACTTATGGAAGATAACATACATTTGTAAAAAAAATCTAATATATATTATACATATTAAAACGAGTAGCATTGAATGAAATTGTGTGGTTTGTGCATTTTCTTTCAGAGTTTTGAGTAATTTTTTGTTTCATTTTTTTAAAATATAAAATTATTAGTAGGATAATCTTCTCCCATATTGGCGGATTCTCAAGCCTTCCATCCTAATTAGAACTCTATAATGACTCACATGCTATCCCATTAAGAAATCCATTAAGTCTCTATAATAGTTGCTTTAGAGATAATATTAGATTTACTGGAGTTTTAAATAATAAATTCATGTGATGGAATTTTAATGTGCAATTTAAGAAGTTATTAATGTTTGAAATTAGCGGCCATTGCTTCTGTGTCCAACCAATACAGAGGACAAAGTTTTGCCCTGTATTTAACAATAAGTTTTACCATGACTGCTATTCTAGAATTTTCTTAACTTATATTCATTTCTTTACTTTTATAAAAATTCTGCTTATGGGAAAGAATTATTTTCCCAATCAAAAATACTGGACATAGGTTAGTCCTTCTTGTTAAGCTGCAAACATGACTTTTTCTCTTTCATGAATTCAATTACCAGAACGTTTAAGAGTCAAATAACTAAAATCCTTGATAAATTATATATCATTGTCATCAATTGGGGGAGAATCTGAGAATAACAACCTAACCTGATTCTGGGAAGCTGGTTATAAGCTCTAGGGCTTATATCTGTCTTCTCTAATCCTTCCCTGCCACAGCCTTTTTCAGCATGTGCTTCTTCATCTCCATTTCTTTTCTTTTTTTTTTTTTTTTTTTTTTTTTTTACTATTTTAAAATCATTTATTTGGATAAAGAGTTAAAAGACTGATAATAACAAGTGGACAGGTGGTGAAGCAGCACGGTTCCAAATAATGTTGGAAGAACTGTGAGATGACATTAGGACTTGTTTGTTATTGTCTTGTAAGAGGAACATTTGCATATCCTTGGAGTCTTCTTTTTCTTTTTTTAATTTTTAATTTTTTAATATTCGTTACAGTTTGTTAACTTTGTATCCCTGCTGTATCCTTCTCCCCCTTTCCCTCCCAATCCCACCCTCCCACCCTCAACTTCAAGTCTCTGAAGAAAGAAATTGGAGAAGATATCAGAAGATGGAAAGATCTCTCATGCTCATGGATTGATAGGATTAACATAGTGAAAATGGCTATTCTGCCAAAAGCAATCTACAGATTCAATGCAAATCCCATCAAAATACCAACACAATTCTTCGTAGATCTTGAGAGAAAAATTATCAACTTCATATGGAGAAACAAAAATCCATTTCTTTAAAGAAGAACACTTACTAGGTTCTATTCTTTAAAAAAAAAATGAGTAACATACGTAACAGTTTGAAAACTATTGAAAAAGTCATATTTGACCAATTTAACCATCAGAACTAATACGTAAATGTTTTATCATGATTTTTTATTTGTTTTTTAATTCTAGACTTTCTTACATCACAGAGCCTTCAAAAAGAAAATACACAAGGACATTTTATCCTGAGTGTATCTACATTCCTAAATATTTCTATTCCCAATTGTTTCTACATTAAACCAAACATAGCTTTATATTATTAGCTTCAGTCTAATCTAATTCAAGAATTTTCTTGAATTCTTTTTTTCTTCTCTTGACCTAGAAGAAAATTTATATATTTAATTTTTATATGCTATTCTACAAGTAATGCAATTTTACAATTAATAACCCATACCCAGATGGGAAATAACTTAATCAAATAAGATATATGAAATTAATGACTTTAATTTTGAGTAAGTTCTCTTTGCTCTGCAATAATACTGTTCTTAGTGATTGCTGAGCATAAATAGTTTCATTATCATGCAAACTCACATGCATACTAGTAAAGGGTCATCAATATTCTGTAGAGTTGATCTATGGAAGAAAAAAAACCTACATTTAAGCATGTCAATGAATACCCTATTTAAAAATTGAGGTTTAAAGATGCTAAACTATATTATATTTCAGTTTCGAAACTTAGAACATTTATTTGTTTTCATCTTATTTTTTTCATTTCTTTCTTAAAAATTTTTATTTTTATATTAATTACAGTTTATTCATTTTGTATACCAGCTATAGCCTCCTCCCTCATTCCCTACAAATCCTATCCTTCCTCTCTCATCTCCTCCCATGCCCCTCTCCAAGTCCACTGATAGGGGAGATCCTCCTCCCCTTCCCTCTGACCCTAGCCTATCAGGTTTCATCAGGACTGGCTGCATTATCTTCCTCTGTGGCTTGGCAAGGCTGCCTGCCCCCTCAGGGGGAGATGATCAAAGAGCGAGCCAGTGAGTTCATGTCAGAGACAGCATCTGCACCCCTTACTAGGAACCCACTTGGAACAGAGCAGGCAACGGGCTTCCTTTGAACAGGGTTCTAGATCCTTTCCATGTATGGTCTTTCATTGGAGTACTGATCTCTGCAGGACTTCCTGGGCCCAGGTTGTTATTGGCTCTGTTATGTTCCTTGTGAGCTCCTGTCCACTCAAGGTCTTTTTCTCTCCCTTTCCTCTATAATGTTTCTGGCACTCTGGCCAAAGTTTGGCTATTTAAGTTTTTGAAAAGGGATACCCCCACTTTTTTTTTTTTTTGCATTTTTAGATTGCACAAGCTCGGTATATGAATACTATTTATATATATATATATATATATTTTTTTTTATATATATATTTTTATATATATTTATATTTTAATATATATTTTTTTTTTTTTTTTTTTTTCATCTGAGTTGTTGAAGAATTCAGTCTTGAAGTAGTATTGTAACTTGAAGTAGTACTGTAAGATGACTCCTTTCCTTGCCATTTGGTAAAAGAGCAGGAGGAGTGATTGGGTTGTGTTTTCTGCTGTGCACGCTCTAAAGAGAGTTTTCCTTTCACTGGGATCAGAAACTGTAAAGAGATTTTATGGAAGCCTATAGGTGGTTTATAGCTTGAGATAAAAGACAAATCTTGAAAAATTGATGAATTCTTACAGATATTTGGCATATTTGTTTCATTTGATTGTTTTATAGTGGCTATTTTGTTTTATTTTATTCCATTTAATAGCAGGTAAACCTTACCACTTATCACACATATAAAAAAAACAATAATGAGAGGCCCATGCGGAAAGAACACTGAAAAATTAATAAAGGATAAAAAGAGTGAAAATGGGAATTATTAGATGTCAAGAAATTTAATTCTAACACATGTTAAATGAGTCAATTTATTCAGAGCTTATGAGACGCTAGGGGCTGAGTTTTTCTCAAATAACTTGGATAGAAGAAGCAATTTCTTCTACTCTGTAGCAATCTTAAAATATTCTTAAAGAAAATAAATACATTGTCCATAAATTACTCTGTGTACTGTCTAGTGTTATGGGCATGATATTTTAAAAATGAGAAATCCTTCAGTCCACAAACTGGAATGAACTACAGGGGCTCTTTGATGAGGAAATTTGGAAACTGACACGTGATTTAGTACTCTCTACTCTCTAATCTGGCAGGATTAGCCAGATGTAGGGACAAGTTCATCCCATTTAAATGTTGATTCATTAATCTCTTGTGAAAGACAACAATTGATAAGTATTTTGAAAGAAACAACTGAGTGATCTGGTCACACAAAGAAGCAGAAGCTACAAAAAAGGAAAGGTAATCTCTCTCTTACTTCCCTGATGAGAGTACTTGAAGCCCTAGCTAGAGCAATAAAACTACTAAAGGAGATCAAGCAAATACAAATTGGAGAGGAAGAAGTGAAAGAATCACTATTCACAGATAATATTATAATATATATGAGGGACTCCAAAAATTCAACCAGAGACCACTTTCAGCTAATAAGGACCTTCAGCAAAGTGGCT
Organism: Psammomys obesus; assembly: GCF_907164565.1. Lineage (NCBI taxonomy): Eukaryota > Metazoa > Chordata > Mammalia > Rodentia > Muridae > Psammomys > Psammomys obesus. Next base: position 51,001,103 of record NW_026591086.1, read on the forward strand.
GGATACAAAGTTAACTCAAAAAAAAAAAAAAAAATCAGTAGCCCCCCATACAAAAGACAAAAGGGCCGAGAAAGAGATTAGAGAAACAACATCCTTCACAATAGCTACAGAAAACATAAAGTATCTTGTTGTGACTCTAACCAAGCAAGTGAAAGACTTGTATGGAAAAAAACTTCAAGTCTCTGAAGAAAGAAATTGAAGAAGATCTCAGAAAATGGAAAGATCTCTCATGCTCATGGATCAATAGGATTAACATAGTAAAAATGTTGATTCTGCCAAAAGCATCTACAGATTCAATGCAATTCCCATCAAAATATCAACACAATTCTTTACAGATCTTGAAAAAACAATTTTCAATTTCATATGGAAAAACAAACAAACAAACAAAAAAATCCCAGAATTACCAAAACCATCCTGTACAACAGATTATCTGGAGGTATCACCATCCCTGATGTCAAGCTGTACTTCAGAGTAATAGTAATAAAAACTGCATGGTACTGACAGAGAACCAGTCTGGAGTATCAATGGAATCAAACAGAAAACACAGAAATAAATCCACATACCTACAGATGCTTGATTTTTCTCAGATACCAAAACAATACAATGGAAAAAAAATAGCATCTTCAACAAATGGTGCTGGTCTAACTGGATATCTCCATATAGAAAAATGCAAATAGATCCATACTTATCACCCTGCACAAAACTAAAGTATAAGTGGATCAAGACCTCTACATAAAACCAGCCACACTATGTTTATCCTATATTATATTTCTAATATTCACTTATAAGTGAGTATATATCATGTGTGTCTTTCTGCTTCTGTGATCTCTCACTTAGGATGATCTTTTCTAGTTCCCACCATTTGCCTGGAATTTGCATGATTTCCTTGTTTTTATTTGCTATGTAGTATTCCATTGTGGAAATATATCTCAATTTCTGTATTTATTCCTCAGTTGAGGGACATCTGGGGTATGCCCAGATTCTGCCTATTACTAATAAAGCTGTTATGAACATAGTTGAGCAAATGTCCTTGTTGTACACTTGAGCATCTTTTTGATAGATGCTTAGGAGTGGTTTAGCTGGGTCTTGAAGTAGCACTATTCTTTATACCTAAAGAAGCTAAGCAAGAAGGAGGACTCTGGGTAAGATGGTCAATCCTCACTCAGAAAGACAAACGGTAGAATTCAGAAGAGGGAGAAAACAGGGAACAGGACAGAAGCCTACCACAGAGGGCCTTTGAAAGATTCGACCCAGCAGAGTATCAAAGCAGATGCTGAGACTCATAGCCAATCTTTGAGCAGAGTCAGGGATCTTATGAAAGAAAGGGGAGATAGAAAGACCTGGAAGGGACAGGAGCTCCACAAGGAGAACAATGAAACCAAAAAGAATCTAGGCACAGGGTTCTTTTCTGAGAATGATACTCCAGCCAAGGACCATGCATGTAGATAACCTAGAAATTCTGCATAGATGTAGCACATAGACTCAGTCTCCAAGTAGAGTCTCTAGTAAAGGGAGAAGGGGCTTTTTCTGGCATAAACTCAGTGGCTGGCTCTTTGATTATTTACCTCTCAGTGAGGAAAACAGCTTTACCAGGCCACAAAGAAAGACAATGCAGCCAGTCCTAATGAGACCTGATAGGCTAGGAGCAGAAGGAAGGGGAGGCGGACTTGGGGAGGATCATGGTAGTAAATAAGGGAGGGGGAGTGGGATTGGGAGGGGATGAGGGAAGTGTCTATAGCTGGGATACAAAGTGAATAAAATGTAATTAATAATAAAAAAATTCAGCCACACTAAACCTGTTAGAAGGAAAAGTAGGGAAGAGCCTTGAACTCATTGGCACAGGAAACAACTTCCTGAACAGAACACCAACAGCAAAGGCTTTAAGATCAAAAGTCAATAAATAGAATCACATGAAACTGAAAAGCTTCTGTAAAGCAAAGAACACTGTCATCAAAACAAAATGACAGCCTACTGATGGAAACAGATCTTCATCAACCCTGTATCTGACAGAGGCTAATATTCAGAATATATGAAGAACACAAAAAGTTTAATGCCAACAAATCAAGTAATTCAATTAGAATACGGTGTACAGACCTATCCAGAGAATTCCCAAGAGGAATATGGAATGGCAGAAAAACACTTAAAGAAATAGTCAATGTCCTTAGTCATGAGGGAAATGCAAATCAAAACAACTCTGAGATTTCACCTCACACACATCAGAATGGCTAAGGTCAAAAATTTAAGTGACAATACATGCTGGAAAGCATATTGAGAAAGGGGAACCCTCCTACTTTATTGGTGGGAATGTAAACTAGTACAACCACTTTGGAAATCAATCTGGTGCTTTTCTCAGAAAATTAGGAATAGTGCTGCCTCAAGACCAACCTATACCACTCCTAGGCAAATATCTAAATATGCTCAAATATACAAGGACATTTGCTCAGCCATACTAGAAGTAGCTCTATTCATAATAGCCAGAATCTGCAAACAACCTAGATGCCCCTCAACGGAGGAATGGATACAGAAATTTTGGTACATTTACACAATAAAATACTACTCAGCAATTAAAAACAAGGAAATTATGAATTTTGCAGGCAACTGGTGGGAAATAGAAAATATCATCTTGAGTCAGGAAACCCAGAAGCAGAAAGACATCCATAGTATATACTCACGCCTACTTGAGTATTTAGGATAAACATACTGAAATCTATAGTCCCAAAGAAGCTAGACAACAAGGAAGACCCTAGGGAAGGCACTCAGTCCTCATTCAGAAAGGCAAATGAGATAGACATTGGAAGCAGAAGAGAGGGAACAGAACTACTACAGAGGGCTTCTGAAAGACTCTGATGATACAGTTATTAAAGCAGAGGCTGAAATTTGGGAAGAGTGCATGGAATCTTATAAAAGATAAGGGGGACAGAAAGAACTTGAAGGGATAGTAGCTCCAAAAAGAGACCAAGAGTGTAAAAAAACTGGGCACTGGGTATTCTGCAGAGACTGATACTCCAACCAAAGACCACGCAGGAGAGTTCCTAAAAACCCTGCTCAGATTTAGCTTATAGACTCAGTCTCCAAGTGGGTCCCTAGTTAGGGAAGCAGGGGCTGTCTATGGCATGAACACAGTGACAAGCTCTTTGATGACCTCACTGTGGATGGTGCAGCCTTGCCCAGGTCTCAGAAAAAGGCAATGCAACATGTTCTGATGAGACCTGATAGGCTAGGGTCAGATGGAAGGGGAGGAGGACTTCGCCTATCAGGGGACTAGGGGAGGGAGGTAAGGGAAGAAGAGGGAGGGATGGTCGGACTGTGAGGAGAGGAGGGAGGGGGCCACAGTTGAGATACAAAGTAAATAAATTTTAATAAATAATAAATAAAGAAATTAAAAACCAATAGGGGTGATTTAGTCATCTTTCTGTTGGTGATCCATGAGGCAAAAACTCCCAAATCTAGAGCATATTGCTGAATCATTCAGGATGAGACACCAACACTTCCTGGCTAACAGCACAAATACTTTGTCAAATCTTCCAAAATGATAATCAAGATAAAAATCTCATTTGTTGACACTCACTATCATCTGAAGATGAAGATTTTGAAGATCAGAGGCAAGAGCTTCTTCAGTTGAAACTGTTGCTAGACAATGATGACTCTCAGTATTCTAAATTCAGCTGTGGGTAAAATAAGTATAAATTAAACAACAGAAGGAGAAGACAGGGAAGAAGGAAGGAGTGAGGAAAGAAGGAATGAGGCAGGAAAGAAAGAAGATGAGAAAATGTATGCTATGCTTTGTCTTATTCTTTTGGAAGATATTAAATGTGAAAGAAATGGCATCTTAGCATATAAATCTGACACTCCCTCCAGAAATATTTCATAGTGTTTCTGATTGAAACTAGTAACCTATCTTAAAAAACAGTACTGTTATTTCTAAGAAAATAACATCATCTCATTTTAAACGAAGAGAGTGTCTTGCATAATACATATCTGTACCATTGACTCCATGTATGTTATTACCTGATATGAAACTTATTTAGCTATTTCAAAGGCAGAGATTTGACAAAAAATGTCATCTTGGTATAATGATTTCATTTTAAATTATTTAATTCAAAGCAGTACAGTTTCCAAGCTATTTCAATCCGCACATACATATATGCAAATAAATATGTTTATATATGTGTATACACATATATATTTGTATATACACATACATATATCTTTCATATGGATGCCATGCCCTATAAGGTCAGAAGAAGGAATTAGAGTCACTGGAACTGGAGTTACAGATGGTTGTTGGCTGCCATGCTGAGGATAGAGCTGGATCAGTGTCCTAAAGAAAGATTTCTAGTGTTCCTAACTATGGATGGAGCCATCTCCCAAGCCCCTATAAAGTCTGCTTTTAATAATAACCTATAATATCTCCTCCTATTATGTCTGAAGATATCGGTAAATTCCGTTTTTATCTCTTGCTATTTTTCCGAAGAATTTTATCTGAATTCAGCATTTCTTTTTAAACTTCCTGTATACATGATTCAAATTGCCACACGACTATGCATAATAGCATCCCCTGCTCTAACATGATATTGCTTTATGTAATAACATTAGGTTACCGCGGTATCTTCTGAAGCCTCTCTTCAACTCTAGCTTAAATAATATGACAATCTAATAGAAATACACTATTAAATTTGAACAATATTAGATTACATGGACTCAGTGCTGTAGCCTTTCAGATGGAAGTCTCTATTTCTTTTACTAAAATATAAGTTGATATTATCATGATTGTTATAAATGGCAATATTTCCTTCCTTAATTGACTTTCTTTTATTATTTTGCTCAATTACTGTCCACCTAATAAATAATTTTTGGATATACATTTGTCCTTTAGTTTTCATTTTACATTCATAAAAAAATTGTTCTAATTTTCTAAAACATTTCTCATAAGACATACACACACACACACATTTTCATGCTCAAGCTAAATAGTAGGCTCCAAGGATATCACATTTCCCTCTAAACATAAATAATGTAATTTACTGAAGGCAGTATTTAAGTCAGTAATTCTGCCTCATGGGGTTTGATGTTCCTCCGAAATAAATATGAACTTCAGGTTTCTACAAGTATTGATTTAGCTCACAGACACATAGAAAAATAGATATGACATGATTGAACTACTGGCCTGTGCATGCCATCTTCTCATCCAACCTGGAGTGTTTTTGTTGAGACCAACTTTTTTGCTGAGTTGTTGTCAGAAAGAAAGAAAAAAAAAGTGTTTTTTTTTCTTCCATTCTTTACATGAAGTGAAAAAGCAGTAAAATTGGGTGATTTTTATCTATTTATTTATTTTTATTTTTTACAGAGGAATTCTGTTCCATTAGGTCAATGCTCAGCTTTAAAAAGTAGGGCCAGATCTTCATTTCTTCCATTACAATTTAAATTGGAGTCTTGTTGGCCCACGCTGACAAGATCAAAGCCACTGTGGACCCAGGCAACTCACATTGCCACTAGGAGCTCTTGTTGGAGATTTTTATTCTTCCATTTTTAATGAGAAGATATGTGCAGGGTACTTTGCTTTTACAGAAACATGCTGTAGATAAGCACTTATTCCTGCTTAGACATTGTCAGCTTTTAGCAGACCCGAATTTTTACGCAGTGCTTTGTCGCTAATTAGCCAATTCATCAATCTGTAGAAGTAGAGAATAAGCTAAGAACCTAAAGGTGAATGACCAGTATGTGAGACATTAAATATATCTCATTTGAGATGCAAAGTATATACTTAATATAGGATTTGAAATAAATTATTGTCAATATTGGAAATACCAATAGAAGAAAATTCCAGCAAAATAAAAAAATCATCATAAAATGATCATGATTAGAACTCTTTAAATATAGTTTTAGAGTCATCCAATGAGAATAATAAAAAAAATTTTTCTTAGTATTAAAAGAAAAATGTATTCAGTTATTATTGGATTATTTTTTCCATTTGTGTTGTATGCACAGAAAGACTGAAGTGTTTCTTTAGCATTTATTCTCATTAGGTTCAAGAGAAGAGTTTAAAAAAAAAAACTACTCCCAATCCACCCATCCTCCCCTTCTCCTAAGAGAAGGGATATCAACTAGCTTTGTTATATCAAGTTACAGTAAGACTTAGCATATCTTGTCCCATTGAGGTAATATGAGGTGCCCTGGTTAAGAGAAACTGTCCCAGAGGCAGGCAACACAGACAGAGACAGCGCCTGCTCCCACTGTTAGGAGTCCCACGATAAGATCCAGCTACCTGATAAATATGAACAGAGGGCCTCTGTCAATCACATGCATGCTCTAGGGTTGGTGTTTCAGTCTCTGTGAGCTCCTATGGGCCTATGTTAGTTGATTTTGTGGGTTTTGTTGTGGTATTCTTTATCCCTCTGGCTCCTACAATCCTTCCTTCCTGTCTTCTGCCTGTGTTCCCAAGCTCTGCCTAATATTTGGCTGTGGGTCTCTGTCTGTGTTTCCCACCTCTCATCATATGGGTCTCAAGCTGGGCCAGTAATGGTTTGGCCTTTCTCTCATGTTCTGCTCCATCTTTTACTCCTGTACATCTTGTAGGTAGGATAAACTTGTAGGTTTAAGGTTTGTGGCTGGGTTGCTGTGCCAACCTATCCATTGGAATTCTTGCCTGGTTATAGGAGATGGCCAGTTCAGACTCCATATCCCACATTTTAAGGAGTCTTAGCTAGTATTAACCTCATAGATTTCCAGGAGTTTCCATTGTTTTAGGTTTCCAGCTGAACCCAGAGATAAATCCACCCCATTGATACCACTTCTCTCTCCAAGTACTCTCTACCTCCATCCTCCCCTCCCGTCAACCCTTTGTTCCCATCCCCACCCCTCCTCCACACATTACCCTCCCTTTCATCCATCCCCAATGTCTAATCTATTTCCTCTTCTCGGTGAGATTCAGGCAACCTCCTCTTGAGTCCTCCTTTTTAGTTATCTTTTTTGGGTCTGTGTTTTGTAGCATGGTTATTCTGTACTTTATGACTAATATCAACTTATAAGTGAGTACATATGATGTTAGTCTTTCTGGGTCTCGGTAGCTTCACTCAGGATGGTCTTTTCTAGTTTCATCATTTATCTACAAATTTTGTGATTTCATTGGTTTTAATGGCTGACTAATACTTCAATGTATTAATGTATCACATTTTCTTTATCCATTCTGTTGTTGAGGGACATCTAAATTGTTTCCAGTTTCTGGCTATTACTAATATAGATGCTATGAACATGGTTGAGTTGTGTCCTTGTGGTGTGGTGGAGATTCTGTGGAGTATATGCCCTGGAGTGGAATAGCTGAGTCTTGAAGCAGATATATTCCCAATTTTAGGAGAAATTGCCAATTGATTTCCAAAGTGTTTGTACAAGTATGTAGTGCACCAGCAATGGAGGAGTGTTCCCCTTTCTCAACATCTTACTGACATGTGCTGTCCCTTGAGTTGTTGTTGTAAGCCATTCTCAGAGGTATAAAATGGAATCTCAGAGATGTTTTGATTTACATTTCCCTAATGTCTAAGGATGTTGAATATTCATTTGTTTGGTTCTCGGACATTATCTTCCTCTATCTAACATTCTCTGTTTAGAGCTGTACTGAATTTTTAATTTGGGTTTGCTGGTGTATAGTTTCTTGAGTTCTTTATTTATTTTGTATGTTGGCCTTCTGTTAGATATGGAGTTAGTGAAAATCTATTCCTCTTCTGTAAGCTGCAGTTGTCCTTTTGATGGTGTTCTTTGCATTATAGAAGCTTCTCAGTTTCAGGAGATCCCTTTTATAAATTGTTTATCTTTTGCCTGAGCTATTGGGTGTCCACATCAGGAAGTTGTCTCCTGTGCTAATGTGTTCAGGCTAGCCTTCACTTTCTCTTCTGTCAGATTTAGTGCATCTGGTTTTATGCTGAGGTCCTTGATCCAGTTGGACTTGAGTTTTGTGCAAGGTGATAAATATGGATATGTATGCATTCTTTTACATGCAGATATCCAATTAGACCAGCACCAATTGCTGAAGATGCTTGCATTTTTACGTTGCATTAGAGTTTGGACTTCCTCATCAAAAAAATCAAATATTCATAGGTATGTGGATTGACTTTTGGTTCTTTGATTCTATTCCGTTGATCAATCTGTCTGTTTTTTTCACCAATACTGTGAGGTTTTTATTACTATTACTTTGTATTATAGCTTGAATTCAGGGATGGTGGTAGTTCCAGAAGTTCTTTTATTGTATACGATTGTTTTAACTATCCTGGCTTTCTTGTTTTTCTGTATGAAACAGAGCATCTTTCTTTCAAAGTTTGTAAAGAAATATGTTGGAATTTTATGGGAATTGCATTGAATCTGCAGATTGCTTTTGATAGGATGGGCAGTTTTACTCTGTTAATCTTACCGATTCATGAGCCTGGGAGATCATTCCATCTTCTCATGTCTTCCTGGATTTCCTCGATGTTTTGTATCAGGGACATTTTGATTTAACATTTTCTTTGATGATGTATCAATTTCTTCTATCTTATCTTCCATGCCTGAGATTCTTTTTTTTTTAATTCTTTGATTCGTGTTGGTGATACTTGAGTCTGTCAGTCCTCTCTACTTACCTAGGATTTCCATCTCCAGAAATTCTCAAGTTTGTACTTATTTTAATGTTTTTATTTTCATTTTCATGTCTTAAACAGTTTTGTTTATTTCTTTCATTTATTTGACTGTAATTTTCTGCATTTGTTTAGAAAATTTATTCATTTTGTCTTTAAAGGTTTCTATTGTCTTCATAAAATTAGATTTAAGGTAATTATCCTGTGCTTCTGCTGTGTTGGTGTCATATTGACCTGACTGTTGTTGATTGTGTTCTTGTGGTGGCCTCTAGTTATCTGGGTTTTAGGTCTTTATCAGTTTAGTCGTTGATTTTTCAGTTTATCTTTGTTTTATGGGTATTTTTTTTTTCCATTGGTTTCTCTCTGGCCTGAGTGACTTGGGATTCTAGTTATCAAATGAGTCTTCATGTTCAGTGGGGTGTCTCCACTGGAGGTTTTTGACATGCCTAACCTCTGGGGCTTGAGGTACTAGTGTTGCCTCTGGGGTCCTTTGTGCCAGCATGACTTGTGGACCCTGGGGCCAGTGTGGCTTCTGCAAAACAGGTGGAAGTGTGAGCTGGAAAATGGAGCCCAGGGAATGAGGTGTAGTGATGGCTGGCTGATGGGTGTGCTTTAAGGGAAATTGGCTGGCATAGAGCTTGAGGTGGGGTCTTACCTCTTACAAGTGGATCTTAGCTTATAATGGAAGCATATATTAATATAGACTGCTGGAACTAAGTGAAAAGCTTTTGAAAGAAGTAGAAAGGGGATCCGAGTAAAATTATGTACCAAGGAAGGGGCAGAACAGTCAAAAGACACATGTGACCTGAAAGTAGAAAGAAAACAGACCAAAGTTATAGGGGGAAAAGATGGCACGTTTAGGAGGAAAATGTGAGGTGAAGAGAATATTTTCCAAAGAACACTATGCTTAACAATGTTATAATATCATCTAATAATTTATGTGATCATTTAATAAATGGATAGATAGATAGATAGATAGATAGATAGATAGATAGATACACAGATAGATATACAGATAAACAAACAATAATAATGGTTCATGGAGAACCACAAAACCATGAAGTTCACTGGCCAGACTCCCAAACAAGTATGTTTGGAAAGTTAGAGGCCAGTGAAAGACCCTGACTCAAAAATCTTAAAGCAAAGTCTGGCCCTTGAGATTGTTGCGTTCACAGGCATGTATATGGAGTGTGTACATGTGTGCATTTATACACTTACATGCAGAATTACACATGCAGACACAGCCACACACAGCAAAACTACGCTTCTTATTCTGATATAATTAAAGAAGAAAAATGTGTTACAAAATGAGGTAGTGGTCTTGTCAATTATGCTTTCTAATTTGTTTTCCACAAGTAAATTATGTTTATTTTTTGAAAGAAAACTGGCACCAGCAGGTGAAACTTCTAAAATTGTTCAAGATAAGATTCAGTTTTTATTAGTTTACAGTTTTGTTTCCTCCAAGTACCCAACTAAATCTGCTCAATTATTTACTGGATGGCATAATTTCCATTTGGACTGAACTTGAAAAAATAATTCTTGAAAGCGTTCTGACTTCTTCATTTTATGCTCAGTTTTTTTTTTAAAGAGCTTAGAATTTAAGTTCTAAGTGTTTATGCACACTATTAAGGACATTTGGTAAATGAGATATGTGGTGACAAATTGTCTTTCAGTTCAAAGGTGCTACACCAAAATCTTTGTGTTACCCTGCAAATAAGAAGACATTTCAGAAAGGGAGTTTGACATTTAGAGTGGAAAAATATTTGGCCTGGTATATTAATATATTTTCAAATCTATGTGATGTTGTTACATTAGTTTTAGTTTCTACTTTAAAATTATTTTTTGGTTAGACATGAGAAAAATAAATAAATAACTGATACTGTGCTATTGAGGGAAGAATGTGCTACACCCAAGATGTTTATACCTCTATGAGATGCAGGAAGTTCAAGCTCATATACATGTTTGCAATTATCAAATTGCTGGACACCCTTAGGAAGGTCATTCGTGTTTCCTACAACTGTCATACTTCACCTTCCATTTTGCTCTACATAACTAGGCAGTGCTTGCAGAACTGCACACATCCAGAAGCACATTCTTTCCCTAGTGTGAAGAAAAATACCTTAGTGGGTATAAGCTTCCTGAGCAGAAACAGTTCCTACCTCACTCAAGTGAATATCAGCTGCTTACATAGAAGCCCCCTTTTTTTAAGCTTCATAAATTGTTATTAAGGTGGATTAGTATATAGGTATGCCATGATAATCTTAAATATACAATATACATGTAAAATAAAAATGCAGCCACATTAAAAAGCAGATGAAATGTAATAAATTAAAATTAGAATTTAAAAGAGAAGAATGGAGATGCTGGCCAGTTTTAGGTCTAGTTGACACAAGCTAGAGTCATCTGAAAGGAGGGATCCTCAACTGAGAAAATACATCCATCATATCTGGCTATAGGCAACCCTGTGGGGATTTTCCTTAATTGATGATTGATGGGAGAGGGCCCAGCCCTTGGTGGATGGTGTCATCCTTGGGCAGATGGTCTTCATTTCTCTGTGAAATCAAGCTGACCAAGAAAGTAAGCAGCATCCCTTCAAGGCCTCTGCATTGGCTCCTGGCTTCAGGTTCTGCTTCTGCTTCAGTTCCTGTCCTGACTTCCTTCAGTAATGGACTACACTGTGGAAGTGTAAGCCAAATAAACCCTTCCTTTCACAACTTCCTTTGGTCATGGTATTTCATCATAGCAATAGTAATGCCGGTGAGGACAGAGGATAATGTTAATGTATTTGAATTTATTAGTGAAAAAGAATTATGCTTAATAGACTTCCTCATCAAATAAAGCCAATAAAATATGTTCCATTCCACAGAGGGACTAAAACTCAAGGAACTTAAAGGACATACCAAATCAAGTGAATGATTCAGAATAAATGGTGCAGTATTGAACACTTTTGAGCAATGGGTTGCGAGAAAGAGGTGATTGCTGATGAAATAGCCTCTTCCATATATTTTCTTCTGAAGTTACAGAAATTGACCCTTCGTGTACACAGCCTCATGTTAGAAGTCCCCAGAAAACCAATATTTACTTTCCATCCTCCTGGTGTATTTATTTATTGTGTCTGTGCTTGGACATTGTTTGAAATCACTCTCTGGAGTGCATTATAAGGAAATTAATTATATTTCCCTAGAGTATGTGAGATGATCTGCCCAACAACCCAAGAAATTTCTACATCTAATATTCACGCTAAAATAAAATGTAGTCAAAAGTGTTATTATGTATAAACAAAATTTTCTTTAAAATTTAAAAGAGTAATATGTTATTTTAGGAAAACTTATATACTCAAAATTAAATTTTTACTAATTTCAGCCTTTGATAGCTGTATATAAAACTGTATATATTAAAAGTCAAGACAACAAAAATCCTTATTATCAAGAGACTTGAAAACTGAGAGAAAAACATTTATATTTATAAGTTTGAAGGTCCGAGAAGGGATTATATATCAGATATTTGAGCTATCACATTCCTCTGTGTTTTTATAACCAACAAAATATTTGGCAAGATTATTCAATGTCATATACTGTTTATAATTTCATGGTCAAAATTTTTTGAAATTATGTTATTTTTCAAAAATTTGCATATGAATTATAATTTTAGAAAGTGAAATATTTCGTGTAGGATTGAGATTCCAAAACTGCAATACAACCATGAAATAAAACCCACAGCTTCATCAACAAGAACTTTCACCTAAATGTCTTAGTGAATTTTATGATTTACTGGTCTATTTTTAATTATGATACTCATATGAATCACTCCGTGGCCAATTCATGAGTAATTAAATTATTTTGAAAAAAATCTAATTTCATGCTGGTGTTTTACACTCACTTAACCAAAGACAGATACTCTGTCAGTAAATACAGAATAAAACCCCAACTATTTGATGTAAAAGGCCATTTGTTTTTAGCATACTGCTAGATTTGTGCATTGTTTTCTTATTTTAAAGCTTTTAAAGATAATTTGTGAATATTGTTGCTGCTTTGTACAAAATATAACAAATATTCATGTGAAGTGTGCATGCATATTCAATACAGTAAGGCTATATTAATTTTGTTATGTTGAGGGATTAAAGCAATAAGAAATTATTATTGCTATACAGATAATAAAAAAGACATCAGGCTTCATCATAATATTCTTCAACAATTGCATATTTAGTTTCCATAAATACATGGTGTCTTGCTGGCATTCCATAAACTAAATTATACAGCTCTATCTCTGCACTCTATAAACCGTGATCACTAACAGAAACATGTCCTTAAAGCCCTGCCAGCATCTGAGAAAATTTCAGCTTTTAAAACAAACATGAAAAGCAATAATGATCACCAGTAAGAAAAAAAAATCAGTACATTAGATATTCTTTAATCTGAAGCTTAAAGATGAAAATTCTAAAGCTAATGCAGTTCTCTCTGGATGAATTTCTTAATTAAGTTTACTAACTGATTTGGCATGAGAGCTACAAAAAAGTTCTACTTGCCCAGAGCATATAAACTGCTGTATGTTTATTCTATTCAAACAGCATGCAGATTATCAAATGAAACATGAATCTGAACAAAGCTTTCAGGAATTACTCTCACCCTCAATTTATCCTTTGCAATTCAAAAAAATAAGAGTCAGAGTTATTTCTCCTGCATGAAACAGGGCTTCTTTAGCTGACATGTTGTGAACTTTGAATAAGGCTGAGCACTAGAAAGAAACATGGAAGACAGTTACTACTCGAATATATGTGTGTGTGTGTGTGTGTGTGTGTGTGTGTGTGTGTATATATATATATATATATATATATATATATATATATATATGCAATAATTACTAGTGCAAAAAGAGAACAGGAGTTTTTAGGAAAGTATATGGGAGGGTCTGGGGTGAAAAAATGGAATGGAGAAATTTCATAATTATAAAAAAAGAAGAAATATGAATAATGAATGGACTAAATCTAAAGTAAAAAAAAGGTTAGTTATTAGCATATCACTGTCCTTTTGCTAGTCAGGGTACACAGGAAGATTGTCATGAATTCAAGTTTAGTCTGATCTTCATTAGTTCAAGGTCAAAAAAATCCAAATAGTGAGATGATCTAGGATACATTTCCAATATCATGTTTCATGGTTACTTTATCTCTTTCAAGTTAAAGAAACTTTTTTTTTTTAAAAAAAACTTTTTTTTAGAAAATTTTTTTTTACCCAAGTGCAATCTAGTGGATTAAGTCATACTAGTCCTTCATCATTAACATAGATTTCACTCAGCACAATAAAAACTGAGATATCTATAAACTTTTTGTCAGTGATGCTTAAGTTTTGTGTATGTTATTAGCAAAGTAAACATCAACCCAGCTACAAACACTGAAATTCACAATGGTGAACTGCCTGAAAGATGCTGATGAAATAGTAGCACAAAAGTCATGGAGGTAACCAATCAATACCTGATGGAATTTAAGGTCCAGTCCATAAGATGGAATTCATATCTGATGCTGAAAAGATGGTTAAGAACCTGAGACTAGGCCATGGGCCTACGGGGCAAACAAATACTACATTCTGGTAAAAGAAAATAGCAATTAAATGGCTGCTAATGATATTCTACTCTAGATCAGTGCCTTAATCAGTCATCAGCAGAGAAGCTCCCTGCTGCAAGAGATGTGACCAAATACAGAGATCCACAATGTGCAGAGAGCGAGAGATCTTTGAACCTGCAGTCCTCAATGTGATGTCTCCATCAAATCCCTCCTGTGATGGTTCAGTGAACTCTGAGGAAGAAGAGACAGAAAACTTGGAAGAGCTAGAGGTGATGCAGAACACAAAATATCAAGGTCTTTTCAACACAATAGGACTGAAATACATAATAACAAAAAATCCTCTGGAAGAATGCACAAGATCTGAGCGGATATCAGCCAACAATGGTCCCAGTTCTGAGAGGGAAAGTGGACACAAGCCCCTACCCCAACCCAGAAACTACCTCTCAAGGAAAGCTTTCACAATAGATAGATGGATGGATAGGTAGGTAGATAGATAGATAGATAGATAGATAGATAGATAGATAGATAGATAGATAGATAGAGAGACAGACAGGTAGACAGGATACAAACCACTCTTAGGACCTGGCCCCATGCCTAGTAGTAGATGGCCAACCCAAAATGAACTCCATGGTATGACTGGAAGGTTTTGATCTCACAGTGTTTAGTCTGATCCTATTTTCTTTGCTTGTATACTATGGTTTCCAATTTTATTTTTATGTGTTTCTGTGTGTAAATACATGTGACTTAGTGCCCGTACGTGTTACTTCTTCCTTGGCTTTATTTTTCTGTTTGTTGTTTTGTCCTACTCTTGTTTGTTCTTATTTATATTATTGTTGTTCTTTTTATTTGTTTCTTTTATATTAACGTTATTATTAGATGCCTGCTGGTATTCTGATGGAAGAGAGAAAGAACAGGTATGGATTTAAGTATGTGGGGAAGAATATAGGATCTGAGAACAACTGGGGAAGGAAAATTGTAATCAGAATATATTGTTTGAAAAAAAATCTATTTTCAGGGACTTCAGGATAGTGGAGACCAGTGAACACTGTTTCTGAAGGGCAGAGGATCCAAAATTCCAAAACTGGTGAGTGGATAGGTGGCTGAAGCCAGAGCATCGACTTTGAGGCTTCCTGGGCTAGAGGGGACAACCCTTGAGCTGGGACAGATTGTATCCACTTCCCCCTTGGAAGACTCAGGGGTCAGAGAAAGGCAAAATATCAATCCCCTGCACTTTCTGCTGCACCTTTGCTGGCTCCTGCAGCCATGGCAGCTGCAGAGAGTGCATAACCCCAGGTATGGCTTCCTTACTCTAACTTCCAAACAGGAGACCCAAATCTGAGAGTAGAAAAGTGTGGGCCCTCTGAGTTTACTACATGTGCCCCTGAGTGATTTCGAGGGCCCTCTGCAATTTTCACACATGCCTGAAAGTGAGTGCTTGTGCTTGAGAGATAAAGAGCCCCAGATCGGGGTCCCTCTATGATAGCCTCCAGACAGTGAGTCTATTCCACCTCCCAGCCTCCCGCTATATGTAACCTAGGGACAACATTCTCAACATTGAAGGGCCCATTCTGTGGGTCTGCCAGCAGAGGCCAGCCAAACAGTTCCTGGAACCAAGATGGTGCAACCCAGACAGATCTCGGCAGTTGAAGCACAATACTGAGACAGACCTGTGGGCCACCGAGGCATTCTGGGCGCCTGCACACAGGCACTGCACCTGCAAACTGTGCCTGCATTGCACCCTGTGCTTGTGCTCCTCCCTTACACTGCACGCTTCCAGGCTGGCACACTTCCATGCACACTCCTGCTCTTGGGCACGTGTGCCTGAATCTTCCTTCCTTAGCTGCATCGGAAATAACAACACCCACTCTCAAACCGCTGGACCTCTCTCATTTTCCTGAAGAAGACTCCAGACTCCAGAGACAAATGGACCCAGTCTGCAGTACAGGCTCCAGGAACAATCAGCAAATGCTACTGACCATCAGATGGCTAGAGGCAGGCAGAAGAACACATCCAACAAAAATCAGGACATCATGGCTTCACTAGCAAACTCCCAAATCAATGAATAATTTAGTTCATCAGAAACACAGAAAAATGATTTTATATCTATGCTTATCCAGTTATTAGAGGCATATGAAGAGGAAATGAACAAACCTCTCAGAGAAATACAGTTTGTCTTTTTAAAACCTTTTTTTAAATTTTATTTTTCTTATTAGTTACATTTTGTTAACTCTGTGTCCCAGTTGTATCCCGCTCCCTCATTCCCTCCCCAACCCCACACTCCCTCCCTGGTCTCCTCCCTGCCCCTTTCCAAGTCCACTGATAGGGGAGGACCTCCTCCCCTTTCATTTGACCCTGTTTTATCAGGTATCTTCAGGGCTGGCTGCAAAGTCCTCCTCTGTGGCCTAACAGGACTGCTCCTCCCTTGGGTGCAACCCACCCAGGGATGTGGCTATTGCAATAAAATAGGACAAATTCTTCCCAAAATAAATGCTTTTGGTTAAACATAACATTCTAACATCAAAACTGCATGCAGAAAAGTCAACATGTTTACTTTATGAAGAAATAAATATGACTAATCTTATTTAAAAAAAGAAAAGAAATATAGGCAAATATAGCCACACAAAGAGAGGCACATAAGGAGGAAATGAATAAAAAAAAAATAGATACCATCATGGAAAGACAGGAATCCACATTCAAACAGATGAAGGAAATGGTGAAAGACATGAAAACAAGAATAAATAAAGAAAACATGAACAGAGAAAGCCCTGGACCTAGAGAACTTAGTGAAAAGATCAAGAACCACAAAGGTAAGCATCACTAACAGAATATAAGAGATGGAAGAGAGACTCTCAGACACGAAGATACAATTGCAGAAATTAATATACCTCTCAGAGAAAAAATAAAATAAGAAAAGTCCTAAACATAAAACATAAAAGAAATCAAGGACACCATGAAAAGACAAAATCTAAAAATAATATGAATAGATGAAAAAGAATACTCCAGGCTCCAAGGTCCAAAAAATATTTTTAAGAAAATCACAGAAGAAAATTTTCCCAACTTAAAGAGATGTCCTTAAATATACAAGAGGTTTACAGAACGTCAAATAGACTAGACCAGAAAAGAAATTCCTCACATCACATAATAGTCAAAATACTGAATCTATACAACAAAGAAAAAATATTAAAGGCAGCAAGGGAAAAAGGCCAAGCCACATATAAAGGTAGATGTATCAGAATCACACCAGAAACTATTAACAAAAACTATGAAAGCCAGAAGGGCCTGGACAAATATCATGCAGACTCTAAGAGAACACAGATGTCAAGCCAGATTATTATACCCAGCAAAACTTTCAATCAACATAGATGGGAAAAAAACAAAATATTCTAAACTTAATATCTACACAGCAACCCAACCCTACAGAAGACACTAGAACAAAAATGCTAACCTATTGAAATCAGCTACACCCAAGAAAACATAGGTCATAGATAACTTCATAACAAAAAGTCAGTGGAAAACAAGCTCATAGACACACTATCACCACCAAATTCTACAATGAAAGAAATTAATATTCATTGGTCACTATTATCTATCAACATCGATGGACCCAACTCTCCCATAAAAAGACACAGATTAACAGAATGGTTGCAGAAACAGGATACAACATTCTGCTGCATCCAGAAAACACACCTCTGCAAAAAGATAAACACTACCTCTGAGTAAAGGGCTCTAAAAAGTTTTTTCAAGCAAACAGACCCAGAAAAAAAGCTAGAGCTACTATCCTAATATCTAATAAAATAGGCTTTCAACCAAAATTAATCAAAAAAGAGGAGAGGCACTTCATTCTCATCAAAGGAAAAATCCATCATGAGAACATCATAATCATGAACATCCATGCCTCAAATACAAGAGCACCTACATTCATAAATGAAAACATTATTAAAGTTCAAACCACACATTGATCTGTACACCTTAATAATGGGAGACTTCAACACTCAACTCTCACAAAGGAATATATCATCTAAACAGAAGCTAAATAGGAAAATAATGACACCTACATAGGTCCTAAATCAAAAGGCCCTAGAAGTTGTCCACAGAACTTTTCACCCAAACACAAAAGAGTATACCTTCTTTTCTGTAACTCACAAAACTTTCTCAAAAATTGTCCATATATTTGGGCACAAAGCAAGTCTCAACAGATAGAAGAAGATCAAAATAATAGCTTGTATCCTATCAGGACCATCATGGCCTAAAACTAGACCTCACAAAAGAACAGAAAAAAAAAAAAAAAAAAAGGCCTACACATGCATTGAAAGTAAACAACTCTCTATTCAATGACAGCTGGATCAGGGAAGAAATGAAAAAAGAAATTAGAGGTTTCCTAAAATTCAATGAAAATGAAGGCACAACTTACTCAAACTTATGGGACACAATGAAAGCAGTGCTAATAAGAAAGTGTATAGCACCCAGTGCCTTTATAAAGATGTCTGAGAAAAGCAACGTTATGGCAAACCTGAAAGCCCTTGGGGGTTGGGGGAGAAGAAGTAGACACACCCAAGAAGGGTAGACCATTGGAAATAATCAAACTCAGGGCATAGATCAACAAATTAGAAACAAAGAAAATTATTCAAAGAATCAATGAGACCAAGAGCTGGTTCTTTGAGAAATCAACAAGATAGACAAACCCTTAGCCAAGCTAACTTAAAGGCAGAGAGAAACTATCCAAATCAGCAAAATCAGAAACGAAAAAGGGACATGACAACAGACACTGAGGTAATTCAAAGAATCATTGAGTCATAATTCAAAAGCCTATGTGCCACAAAATTTGAAAATGTAAATGAAATGGACATTTTTCTTGATAAATTCCATTTACCAAAGCTAAGACAGGATCAGGTAAATAGATTAAACAGTCTTATATCCCCCAAGGAATTAGAAGCAGTCACCAAAATTCTCCCTGCCAAAACCAAATGCCTGGGTTCTGATGGTTTCAGTGCAGAATTCTAACATACCTTCAAAGATGAGCTGAAAACAATACTCTTCAAATTATTCCACAAAATAGAAACAGAAGGAATATTATCAAACTCATTCTATGAGACCACAGTAACACTGATACCTAAAAGACACATAGACCCAACAAACAAGGAGAACTAAAGACCTATCTCTCTTATGAACATTCACACACACACACACACACACACCCTCACTAAAACACTCACAAATTGAATTCAAGATCACATTAAAGCTATCATTCACCGTGACCAAGTAGGCTTCATCCCAGTCACGCAGGGGTGGTTCAATCTACAGAAATCCATTAATGCAATTCACCATATAAACAATAAAAAAAAAAACAATAAAAACCGAAAAACACAGGATAGTCTCCTTAGATGCCAAAAAAAGAAAAAAATACTTGACAAAATCCCACATCCATTCATGTTTAAAATTTTGGAGAGACTGGGGACACCAGGAGCATACCTAAACGTAGTAAAGGCAATATACAGCAAGCCTATAGCCAACATCAAATTCAATGGAGAGAAACTTAAATCAATCCCACTGAAATCAGGGACAAGGCAAGGCTGCCCACTCTTTTCATATCTCTTCAACATAGGACTTGACGTCCTACCTAACGCAATAAGACAAATAAAGGAGATCAAGGGGATACAAATCAGAAAGGAAGAAGTCACATTATCACTATTCACAGATGATATGATAATATACATGAGTGGTCCTAAAAATTCTACCAGAGAACTTCTTCACCTGATTAATGCCTTCAGCAAAGTGGCAGAATACAAAATTAACTCAAAAAAATCAGTAGCCCTCCTGAATACAAAAGAAAAAAGTGCTGAGAAAGAAATTAGGGAAACAACACCCTTCACAATAGCCACAATACCTTACTGTGACTCTAACCAACCAACTGAAAGACTTGTATGAAAAAAAAAATTCAAGTCTCTGAAGAAAGAAGTTGAAGAGGATATCAGAAGATGGAAAGTTCTCCTATGCTTATCAATTGGTAGGATTAATATAGTAAAAATGGCCATCCTACCAAAAGCAATCTACAGATTCAATACAATCCCCATCAAAATACCAACAGAATTCTTTACAGAACTTGAAAGAACAATTCTCAATTTTATTTGTAAAAAAAAAAAAAAAAAACAAACCTGAATTGCTAAAACAATCCTGAACAACAACAGATCGTCAGATCATCTTTGGTATCTCCATCCCTGATCTCAAGCTGTATTATAGCACAAAAGCTTCATGGTACTGGCATAGAGACAGAATGGTGGATCAATGGAATAGAATAGAAGACCCAGAAATAAATCCACATGCCCACAGGTACTTGATTTTTGACAAAGAAGCCAAAATAATACAATGAATAAAAGACAGCATCTGTAAAGCAAAGGATACTATCATCAGAACAAAACAACAGTTGGAAAGGATTTTCACCAACCCTAAATTTGACAGAGGGCTAATATCTGGATTATATAAAGAACTCAAAAAAAAAAAAACAAATCAAGTAATTCAATTAAAACATGTTGTACAGAGCTAAACAGAGAATTTTTAGTAGAGGACTATCGAATGACAGAGAAACACTTAAAGAAATGTTCAATGTCCTTAGTCATCAGGGGGATGCAAATCAAAACAACTATGATATTTCACCTTACAACTTTTAGAATGGTTAAGATTAAAAACTCAAGTGATAACACATGCAGGAGACCTGGTGGAGAAAAGGGAGGCCTCCTCCATTGCTGGTCAGAATGTAAAGTAGTATTTTGGAAATCAAGTTGGTTCAGAAAATTAAGGAATAGTGCTATCTCAAGATCCAGCTATACCACTTCTAGGCATATACCTGAAATATGCTCAAATATACAACAAGGACATTTGCTCAACCATGTTTGTAACAGCTATATTCATAATAGCCCAAATCTTGAAACAACCTAGATGTCCCTCAGTTGAGGAATGGATACAGAAATTGTGGTACATTTACACAATGGAATACTACTCAGCAATTAAAAAGAAGGAAATCATGAAATTTGCAGGCAAATGATGGGAACTGGAAAAGAATATCTTGAGTGAGGTAACGCAGAAGCAGAAAGACAGACATGGTTTATACTCACTCATAAGTGGTTAATAGACATATAATATAGGATAAACATACTAAAATCTATACTCCTAAAGAAGATAAGCAATAAAGAAGACCCTAGGGAAGATGTTCAATCCTCAGTCAGAAGAGCAAATGTGATAGAAATCAGAAGCAGGAGAAGACAGGGAACAGGACAGGAGCCTACCACAGAAGGCCTCTGAAAGTCTCTACTGATTGAGGTATTCAAGGAGATGCTGAGATGCAAAGCCAAACTTTGGGCAAAATGCATGGAATCTTATGAAAAGAGGGGAAGAATGAAAGACCAAGAGGGGACAGGACCTCCAAAAGGAGACCAATAGAGCCATAAAAACTGAGCCCTGGGGACCCTGAAGAGAATGACACCCCAATCAAGGACAATGCATGGAGAGGACCTAAAACCCCAGCTCAGATGTAGCCCATAGACTCAGTCTCAAGTGGAGTTAGTAAGGGGAGCAGAGACTTTTTCTGGCATAAACTTAGTGGTAGGCTCTCTGATCACCTCCCCATTGGGGAGTCCTGCCTTTCCTGGCCACAGAGGAAGACAATACAACCAGTCCTGATGAGATCTGATAGGTGAGGTTTGGACAGAAGGGTCTGACAGGGCCTCTCCTATCAGTAGACTAGGGTAAGGTTATAGGGAAAGAAAAGGGTTGAGAGAATGAGCTTGGGAGGAGACAAGGGAGGGGGCCACAGCCGGGATACAAATTGAATAAATTGTAATAAATGATAATAATAATAATTAAAAGAAAAATCTATTTTCAAAAATGGTGCGATCAATATGTATATGATTTTCTGTTATGTTTCTTATTATTTTGTTTATGTTAATATACTGAGATTGTAATATATCTTCCTATGTGTCACTATATTACCTTTTCACATGATTTCTTGCAAAGGTAGAGATAAGTATTTTGGCCCCATTTGCTCAGCCAGAAACCTTGAGGAATTTCTCTGTTATATTTGTGCCTTCCAAGCACAAGTCACAGGTCTCTGCCACTGCTGCTCTGGGGTTGTCTTTATTGTCCTCCTCCTTCCCCTTGTTCTCTCCTCCTCCATTCCTACTTCTATACCTTCCTCCTCATCTTCCTCTTATGTGTGTTCTTAGTGATCAAAATCAGGTCCTTGCATTTGTTCCTCAAGGACTTTACATAAACAACCAAGATATTTCACCAGCTGATATATGTATATATATGTGTCTGTGTGTGTTTATATTAATGGAGTGCAGAATGATTCAATGAAAATCTGTGTAAAATGAAACAATTCAGTGTAGCAACATCTCTTTCCTATTAAATGCTTATCACATCTTTTTCCTACTTAACTGTAACTGACATTATTATGTAACAATTTTATAGGAGCCTGTATTATTGTTTTCAGGAAAAAAAAATGCAATTAAGGAGCCTGTGTTGTCTGTCATTTATTTCAAGACCTTTAGGAAATGTAATTGTAAATATTATATAAATCATTTTTAAAATATTCATATTCTAGAAGATATGAAATAAATGCTTAAGATATTTGCAAGCATTTGTAGTTATTTATGATGATAAAGGTATCTTATTTTCAGTTTAGTTATAAAACATTTTATAAAAATGATCTTCTTCTAACATGATTAACTATTAGAGAACAATTTCAGCATAGTGCAAAAAAAAAACAGTTTTCTTATGAAGCCTTTTATCTGCAAAAAACATTAGTTGAGTGTAGAAAACCTCTGTTCATTGAAAAGGATTTTCTATATCACAAAGACAACTGGAACATACACCACCCTAGTACAGCAAATTCTTGTTCATGTGGCTGTCTTCCTTTACATAAGCATATAAAAGCTACAATCATGCAGTTCCCATAAAATGGCAACTTTGGGTCCTTTTAAAGACTTCCTCTTAAGGTTTATATCATGGCTATCCAAAAATGTATGTAAAACTGTGTTTTTTTAATTTTTTATTTAACTTTTATTAATTACACTTTATTCATTTTGTATCCCCCCATAAGCTCCTCCCTCCTCCCCTCCCAGTCCCAACCTCCCCCCCTTTCTGCATGCATGCCCCTCCCCAAGTCCACTGATAGGGGATGTCCCCCTCTCCTTCTTTCTGATCTTAGTCTATCAGTTCTCATCAGAAGTGGCTGCATTGTCAGGGTTTTAGGTTATCTTCATGAATAGTCCTTGGTTGGAGTATGAGTCTCTGGGAAGTTCCCTGTTAGTTCTTATTAAGTCTCATATTGTAGTGGTTTTGTTTCATTTAGGAAGTTTTGAATGATTTCTTTCAACTTACTTTTCCAAAAATCTCTAGGTACTTACTGTACTATTTTATATAATGTATTGATGTCTTAGAGTCCAGATGTTGCCTCAATAATTTATAATGTAAGTTTTTAAAACTGTAAGAGTTTAGAAAGCCTGGGGTGAGAACATTCCAAGCTAATGATGGTAATAGAGTGGAGAGAGAGACAGACAGACAGATAGACACACAGAGACAAACAGGAAGCATGTTTCTTATAACTGGATTTTCAAGTATTTATGCTGATTTGGGTTAAACATCATACCAATTAAAATACAGCACTTATTCTTTACCCAGCATATCGAGACAAAGAAATTTAGATTCTGAATGACTTTATTGAAATGTATTTTTTTAAATGTAAGTAAAGCAAGAATCATGACAACATTTAACTCCTATGTTGTGATTATTAGCAGACCAACCAAAGATTTCTATCTAAGCCATGAGACATTAGAATGCTTGACGTTACATCTGCTTGCTAGAGTTTACATGTGCGTTTGAAATGATACTCTGTTGCTTCCTTGGCCTAAAGCCCATGTTACTGTTTGCTTTGGAACTAGCAATCTTGTTTTAATAATTTCCTTTTCTTTAAAACACAGTCACAGACATGGTATTGAAATCAGTTTCCCCTCATATTGATAGGATGACTAATATTTGCAAATGTTTGCTTCATGTTTTCATTAGACGTTTT
Source organism: Psammomys obesus (assembly GCF_907164565.1). Classification (NCBI taxonomy): domain Eukaryota; kingdom Metazoa; phylum Chordata; class Mammalia; order Rodentia; family Muridae; genus Psammomys; species Psammomys obesus. The sequence continues at coordinate 51,025,326 of NW_026591086.1, forward strand.
ACCTTTAGATATTCTATGTTCATGTACAATTATGATTTGTCTATAGACAAAATATAGATACTTAACTGCCTAAGTTTATGGACAGAAGAATAAGAATAGAGGAATTTTAATCCAATAACATGGCTGTTCTGTAAAGGGATCACATCTAAAGTCTTAGCTCTATGTGATCCAGATGAAATATACACAAGCTCTTAGTACACATCTATAATCCCTCTGTCTGGAATATAGACACATCTTTAGTACACACCTTTGATCCCAGGAAATGATGTCTATTGAGGGACAAATTCAGGAATCAGAGAAAGATTTGACAGAATGAGTCAGAGATAGGATACACCTAATACACAAAAGCATACAGAAAAGAAAAAGTATTTAAAGAGCTGCACAGAGAGACTACAAACACATTTTGGAGACAGTACAGAGATTTCATGGAGATAGTACAGTAGAGTTCAAAAGTACAGTACAATTCCGTATAGTTCAGTAGAGTACAGTTGAGTTCATCAGGTCAGTGTGTGGAGTTCAGAAGTAGTTTTTCCAAGCACAGCAAATCAGTGAGAAGTGGAGTTCAGAAGTAGTTTTTCCAAGCACAGCAAATCAGTGAGAAGTGGAGAAATGCCAGTTTGAGTCAGTTGTCTTGGAAAGGAGTTTTGAGCCAGCTGAGTTGTACCAGCCAGCCAGAGTTCAGAAAGATCTAGAAAGGGTGAACTTATTCAGGAGTAGGTCTTGGAGGTTGAATACATTCTAGGCCTAGGTTAGCAGAGAGAGGCTAGAAGCTAAAGCCTTCAAAGTCCAGGGTTAGATTTTATGGAGGCTAGAAGGTTCAAAGCCTATGCTTAAGGATAGTTAGAAATGCTCTGGGCTCAGCCTAAGCCATGTATTCTCTCTTTCTGTCTGTCTGTCTGTCTGTCTATCTTTCTTGGTTTATTATTTATTACAATTTATTCACTTTGTATCTTGGCTGTAGCCCCCTCCCTCATCTCCTCCCTGCCCCACCCTCCCTTCCTCTTCTCTCCTTATGCCCCTCCTCTAGTTGACTGATAGGAGAGGTCCTCAGTTTGGATATTGCTCTCACATCACCACCTCGTTTAAAAAATAAAGGCAAAGTTTATAAATAAGTTTATTTTTAAAAGCAGTACCATTTATATAGATAGCATCCTTTATATTCCCAATAGTATGTTAAGTTTGCATAAGCATAATATTTTTAAAGGTCATAGAACAGATCAGACCAGAGTCCTGGAAATAGACACTACAGGGATAGGAAAAAGATGGTACTTGTGTACATAGTTCACTGGGAACACCATGTCTCCAACTTAGAAGAAAGTAGCTTAATTACAGTGACTGACATGTAGTCACTCTGCTCTTCCTTACAAAACATGCTATGCTTTACTGCCTGGCATTTCACAGTGTAGGCGCAGAAAGGTCTTAGCTCCTACATGTAGTTTGTTTGTTAGTCATGATGACAAAACACCTGACAGAAGCAGCCTGAGGGAAGAAAGACTCATTTTGTGGAAAGTTTAAAAGTACAGGCATCATGTTAAGAAGACACGCAGAGATTCAAAGTGACCACACTGGGTAGCTGGCCTATGACAGCTTTGCCGAGCAGGAAGGAGAGCAGAGTGCTGGATCACAGGTGGCTTTCTCTTTTCTCCACGTTTATCCATTCTGGGTCCCTAGCCTATGGGATGCTGCTACTCAGATTGAGGTGGACCTTCTCTCCTCTGTTATCTTTTCTAGAAAAGCCCGAATGCAACCTCTTATGGAAATCCTAAAGCCAACCAAACTGTCAATAAAGATATACCACTATGCGTGGTTGTAAAGATTAAAATGGTTGAGGACAAGATATACCAAAATAAAAATAGCAGCTCCCATCAACATTTGTGTCAGTATATCTAGAACAAGATCAGGATGTACACTATTATACTCTGTGGTATAAGTCTTAGCAAATAATTTAACAGATGCTGTAGTTGTGAACTCTTTCTTACAACATCACATCTTTGAATACTTTGTTGCTGTTGTTTGGCAAAGTTGTGGAGCTTTTATGAGGTAAAGCTTTGCTTCAGGAAGTGAGAATTTCAAGTCAAGCACTAAAGTTGTGGAACTCCTATGAGGTAAAGCTTTGATTCTGGAAGTGAGAATTTCAAGTCAAGCACTGAAATTTTGTAATCTCTGCCTCACTTCCTGTTTCTTCTTCTTCCTGTTGTATTTGTAATGTGTTCCTCACTCTCCATTTCCTGTCAGCATACCTTTCCTTCTATAATGGATTGTCCCCTCCCCCACTGCCAATCTCAGAGCCACCAAAAGAAAACACACCATCTACACACCCTCGTTTGATTTTTGATGGCATTCTGAAACAAGAAAAGTAACTAATAGTTACTATTAGAAACCATTTTACATAAAGTTATCTTTGCAGTTTGAATTTATGCTTTTCCAGAAGGAGTATAATTCTGTTTGTGGTTTTGAATACTGCATTGTGGGTTTTCACTGGATTAGGGTGAAGTCTGATATCTCCCAATAGCCATTTGTTTGCACTCTGTCTATTGTAACGGACTTTTACTCAGCAAGGTGCTAAAATCTCCCTCCCCCTTATCTGGTTGACCCCATATTTTGTAAGGAGTGTCACATTGCCCTCAAGGAAGAACACAGGTCAGACTCTTTCCTGATAAGAAAACCTGTTCAGTTAGCTATCTATTCCTAGAACTATCCCACTCTGATATGGAATTTAGTCCTTAGCATTAACCTTCAATTGTACTTGAAGATTTCCCTTTTACGCCTAGGATAATTAAGTCCTGTGTCCTTCCTCTAGCGATAGGACCATGCTATTGCATGGAAAATGAGGCACTGTACTACTACAGCAAACCAAGTATCACTGACCCGCTAGACCCAAGCGAATTAAGCACATTCACACTCAAAATCCCTCCCACTGCACAAGGTTTACAAATCCCTAATTTCAAATAAATATCCTGCTTGGTTTGCATGCTGCTTGATACCATCCGCCTACCACTATGGCAGTCTCAGATTCCTCATCTATCCCCCAGTGTGCCAAGTCTCACTGGGCCTGCCCTCTAGTCTGCAGGGCCTGGGCTCCCTTGGGCCTGGGCCTCACCAGGCCTGTGTCTTGGCTGCAAGTCCATCAGATGTGGGCTTTGACCCATATCTTTGCGGTGCTTAGCATAGCAGCTTAACCAAGAACTGTATCTCTTTGGTATCTCCGTAGTTTTTGGAATGCCCAAGTTTCTACTGCCACTGGTAATCTCATTCTAAAAGAGCTAGCTAGCTGTAACACTGTGAAAAATTATCTCCATATCCCTGACTATCAATCATGGACCTTGCCCTAAAGCATTCTAGTTGACCCTGGGAGAAAGTAACCCCAGTTCTCCATCAGGAAGCCAGTTCTAGGCCAGAGCTGAGATACAGGACACCTCTGAACAGAGAAAGACACTGCATTAATATTAGCAGTTTTACCACAGAGTCTGAAAGATACAGCATCTCTTTTCGATTAGCTTACAGAAGCTTAGTTAATGATACCATTTTTTTTTCATATAATCTAGAAAGATTTCCTTGTATTTCTGTTTTTTTTTTCCTTATTTTTTACTTCAAATATTAAAGGAATATGGTTTGGAAAAGACTAGACTGAAAATCAGAAAAAGTTTGCATAATACACTATATAAAAAATTTTAAAACTTTTTATGAATCATTTATATATGCCAGTAAGCTTGAGTCTCAATAGACTAACTTACACAACAGAGATGTTGTCTTACCAATCATTTGTCACAGGTTTTATGTTGATAAACCTATAAACATAAATCATGCATGAGACTATTTTAATTGTTAAAACACTTGGGATAGCTGTTGTTTTAAATTTTTTTTTTTCATATAATATGACACAATAAACATTAACTCAAGGATGAAACATGATTTAATTATATTTACATAAAATAAATACGTTTTATATTGGGAGGGATACTTGGAGAAATATTTATGCGCTGCATTCAGTTTTCAATTTATTATTCTTTGAAAATTTCATACATAGATGAATACAATGATTTTTATAGCATCCATACTTCCCTTTCCTCTTTCTGAGAATCAGCCCAATATATTTTCTGCCTAGCGTCACGTCCTCTTTAATCTTTCCCTTAAAGTAAGCCTCTGAATCTTGTTAGGGCTGTCTACATGTCAGGTAATCCAGTAACCTACTGTGGTCACATCCTAAAGAGAAGTGACTGACCCTCCCCACAGGAGCTGTCATTGCAGCTAGGTATAAGCCTTCAGGAGCACCTCCTCCTTCAATTCTAGAATTTTTTGACTAGTTGGTTTGTGTTGTGCAGGTGTTATGCATATTACCACAACTGCGGAAAATCATCTGGATATATGCCATGTCCAGAAGGCAGCACTTTACGTAACTCCTCTCCTTCCTTTGCTTTAACCTTGGGAGCAGGGAAGATAAATATGCTCTAGGATGGCTGAGTACTCAACATGGCTTCTTTAAGAAAAGAAAAGAAAAAGAAATATTTTTATTGATTATTGGGAAATCTCACATCATGCATCCTAATAAAGCTCACCTCCCAGTCTTTTTGTGTCTGCCCCGATCTCTGTCACCCCCCTTTACCTACTCAATACCCACCCACCCCCAAGAAAAAGAAGAAAAGGGTAAAGAGAAGTCCATTTTGTATTCTCCATATATTGATTGGAGCATGATCACATTCTTAGTGGCCAGGGGTGATGAGTCTTTCTTTGCCTGCATCTGTGTCAGAAGCCATCAACTAAGGAGAGTCCTGTGGTGGCCAAAGAGGGGCCAACTCTCTCATGAGGAGCATGACCAGCTCACAAACCCATGGACATTAACACGACTTTGGGTGGGAGCCCATATCTTGGATATCCACATGAACCACAGTGGTCCTTCAAGAAGACCATTCCAGAAAGCAAACCTTATCTTGTGACTCAATTTTACACAGAGCCAGAGCTATCCAGTGGCAGAACACTGTTTGGAAGCTGGGTCTGCATCTGCATAAGCTCTAGACTGTTGTAGACCATCCTGTCAACCCACTGAGCAATGGCAGTGTGTCTACTTCAGGCCTCTCTCTCACATGTGGTTGCTATCATGTCTCCAGCTCCACCTCTCTCCGTGGCACATGCCTGGCTCCATTTTTCTATCCTTTCCACTTCCCCATAACCTATTTGTTCACTGCAGTGGCGTCTGTCACCTGTTGGGATCCGTAAGCAGGCATCTCTATGGACATCTCCAAGGGAACTGAGGAACCGGATATCGGGCATCTGAGAGGCCACCTACGGACTACCTAAGACCATCTGAAACCACCTGCACATGCTCTGGGTTGCCTTATATGAAAACTTGAAGCCCCTCCTCTCTCTCTCTCTCTCTCTCTCTCTCTCTCTCTCTCTCTCTCTCTCTCCCTTATTTCTCTTCTGCCCTGCCCAGAGGCAGTTTTTGTGACTCCTTCCCTTAATAAACCTCCCACATGGAAGCAGTCACATGGCGTGATTTTGAACCCACTATGTAACTCCGTTGCACAATCCTAGCACTACCCTGAACTAATAGGGCAGGGTGATACTTGGGTGTCTTCTGCTGCCCCTCCCCGCCCCCCAGCTGAAATGAGGGGTTGGTACCCTCTGATAGCTTCTTATATGCTCTTTGAAGAGCATGAGTCTCTGTATTAGGCACTACACTCTGCTGTAGGAACCTTCTCTAACCAGGGCTAGGAGTAGTATCAAGTTTGAACATTAGTTTATAGAGTTTTTATTTATTAAAAGTAGACAGAGTAAATAAAATTATATAGGAAACACATCTGATATGCTATCCACAATACACAAATAAATTCAATCCTCACTAATAAAACATGCAACATAATATTAAATGTTAACATATTTGAATAGCTACTTCTTCAAAGAAAACACAAATGACAAGGATTTATAGATAAATATCATCTCTAATTAGTTATGAAAATATATATTGAACAACTTTAATATAGCAGGTAACATCACAGCTCTGCTGAACACATTGTCAAGTATGGAGAGCTATTAGCTGATGTTACATAATAGGATAGACATTCACTTTGGAAGATTTTTAAGTCTCTAGTTTTATTACACAATCTTTTTTCATTCAATTTTTTATTTTTTTACATTAATTACACTTTATTCGCTTTGCATCCCAGTTGTAGCCCCCTCCCTCATTCCCTCCCAATCCCACTCTCCCTCCTTCATCTCCTCCCATGCCCCTCTCAACAATTTTAAATTTTAGAAAATGTCTCAAACAACCTGAATAGAATAATTATTTCAACCCAAAATTCTACAAATTTATGTTTACAAATATATACACACTTTGACACACATGGACAAAGCAGTGTTACTAAGCATAAATAGGAAAAAAATCCATTAAACCATAAAAGGTGTATAAGAATATTAAATACATGTTATTAACACAAAGAAACCAGTGTTTATTAGGCTAAGCATTATATTATTCAAAGAGAACATTTGGTAGAATGCAAGGCTGTATAGTCCTGTCAAAGACCTTAGGAACTACAATAGATGGAGGAGAAGTTAGTTTTATTTCATTGAAGCAGTCTTCTATCATTGTGTAAGCATGCAAGGGTATCTTATATTGTCAAAATATCTTGAATGTGCAATGTTGTAAAAGCATCCTAACATATATACTTGTGAGTGGCAGTTACATTAATTAATTTTGTAAAGTACATTACCTGGAAGAAATGTGTGTGGATAGTGAGAGCCACCTGTGCATCTGGGAAGAAGAGAAGCGTACAGACGGTCTGATCCTACTCTATTATTTTTTCTGTGCATTGAAATCGTTAACTAAAATTTTATATTTTAAAAATCCTTTGAGCCATCTGTGCCAGACATGTCACATCAAGAGTCACATACTGACTGAGAAATAGTTTTTCTCTTGCTTCAAATTCTCACAGAAACTGTTTTTATTTCTTTTAGACCCCAGGACATCAGAGAATTAGAGCTGCTTGCTTTTAATGCATATTCAAGGTGTACTGAGGAATACTTTCCTCACCAAAATATTTCCTCACCACTGTTCCACACCAAAGATTTTCTAAGAGAGGACACTTGAATAGAACATTCCTAGTGTGTTTGACATGCTCATTTCTTCTCACTTACTGTAGGCACTTTCAATTGATCATTTAGATGTGAATGGCAGATATGATAGAATGCAGCAATCTTAAATACCTAAAAGTGGTAATGGATTTCATTCACTATGTTTTTTCTCTGTTAATTTATAAGTCAAAACAAATGCTTAAATTGCAAATTATTTCTAAAGTAATTGCTGATGTTTCCCTATATTTAATTGTCAAAAATAAATTTTAAATTTATATATGTAGAGATTACTGTATTATTTGTTATAAAATTAATCATTTGACTTAATTTAAAATATTATCCCTTGATCTACAAATAAAATGAAACAATAAATCCAGAATTCACATCTCTACAATTTCTTTTTTTTTTTTATTTTTATTTTATTTTTCTTTTTAGTTACATTTTGTTAACTCTGTGTCCCAGCTGTATCCCGCTCCCTCATTCCCTCCCCAACCCCACACTCCCTCCCTGGTCTCCTCCCTGCCCCTTTCCAAGTCCCCTGATAGGGGAGGACCTCCTCCCCTTTCATCTGACCCTGTTTTATCAGGTATCTTCAGGGCTGGCTGCAAAGTCCTCCTCTGTGGCCTAACAGACTGCTCCTCCCCTGGGGTGGGGGTCAAACAGCCTGCCCTTGAGATCCTATTAGAAATAGTCCGTGTTCCCCTTACTTTGGAAAACTACTTGGTTACTGAGCTACCACAGGCCACATCCGAGCAGAAGTTCTAGGTTATATCCATAGATGGTCCTTGGTTGAGTGTCAGTCTCAGAAAAGACCCTGTGCCCAGATATATTTGGTCCTTGTGGAGCTCCTATCCTTTCCATATCATACTAACTTCCCTTCTTTCATATGATTCCCTGCACTCTGCCGAGGGTTTGGTTATGAGTCTTAGTGTCTGCTTTGAAACACTGCTAGGTAGAGTCTTTCAGATGCGTTTTGTGATAGACTCCTGTCATAAGTTCAATGCACATCCCATTTGTCTTTCTAAATGAGGATTAATCACCTTCGCCTGTGTCCACTTTCTTGATTATCTTCTTTAGGTGTGTAAATTTCATTATGTTTATCATGTCTTGTAGGTCTATATAAGCGAGTATATACCAAGTTTGTCTTTCTCCTTCTGGGATACTTCACTCAGAATGATCTTTTCTAGATCCCACCACTTGCCTGCAAATTTCATGATTTCTTCCTTTTTGATTGCTGAGTAGTATTCCATTGTGTAAAAATACCACAGTTTCTGTATCCATTCCTCCGTTGATGGACATCTGGGTTGTTTCCAAGTTCTGGCTATTACAAATAAAGCTGCTATGAACATGGTTGAACAAATGTCCTTGTTGTGTACTTGAGCAAATTTTGGGTATATACCTAGGAGTGGTATAGCTGGGTCTTGAGGTAGCACTACTCCTAGTTGTCTGAGAAAGCGCCAGATTGACTTCCAGAGTGGTTGAACCAGTTTACATTCCCACCAGCAATGGAGGAGGGTTCCCTTTTCTCCACAACCTCTCCAGCATGTGCTATCACTTGAGTTTTTCATCTTGGCCATTCTGATGGGTGTAAGGTGATATCTCAGGGTCGTTTTGATTTGCATTTCCCTAATGGCTAATGAGGTTGAGCATTTCTTTAAGTGTTTCTCTGCCATTCGACGTTCCTCTTTCGAGAATTCTCTGTTTAGCTCTGTTCCCCATTTTTTAAGTAGATTACTTGGTTTGTTGCTTTTCTGCTTCTTTAGTTCTTTATATATACTTGATATTAGCCCTCTGTCAGATAAAGGGTTGGTGAAGATTCTTTCCCAATCTGTAGGCTGTCTATTTGTTTTGATGACAGTGTCTTTTGCTTTACAGAAGCTTTTCAGTTTCATGAGGTCCCATTTATTGATTGTTGCTCTTAGAGCCTGTGCTGTTGGTGTTCTGTTCAGGAAGTTGTCTCCTGTGCCAATGAATTCTAGGCTGTTTCCCACTTTTTTTTCCAGCTGATTTAGAGTATCTGGTTTTATGTTGAGGTCCTTGATCCACTTGGACTTTAGTTTTGTGCAGGGTGATAGATATGGATCTATTTTCATTTTTCTGCATGTAGACATCCAGTTGGTCCAGCACCATTTGTTGAAGATGCTGTCTTTTTTCCATTGAATGGATTTGGCTTCTTTGTCAAATATTGAGAATTCATAGGTGTGTGGGTTTATTTCTGGGTCTTCTATGCGATTCCATTGATCCTCCTTTCTGTTTCTATGCCAATACCATGCAGTTTTTATTACTGTTGCCCTGTAGTACAGCTTGAGATCGGGAATGGAGATACCTCCAGATGATCTGTTGTTGTACAGGATCGTTTTGGAGATTCTGGGTTTTTTGTTTCTCCATATGAAGCTGAGAATCTTTTTTTCAAGGTCTGTAAAGAATTGAGTTGGTATTTTGATGGGAATTGCATTGAATCTGTAGATTGCTTTTGGCAGGATGGCCATTTTCACAATGTTAATCCTACCAATCCATGAGCACGGGAGATCTTTCCATCTTCTGAGATCTTCTTCAATTTCTTTCTTCAAAGACTTGAAGTTTTTCTCAAATAGGTCTTTCACTTGCTTGGTTAGAGTCACACCAAGGTACTTTATGTTGTTAGTGGCTATTGTGAAGGGTGTTGTTTCCCTAATTTCTTTCTCAGCCTTTTTGTCTTTGGTATACAAGAGGGCCTCTGATTTTTTTGAGTTGATTTTGTATCCTGCCACTTTGCTGAAGGTGTTTATCAGCTGAAGAAGTTCTCTGGTTGAATCTTTGGGGTCGCTCATGTATACTATCATATCATCTGCAAATAGTGACACTTTGACCTCTTCCTTTCCGATTTGTATCCCCTTGATCTCCTTTAGTTGTCTTATTGCTCTGGCTAGGACTTCAAGTACAATGTTAAAGAGATATGGAGAGAGTGGGCAGCCTTGTCTTGTCCCTGATTTCAGTGGAATTGATTTAAGTTTCTCTCCATTGAGTTTGATGTTGGCTATAGGCTTGCTGTATATTGCCTTTACTATCTTTAGGTATGTGCCTTGTATCCCTGATCTCTCCAAGACTTTAAACATAAATGGGTGCTGGACTTTGTCAAATGCTTTTTCAGCATCTAAGGAGATGATCATGTGGTTTTTCTCCTTCATTTTGTTTATGTGGTGGATTACATTGATGGATTTCCGTATGTTGAACCACCCTTGCATTCCTGGGATGAAGCCTACTTGGTCATGGTGGATGATATCTTTGATGTGTTCTTGGATTCGGTTTGCAAGTATTTTATTGGGTATTTTTGCATCAATGTTCATAAGAGAGATAGGTCTGAAGTTCTCTTTTTTTGTTGGATCTTTGTGTGGTTTAGGTATCAAAGTGACTGTGGCTTCATAGAATGAGTTTGGTAGTGTTCCTTCTGTTTCTATTTTATGGAATAGTTTGAGGAGAATTGGTGTTAGTACTTCTTTGAAGGTCTTGTAGAATTCTGCGCTGAAGCCATCTGGTCCAGGGCTTTTTTTGGAGGGGAGACTGTTAATGACTGTTTCTATTTCCTTGGGAGATATAGGACTATTCAGTCTTTCTACCTGATCTTGACTTAATTTTGGTAGATGGAATCTGTCAAGAAAGTTATCCATTTCATTTAGATTTTCAAATTTTGTGCCATATAGGCTTTTGTAGTATGACCTAATAATCGTTTGGATTTCCTCAGTGTCTGTAGTTATGTCCCCATTTTCCTTTCTGATTTTGCTGATTTGTATGGTTTCTCTCTGCTTTTTAGTTAGTTTGGCTAAGGGTTTGTCTATCTTGTTGATTTTCTCAAAGAACCAGCTTTTTGTTTCATTGATTCTTTGGATAATTTTATTTGTTTCTAATTGATTGATTTCTGCCCTTACTTTGATTATTTCCAGCCGTCTGCTCCTCTTGGGTGTATCTGCTTCTTTTTTTTCTAGGTTTTTCAGTTGGGCCATTAAGTTGTTTGTATGTGATGTTACAGATTTCTTCTTGTAGGCACTTAGTGCTATAAATTTTCCTCTGAGCACTGCTTTCAATGTGTCCCATAAATTTGGGTATGTTGTGCCTTCATTTTCATTGAATTCTAGAAAGTCTTTAATTTCTTTCTTTATTTCTTCCTTGACCCAGCTGTCATTGAGTAGTAAGTTGTTCAGTTTCCATGTGCGTGTCGGCTTTTTGTTGTTTCTGTTGTTGTTGATGTCCAGCTTTAGTCCATGGTGGTCAGATAGTATACAAGGGATTATTTCAATCCTTTTGTATCTGTTGAGGCTTGCTTTGTGACCAACTATATGGTCTATTTTGGAGAAGGTTCCATGTGGTGCTGAAAAGAAGGTGTACTCTTTTGAGTTTGGGTGCAAAGATCTGTAGACATCTATTAGGTCCATTTGATTTAGGGATTCTGTGAGTGCTTTCATTTCCCTATTTGGTGTCTGTCTGGTTGATCTGTCCCTCGATGAGAGTGGGGTGTTGAAGTCTCCCACTATTAAGGTATTAGGATCAATGTATGATTTAAGCTTTAATATTGTTTCATTTACGAATGTAGGTGCTCTTGTATTTGGGGCATAGATATTCAAAATTGTGATGTCCTCTTGTTGGATTTTTCCTTTGATGAGAATATAGTGGCCCTCCTTATCTTTTTTGATTAACTTGGGTTGAAAGTCTATTTTATTAGATATTAGGATGGCTACTCCAGCTTGTTTTCTGGAACCATTTGCTTGAAAAACATTTTTCCAGCCCTTTACTCTGAGGTAGTGTTTATCTTTGTTGCATAGGTGTGTTTCTTGGATGCAACAGAATGTTGGGTCCTGTTTCCGTAACCATTCTGTTAGCCTGTGTCTTTTTATTGGTGAGTTGAGTCCATTAATATTGATAGATAATATTGACCAATGCATGTTAGTTCCTTGTGTAATGGAGTCGATGATCTTACCTTGTTTCATTGCTTGTTTTCTTTTCATTTTTGTTGGGACATTATCTGTATGCCCTGTTTTCTTGGGTGAATTCGTTTTCGTTGGATTGGAGTTTTCCTTCTAGTATCTTCTGTAGGGTTGGTTTGCTGTATAGATATTGCGTAAATTTAGTTTTGTCATGGAATATTTTGTTTTCTCCATCTATGTTGATTGAAAGCTTTGCAGGGTATAGTAGTCTGGGTTGACATTTGTGATCTCTTAGAGTCTCCATGATGCTTGCCCAGGCCCTTCTGGCTTTCATAGTTTCTGATGAGAAGTCTGGTGTGATTCTGATAGGTCTACCTTCATATGTTACTTGGCCTTTTTCCCTTGCTGCTTTTAATATCTTTTCTTTGTTCTGTAGATTTAGTGTTTTGACTATGATGTGACGTGATGTGTTTCTTTTCTGGTCTAGTCTATTTGGTGTTCTGTAGGCCTCTTGTATATTTATGGACATCTCTTTCTTTAAGTTGGGAAAATTTTCTTCTATGATTTTTTTGAAAATATTTTCTGGACCTTGGAGCCTGGAGTCTTCTTTTTCATCAATTCCTATTATTCTTAGATTTTGTCTTTTCATAGCATCCTTGATTTCTTGGATATTTTGTGATTGGAATTTTTCTGATTTTACTTTTTCTTTGAGAGAAGTATCAATTTCTGCAAGTGTGTCTTCAGCTCCAGAGATTCTCTCTTCCATCTCTTGTATTCTGTTGGTGATGCTTACTTTTGTGGTTCCTGATCTTTTCTCCAAGTTCTCCAGCTCAAGAGTTTTCTCACTTTGTGTTTTCTTTATTGATTCTAATTCTGTTTTCATGCCTTGCACCATTTCTTTTATGTGTTTGAATTTGGATTCCTGTCTCTCTACGATGGACTCTATTTCTTTGTTCATTTCCTTTTTGTATGCCACTAATTTCTTCTCTACTTGTGCCTCTATTTGTTTGGCTATGTTTGCCTGTGTTTCTTTAAGGGTTTTGTCTATTTCTTCTTTCTTTACCTCCAATTGACTGGCCATCTCTTTGAAAGATTTGTTCATTTCCTCCTTATGAGCCTCAAATAATTGAGCAAGCATGGCTTTAAGGTCATTTTCCTGTGCTTCTGATGAATTGGAATATCCATCGATTTTGGGGTTTGCTGGTGAAGTCATGATGTCCTGATTTATGTTGGAAATGTTCTTTCGCCTACCCCTGGCCATTGGCTTATCTGAGACCTTCCCTGTTTGTTTTTGGATTCAGCCGATCAGACTGGTACTGTCTCTCTCTCGAGTCTGGAGAATTCTTCAGGAAGTTGAGAGAGGTCCCGTGTCCTTAGCGTATGCTGAGGACTAGCTGTACCTGTGGGAGGAAAGTACGCAGGCGCAAACAGAGGCAAATGCAAGCGTGCGTGCGTGTGTGTGTATATGTGTGTGTGTGTGTGTAAGTGGGTGTGGGCGTGTGTCTCGAGGGACAGAGTGATGGCTAATGTTGAACCCTTGAGTGTGTGGGAGGGGCTCTGCAATGTATATGTCGCAGGCGCTAGTGATGATCGCAGCGCAATTTCTGGCATTAACTGCCTTAACTCCTCAATTAGACCCACCGAGCAGGAACTTCAATGTTCCAAGTGCCCCTCTGTTTCCCAAAGTGGGTATATGGGTGGGAGGGGTTTCGATGCCTGGCTTCTGTTTTAGAAGAAGCCAGGATCAGTGGAGCTGCAGATTCTCAAGGGTGCACTCACTTACAGGCAGGACACTTGGCAGAAATCGGCGTATCTGGGCTGTCTGCTCTCTGGTTTGGCCCTGCTTCTTTGATGTGCTCCGCCAGTTCCGTGCTGCTGTCACTGCCAGGTTATGAGGTCTTGCTGCAGCTGGAGATTTCAGGGTGGTCACGTCAGTGGGAACGGGGTAACCAGCCTTTCTGTTCTCTGGTTTGGCCCTGGTTAGTCTTAAACTGGAGGGCTGATGTGCCCCGCCAGCTCAGTGCTGCTCTGCCGCCAGGTTAGAAAGTCCCGCTGTAACTGGAGACTGGGTTGCTAGTCCAGATGCTTTCTGGGAAGTCCTGGGGTCTCTTTACTGTGCTCTCCAAGCTTCGGAGGCCCAGCGCCTGGTGTGTCTAGCTTGTATGGCGTTTCTGTCTGGTTTTGGTGAGTATATAGCGTATTCTCTGTCACTGTGGTATTGGGCGGGCCGTACCGTCAGTGATCGCGATCCTGCGGAGCTAGTATGGCGTCTAGCAGACTCGGGCCCTGGGAGGATGGTGCAGCTGCCGCAGGTGAATCTGGGGCTCCGAGACACAGTACTGCTGGCCTTTGCCGATAAAGGACTTGGGGCTCAGCCTCAGTGGCTGCAGCCCCCAGGCAGTTAGGTCTGCGCTGAGAAAGGGGAGTCCGCTGTGCCGAGGAGGAGGGAGGTCTGAGGGAGGGGAGTGCCGAGAGATCAAAGGATCGTTTCTCACCTTCCCCAAACAAGTCCCTGGGTGACCCGAGACCAAGGTTTTCACCTCCGGCGATGTTCCCTGTTGTTTAGAAAGTCTCTCCGTTGTTTCCCTGGCTTCAGAAGTTCTTCCACTCATCAACTCAGAACTTTTTCTCTTCCACAGCTTGGAAACTGTGTGTGCTAGTCGCCATCTTGGCTCCGCCCCCCATCTCTACAATTTCTATAAAGCCATAAAGTCAAGTGAAAGGGAGCCTGTTTCAAGATCAGTCTAAGCCAATCTCAACACAGATTAACAGCGCATTTGCATACACACTATAAATGAATTTCACACATGAAAAATCTTCAAATACAGATCAAATTGATTTAAACATATGCTTATTTTTCAAACTGGAGATTTCTCATCTTATTAATGTCCTTCAGTTCTCTGAACACAGGTGAGGCTGACCCTGCACGAGGTCACAACAGGCAGGGAAGTGAACCACGAAGAGATGAGAGTGAAAGCTTGCTTCAGAGAGATGTTGTCAAGCTGGAGTACATTTCTAGGGAGTCTGATGACAGAGGTTTACTGTCAACAGATTTAAACGCAGTAAGATAAGGGAAAAAGTTTTCTGGTGTAATATAACCTTAGTGCACAAGAAAGCATAATTACACTGAAACTCAACTCAAGGTATACTTCATTTCTGGAACTCCAAAAGATGGATTCTAGAGATAAGCTACCTGCATTAGCTTGAGGGCCTAAGGAAGGATTTGGCAAAATCTCAGACATACAGGTAGTGTAGAGGTCATTTACACTGTTAGGTGTTTGTAGGAGTGATACCTAATATTATCACTTAGGGTCATTTGGATTGCTAGCCACCTCCAGTCTTTGTTGTAGGAGCTTGATACTGCCTGGCTCAACAGATATCATAGATCACCAGGCTCTTAATAAATTCTAATTCCCAGCTTTCTGGATAGAAGAACAGACTTTACCATTGGGCTTTTCCCATTGGAAAGACAATCCTGTGTGCTTAACATTTCTGGTTACTCTAGAGATATTTTAGTAAATAAAAGAGTGTGTGTTTGGCTGTATAATGTTTATTATTAGCCTTAAGATTATGACGGTGGTAATATTTAACCTGCTATCACAAATAATAATACACAGACACCTTTTAGATTTTATAATTGCCTATTTACCTTGGGCCATGCAGGTATTTCATTTACGCTGTCTCAATAACTTCACTGTCCATCTCCCAGCCCCCATCCAATGCCTTCTACCTTAATCATACCCATCTGGACGATCTTCCGTCCATAATCTTATGAATAACTACTTTTATTCTTCATCTGTGCCTTTCCACCCCTTTATTGGAGTCCTTCCTCCCAGCTCAAGTGGTTCCATCTCCACTTGACCCATTGTGGCCTCATCCTTCCTTCTTTATTCCTAACTGTAGCCCTGGGAAACTTAGCCATGCCTACCCCATTCTGCCCTGCCTGGGTGTAGGCCATTTAATCAACCAATCAGATATAATGACTTAGGCAGTTTTAGAGAACAAGGATAGGTTTACACAAGGATAGGTTTAACCAGATCTTGACGGCCAGTTTCAGCCTATCCTCCAATGTAGAGATCTGTGAATGCAAGGACATTTGTTCAGTGCTTCCAACAAACACATTAATGAGTAGTATCTGAACTTCTAATATGTATAAATTTTTGTTAAATATACTTTCTGGATAAAGCAGATTATAAATTATTTTTAATTTGGCTTTTATCTCGATTGTTTAAATTGGAAATTTACCTCTTAAATAACATATCAAGACATGTATCTGCTGATACATGATTGAACCAGAAAAAATACCAATTTTTATTATTCAATATATACAAATATATATATATATAATTATAGTTTAGAAAAAAATGGGGAAAACAAATGACTTCTCTATGATCATAAAATTTATACAAAGGTTTAATCAAAATTATTTCAGAAATAGCATGTTCTCAGAAAAATAACCTTTCCAAGGAAACTTTAATACCCATAAATGTTAAATAGCCTCTTAGTATCTTATGCAATATACTTAGTGAATTAAAACATCTGTGCTCTTAAAAAATAGACTAACAATGCTGCTTTGATACAGCTTGGGTGTTTTTATAATGTGTGAAGCACTCTACTTTGTGAGAGTATGAAACTTTAACCTCTCAGAGCTGTGAGCATGTGGACATCTTTAGGTCAGAATCCACAAAATGTATGATGTCAAGAGGAACATATTTAGACACAGAAATTACATGTAAGCACTTAACTTTAGATAGAATGTAGAAAATAATAACCAGCTCTATTTTATTTGCAACCTCTGCCAGTTGCCTCAGTGATTAAAAAATAATGTACATTGATCTAAAAAAATCTGGATGATTAATAGTGTTTTATGTGTACATGGTGTATCTGTAAATTAGCCTATGTGTTTGCAGTTTTAGACCAAAACTTTTGGGAAACTGTACACTTGGCATGGCATGCAATGAAGCAAGAATGCACACACGTTTTTGCATTTGTTTTATCTGTAAAGAAATAATGTATAAATAATGTAAAGAAAGCATGTAGCAGGACTCTTCAGGATAAAAAAATGCTATTAATATGGAAACATTAAACAGTGATTTAGAAATTCCTTTTAACTACATGCTTCTTTCATTTACTTCATGTTTTCTTAAAATATACGTAAGTAATTCTCAAAATAAGTTACCCTCATTTCCAGGAAATATTTGTGTTTCAATGTAATTTATTTTTACACTGTTTATGGAGATTTGGGAGCTGTACAAAAAGAAGAGCAAAGTTAAAACTTTGCCACTGAAAGGTTTTGGAATTTACTAATATTCTGATAATTGAGAAATAATTCATCTGTTGATGAACATGTCTTAGCAACTGTCATATTTATTTTTCAGAAAGATACAAAACTTTAAAATATCAAGTTATTTTTTTCTTGAAGTACATTACAGCTATTCAATGCTATAAGAGCATTGAATAGGTGCCTAGAAATTCATGAAAAGGGATTATGGTAAATAAGTTGTGATGTTTAAGGACCGGCTCTGGTTTAATTTTCTTCTCTCACCCTCTTTTTAAGGTTCAAAAAGACAATACTTGTGTTGATTACCTACTTTTTGTTGTAATTGTAAGACACTTTCCCGTGAACAGCGTCTGTCTCTTAATCACACATAGCAGCAGGTACCGAGCAATTGATCTGCCCCGTTCTCACTCTGAGCCACATGCACAAAAGGAACTACATGAAGCAAAACACTAATGAGTTTTAAAGTAAATGAGGGGGAGTTTTTTTTTTTTTCCACTTGAATTAACAAGGATAGAAAACTTAATGGAAAGGCACTCTGAACTTGTGTATTCTAATTAATACAGGCTATTTTTGTTGTGAGTTGCTCTTGCTGCTGATGTTAATTACCACTTTAAAGAAAGTATTTCAGAAATATAGTATATAAAGAAAAAAAAAGACTGTTCTTCAGAAAAGGTTATTATACATTTCTTTGGCTATATAACAATAGAAGATTTATTTCTTATAATTAAAGTAGAACAGAGCCAATTGAAGGGAAGCTAGACAGAAAGAAGGTGATGAGGGATTTCGACAGGTACTGGAAGAGCTGGATGATTAAGAAAAAAATGTTATTTATGAAAATATCATAATAAAACTCTTTACTTTCTGTGTTGATTCAAAAATAATTAAAAGAAGAGTGTGTTCTGTATCTCAAGCTAGAAATGGTTTTGACTCAGTACAAAGGAGAGCTTCTCACAAGGCCTGAATATTTATTTTAAGATGCTATGACAATTCTCGTCAAACAGAAAAGGACCCACACATTCCTCTACTAACAGTCTCTCCTTGTAAATTAATTAAAATGTCCATAATAGGTCAATTGACATGAAGTTCTTGGTATCTGTCACTTATTCAAATTCCAACATGGGGTCTTATTAAACCCATCTTAGACAGTTGACAGAGAGAGTATCACACTCACCACCAGGAAGCAAATCAGTTTTGTATTACAGAAATATTAAAGGGTCATGGAGTCAGAGCTGAAATGAAGTGACCCTGGACACGGAATCATGTGCATTTAATTCTAGTATTTGAGAAGCTGAAGCAGGAGTTTGAAGCCAGCCTAAGGTTCATTGAGAAACCCTGTGTCAAACTAAGAACTTATACTGACTTACGACCCAAAGTTCTCAAAGAAAAGAAATTATGAAGAAATGATTCTCCATCACAGCTCCCTGTCAATAACTGGAAGTCTTCTACGTTTGGTCTCCACGTAAATTCTGTTCGTGATGGCTGGGGTGTTGAAAGAGAAGGTGGGAGGAAAAATATAAAGAGATCAGCAGAGAGGAAGATGTTTTAAAAAGAGGCACATGTGTTCCTCACAGTGGACCCGAAGAGACCTGAATTCCACAAAAGCCTAAAGTCTTTTGGAAGAGATTTTCAGCTCGTTAGACCAGTTATGAATCAATGGAGAGTATGACCACAGGTATACTTGGCACTACTTAGCCATGCTTATCTCAGGCCCAGGACCTCAAGAGTTGAATTAATAATTGTTAATAATAATAAAGAATGACTCCATGGGTCATTAGGAATGTTTAAGACACAGTAAAAAGTACCCAGGAGTCAGGCTTTAGGTAGCAAGGGTAAGATAATAAAAATGTGAGAATTTTGTGTTTTATTTTTAGCTCTTTTTGGTTCAGATAATAGATAATATTTTTCTTGTATAAATATAACAGACAATATTTTTCGTGTGTAAAGAAATATTTTTCTTGTATAAAGATGATATAGATAGTATTTTTCTTGTGCAAAGAGGCTGGTCTCTGAATTCTCACCTCGACTCTTACATCTGAGAAGTTCCAGGTACTTTGTACAACTGCTGTCTGAGCTGTGTGTTTTCAACATCTTTGTAAGCGATGGCTGTCATCAGGAAGAAACTGGTGGTTGCTGGTGATGGAGCTTGTGGTAAGGCCTGCTTGCTCATAGTCTTCAGCAGAGACCAATACCCAGAAGTCTATGTGGCCACAGTATTTGAAAGCTATGTGGCAGATACTGAAGTGGATGGAAATCAGGTAGAGCTGGCTTTGTGGGACACACCTAGACAGTAAGATTGTGATTGCTTGAGGCCTCTCTCCTGTCCAGACACGGATGTTATATTTATGGGTTTCTCCATCGACAGCCCTGATGGTTCAGAAAACGTCCCAGAAAAATGGACTCCAGAAGTTAATCATTTCTGTCCAAATATGCCCATCGTCCTCGCTGGGGGCAAAAAGGGTCTTCTGAATGGTAAGCACACAGGGCAGGAGTTAGGCCAAATGAAGCAGGGGCCGGTAAAGCCTGAAGAAGGCAGAGATGAGGCAAACAGGATTCACGCTTTTGGGTTAATGGGGTGTTCAGCAAAGACAAAGATGGACTGAGGGAGGTTTTTGAGAAGGCCATGCGAGCTGCTCTGCCAACCAGACGTGGCAAGAAAAAAAATCTGGGTGCCTCATCTATCGAAGCCTTGTGATGACCAGCCTCGTGTGGCTAATTTAAAGTGCTGTTTATTAATCTTAGTGTATGATTACTGGCCTTTTCATGTATCTATAATTTACTTAAGATTGTAAATCAGAAGCCACCTTGCTACTGGTATTTAGAAGCCAACTATGATTATTAATGATGTCCAATCTGTATGACCAGCCAGGGTCTTTTCTGACATTGCTCTAACAGCCCTCTCTGCCCTCCACCTGACACCAGGAGCTAATTCAAAGAATTTCTTAACTTCTTGCTTCTTTCTAGTTAACTTTATTGAACTAGGCTGTAACTACTTTATAGCTAACATGCCCCGCCTATCATCTGTCAGCTGCAAGGTGACCGGCAAGTCATCCCTTAGAGTGAACTCCTTAACAGATTCCATCGGCAGGGTTCTCGGGTGGGCATCTAGTAATTTGAAAACTTGCACAGCCAGAAAGGCCCAAGTCTGCCAGCTGTGGCAGAGTTACAATTCTGTGGTCTCATATTTGTTACCTTATAGTTACTGGGTAATTAGTGCCTCTTAATGCATGTTACCAAAAATAAATATATCTGTGCCAAAACAAAACTGTGTTGAAAATAATGACATTGAAGCATTCTAAATAGTGTAGTTTAGAAATATTGAAAATAATCCCATTAATACTAAATATAATTTTAAAAGTATATATTTTTAATTATCTCATGGAAAATCAACTGTCATAATGTTTCAAAATACATTTTGATTAGTATATAGAAAAACTAAACTGAGAAAAATCAAAACTCATGAAACAAACATTAGATAACTGTCTTTCAAATACTTAGTAATTTATGACTTAGTCATACCAAAGGAAAAAAAAATCACTGGACAGAGTAAAATAACTTCACTCCATTCTTTTGTTTGTAACTAAATTCCAGACTGCTAGGTTTTCTTCAATACCCCCTTTCCCTAAGTCCACAGATGTTTGCTTATAAATACTTGGAAAACGGTTATTAATCTAGTGGATGCCAAGCTTTGTTTTAGCTCATCTGTTTCTGGTCGGGAGTGGAAAAGGAAAATAAAAGCCACAGAGTAGCCACTGTTATAAAACTACAAACACTGCTGATTATTTGGGACTACCAATCCAAGGTAAAGTATGGAGTCAAAACAAAATAGAGACCAGGAAATATCTTACGAAAAGTTATTACTTGTGTAAGTAGGAATACAGAACAAATTGCATATGATTAGCATACAACCTGAAGCAGGGAAGATAGTCGCAGCAACCTTTTTCTCATAAAAGCCTTTGGCAAAGGAAAATGCTAAGTTGCAATTTGCCCTGATTATATGTAATGAGGCTTCTGAGTTAAAACTAACCAAATTATGTAACACAGCTAATTATATGTAAACTTAATTGTCTTAGGTCAGCTTTCCTAGAAAAACAAAACAAAACAAAACAAACAAACAAACAAACAAAAAACATGAGAGGTAGGTTTGCATGCAAGCAATTTATAAGAAGTTTAAAGGAGGAGAATTGACCAGAGACAAGATTTGAGTAGCAGTGCAGAAGCCAATTTAATCAATCTGGTGGTCTGTGACCCTGGAGAAGAGCTTGAGACTTTCTCTGCCTTTATTGCTATAGAGCATTCAGATTTTGAGTGGGAGCTGCTCCAAAGAGAGGGTGGGAAGTGACAAGAACATTCTGCTAAGATCACAGCTCTAAATACTCCAAGCATCTGGATTGGAGCCCTGACTTCAAGACTGAATCTTGTCCCAGAAATGAGGCATAGTCTTTATTCCATCCATGCTAATGCTTTACTCTGTAGTTCTCATGTGACTGGTTCTAAGGGGAGGTCCTGCAGCACCACTGTCCTTTCAGAAAGGAAGGTTAATGGAAGGAAACACAGAGGCTCCAGGAGATGCTAATTTACTATCTTATAGAAGTCTTCAAGGTTTCTACCATCATCTAGCCTGACTGATGCAGAGACTAGAAACTTCCACCAGAAGACATCAAGTACCTGATTGCTCTGACCTTTTTTTCTTTTTATATTTAACTGCATTTTTATTTTTAAAATATTAGCTACAGTTTATTAACTTTGTATTCCAGCTATAGCCCACTCCCTCATCCCCTCCCAATCTCACCCTCCCTCCCTCATCTCCTCCCTGCCCCTTTTCAAGTCCACTGATAGGGGAGGAGGACTTCCATCTGACCCTGGCTTATCAGGTATATTTAGGAATGGCTGCAAAGTCCTCCTCTGTGGCATAGCAAGGCTGCTCCTCCCTGGGAGTGGGGGGAGGTCAAGGAGCCCACCATTGAGTTTGTGTCAGAAATATTTCCTCTTTCCCTTCCAAGGGTACCCCACTCAGAGACTGAGCTACCATGTGCTACATCCAAGCAGGGGTTCTAGGTTATATCTATACATAGTCCTTGGTTGGAGACACAGTCTCATAAAAGACCGCTGTGCACAGATATATTTGGTCCTTGTGGAACTCCTCTCCTCTCTAGGTCATAGTAACTCCCCCTTCTTTCATATGATTCCCTACACTCTGCGGAAGGTTTGGTTATGAGTCTCAGCACCTGCTTTGAAACACTTCTAGGTAGAGTCTTTCAGAGGCCCTCCGTGGTAGGCTCCGACCCTGAAGTTTCACCTTACATCCATCAGAATGGCTAAGATCAAAAACTCAAGTGACAACTCATGCTGGAGTGGTTGTGGAGTGTAGAAAGGGGAACCCTCCTCCATTGCTGGTGGGAATGTAAACTTGTACAACCACTCTGGAAATCAATCTGGCGCTTTTTCAGACAACTAGGAATAGCGCTTCCTCAAGATCCAGCTATACCACTCCTAGACATATCCCCAAAAGAGGCTCAAGTACACAAAAAGGACATTTGCTCAACCATGTTTGTAGCTGCTTTATTTGTAATAGCCAGAAGCTGGAAACAGGCCAGATGCCCCTCAACTGAAGAATGGATGCAGAAATTGTGGTACTTTTACACAACAAAATACTGCTCTGAACTTTTAAGGCTATGGGTACTGCACAAGGCTGTAGATCAGGTAAATTCTAGAAGTTCTCTTTTGTTTATTCTTTATACAGTTTAACTCTGTTCTTTGTGTGTGTGTTGCTAGAGTGGCAGTGATTCTCCTGAGATCAATTGTAAACAAAAATTTTATGTTTAAACAACATTGCCAACTATGGTTCCAGGAGCACCAGCAGCTCTCTTGAATTTAGTCATCATGAACTATAGAGAGTTTATAAGAACTAAAGAGCAAATTTCCACTGTGTATTCTCTTTAGCCTCTGGAAGCCACTATGCAATTCTGTACTTCTGTTTGATGATTTTGA
The DNA here is from genome assembly GCF_907164565.1 of Psammomys obesus. Taxonomy (NCBI): domain Eukaryota; kingdom Metazoa; phylum Chordata; class Mammalia; order Rodentia; family Muridae; genus Psammomys; species Psammomys obesus. Next base: position 51,048,561 of record NW_026591086.1, read on the forward strand.
ATCTCACTTAAGTGGACTCATGCAGTTTTTATACCTCAGTTCTGAGTATTTTCCCTCTGCTTAATGTGTTTTCTATAGCAAATAGGAAATAGGATGGTGCTCCTCAAAATGATTCCCCAAAATATTTAACAGCAGGCGATATAGAAATCCCACATTTGGATATTGTTCTCAAGTAATTCAAATCTGGAATTTTTTCAAGATATTTTCACAATTGTATCCACTGCGGAGCTATTTAAGCAGCAAGATATGGAAACAAGTTCAGTGTAGTGAGGGTGTAGGTGTTGAAAGAGTGGGAAAGAGCAGAAACATGAAGCCTTCCTGGCTGGTTTTACCAGTGAATGGAATCCTGACACATACAATAACGTCCATAAACTTTGAGGAAATTATGTCAAATTAAAACCAATCTATATCATTTTAAATGCCTCCCCTTGATATCAGTGTGGTAAATTACATCTACTGATGTCAGATGCTTTCTGTTTTCAACTGGTATAAAAAAAAAAACTATGAAGCAAAATTAGTAACTGATTGTCTTAGTTTTGCACTGGTTTTACTCTTTGTGAATTCTCTTACTGATTAATTTCTATTCTAGAATTCAAGATGTAAGTATTATAGTCTAGACCTATGTATTAAGAAAACACACAGCAGAGATCTAATGCTACTTCACTTCCCCTTAATGCCTGCTCTCCTGTTAGTATGTGCAACTGAAACTTGTAAGCGTTAATGTATCCTTTCCCCCCCCCCCTCGGGTAGTTTATAACCTAGATTTTGTTTGATAATCCATAAAATAATTGAAATTCATTCTGCTTGTTTGTTTGATCTTTGTTTGTTTGTTTGTTTTTTTCAGGGGAAAGGGTTTATTTCAGCACACACTTCCAGATAACAGTCTATCACCAAGAAAAGTCAGGGTAGGAACTCAAGGCATGAAGCTAGAGGCAGGAAATTAAGGAGAGGCCATGGAGGATTCCTGCTTCCTGGCTTGTTCCTCATGGTTTGCTCATAATGCTTTATTTTTATTTTTTTAATTTTTTTATTATTATTAATTACTCTTTATTCATTTTGTATCCCCCCCAGAAGCCCCTCCCTCCTCCCCTCCCGATCCCACCCTTCCTCCCCCAACAGGTGATACTGGTGAGCATACAGGCAATTTTTTTTTCTATTTTCCAGGGAGGCTTCATAATCTCAGAACTCGTTCTTGGCACAGTCTGTTCTGTGCCTGATAAAATTTGAGATTGAGCTCAACCTCCTAATTACCTCACTTACATTACTTTTATTTACATAATTATGGCTGGAAAAGTAGCCCATGACTATCTTTTATTCCATGTATTGATCTCGTTACTCTCTTATTATCTACTCTGTAACACTACTTCTGTCATCTTTTCAGTTAATACTGCAATGTAGTAAAACTTCCCAAAGCCATCTCTACTCCATCAGCCATCACCATGCTTTCCTCAGCTTTCATCTGTACCCAGTTTTATTACAAGGAAAAATAATAATAATAATGCTTGTAGGACATGATATGCCATAGCCAAGGCATTGCACAACTAGTTACTACATACTCATCGTCAATGATAATATTATCACTGTCAGCTCCACAGTAGTTCCGGCGGCTTAGCAGTAAAACTCAACCAAATTAGATTTGTCAGACTAAGTAAGGCACCAGCTCTTCTAGGTAGGTTTTTAGAGGAACCAAAGCTGAGACTAACATTTGCATACAATGAAGTTCTTGGGATTAGTATGGAAATGGTATAAAAAATGGTTGGTGAGATTATCCTTTGGTTACCATTTCCCAGCACCCTTTAAGAAGAAATGGTTATTTAATATTGTTTCAAATAAGGACGGGTAAATAAGATTTCAGACACTACATAATTAACCATATAATAACGTTCTTTACAAAGCTATATGGGGAGATGGATGACAGAAGAGGGCCAGCAGATACTATAAAATTGGTTTAAATATTAATGACATTACCGCATAAATATCCCTTCTCTTCCTTTCCTCATAAACAGTCTTGCTCTCTTAACTTTATTAAAAATCTAATTAGTGATTTAAGAATACTTCAGGATAGATTGAAACCTCTTATGTACCAGTGAGTATAAAGATAATTAAAACTTTAACTTTTATTTGTATTTTATTTAAATTTTAAATATATAAATAAATATATGAAATAGTATTTTGTACATTTTATTATATATGTATCAAGTGATTACTGCATGAATTTTATTTTTATTAATTAATTAATTCAATATACATCTTGGTCATAGGCCTCTCTTTCTTGTCTTCCCTATCCCACTCTCCCTGCCTCCATTTTCTTTTCCCTATTTATTAGAATAGGGGAGCCTCCCTATCCAGAGACTTCTGTTCATCTATTGATTACTGCATTCTAACTTATATAAAAATATTAGAGGGTATAAACTGCATATGTAGAAGATATAGAGTCTAATGAATTTATTTTTATTTCATTAAGATCTCATGATGTACTTTGATTGTTTTAAGCTCTCCATGCTTTACTCATAACTCTGAAGAATGAGAAATCTTATTGCTTGTACAAACCAAGTTACTAACTGTGGGTAAAGTCTAACTGTTTTAATTAGATGACATTTTATTGCTCAAAGCCCTGGTAGAAGGAAGATTTTTGTAGTTCCGTAAGCCTTTTTCCCATAGAGTAGCATAGAAATGCCCAGTGTGTTGAATTGAAAAAGAAACTTTTATCTTGTACAATGTACAATTATTAATAATAATCAAGATCTGGCTATGTTCTAGGGGCTTTCAGTGCACCATGAAACAGTCTTCAGAGGTGATCCCTCTGGGCACCTACTGACCAATGTGCAAAAACAGACACTCTTTAGTTGCATTGGGTCAACTGTGGTAGTTAATTTGCATATCTTGAAGTCATTGTAAACTACAGAATAACAAATCTAATTAAATAGAATTATCTTTTCCTTTTTCTTCTTTCTTTTCCCACCTACCCATTGCCTTTTCTATACCCATTCCCTTCAATATTCCATGCAAAGTTTTCCATCCCAACTTTATGTGCTACATTTTAAAAACAGTAAATAAGCAGTTGTACCAGCATGTACTTAGAACTAGGACCATATTTTAGAGGCGGGGGACCCTTGCATTGGTGTATTTCCTAAGGCAAATTGACAGTCATTCAAGTAGCCATCAACAACACAGAGCTCTTCAGGAAGAGGAAGTCTTCATCAGTCCTGCTACAGGGCTGGAGAGATAGCTCAGAGGTTATGAATATTGCAGTTCTTTCAAAGACCTTGAGTTCAATTCCTAGCAACCACATAGTGGCTCACAACCATCTCTAGTGATATTTGGTGTCCTATTTTGACATTTAGGCACATATGCAGGAGAACAAGTTCTTAATTTGTAAGAAAAACATTAGAAAGGATATTTGAAGGAGGATAGGCTTAGTTTAGGTTAAGAGTAATAAGTGCATGTGTGGATAATGGAAAAATTGTCACTAAGAGATATGACTAACAGGAAAAAGATTATCTCAATAACCTAAAACACAGGAGATAAATTATATTATGCAGTAATATTTTAAGCCATATTTAATCCCTAATATCAGTCACTTAAGCTGCTTTTTATCTACATACTTAGTTATATAAATTTTACATGATCATGTTAAAACTTTAAAAAATGATAGGATTAAAATTGTATTAAAACTTCTATGATAAGGAATTCTGAATGATGAAATGAGATTTTTTTTTTGAAAATTCCAGTTTTAAATTTCAGATTTTTTTTAAATTTTATTTTTCTTATTAGTTACATTTTGTTAACACTGTATCCCAGCTGTATCCCATTCCCTCATTCCCTCCCCAATCGCACCCTCCCTCCCTCATCTCCTCCCTGTCCCTTTCCAAGTCCACTGATAAGGGAGGACCTCCTCCCCTTTCATCTGACCCTGTTTTATCAGGTGTCTTCAGGACTGGCTACAAAGTCCTCCTCTGTGGCCTGAAAGTACTGCTCCTTCCTTGGGGGGTGGGGAGGTCAAAGAGCCTGCCATTGAGTGTCTGTTAGAAATAGTCCTTGTTCCCCTTACTATGGGAACCCACTTGGTTACTGAGCTACCACGGGCTACATCCAAGCAGAGGTTCTAGGTTATATCCATTCATTTTTAATTTTGTTTACTCATTTTACATCCTGGTCATGGCCCCTTCTCTCCACTCCTTAGGATCCCACCCTCAATCCTGTTTCCTCTACACCATTTTCCCTACTCCTCAGAGAAGGTGACTGCATGAAATGGCATTTATGAGAAAATATTCCATGTAGAATATTTTCACACCTTAATAACTGGCATACAGATCACTAATTTTGGAAGAAAGGGGAACCAAACAAAAGCATGTGTATACATATTTTTCTTTTCATATAATTACAATTCCTATTATTAGAGTAAAATTTGTTTGCTTCAAAAGAGAGATATTGTCTTATTGTCTTTAATTCTAATTTTTATTGCTTGTCACACAAGAGTGTAATCACTGAGGATCATCTTTTATATGTGAATTTGTGCAAGTTATTTAAGGTCATGTTCATATGTAAGTTGTACTCTCCATTAACTCAGAAAGGTACATAAGTGGATACTGAGTATTTGAAGGAATATTCAGAGCAGTTTTATTCACAATAGCCAGAATCTGGAAACAACCTATATGTCCCTCAACCAAAGAATGGATAAAGAAATTGTGGAAATTTACACAGCAGAATACTACTCAGCTCTTAAAAACAAATCCACACATAAGTGAGTATATACGGTGTGTGTCTTTCTACTTCTGGGATACCTCACTCAAGATGATCTTTTCTAGATTCCACCACCTGCAAATTTCATTATTTCCTTGTTTTTAATTGCTGAGTAGTTTTCTATTGTGAAAATGTGCCACAGTTTCTATATCCATGTCCGTATATGGACATCTGGGTTGTTTCCAGATTCTGCTATTACAAATAAAGCTGCTACAAACATGGTTGAACAAATGTCCTTGTTGTGCACTTGAGCATATTTTGGATATATGCCTAAGAGTGGTATAGCTGGGTCTTGAGGAAACACTATTTCTAATTGTCTGAGAAAGCGCCAGATTGATTTCCAAAATGGTTATACAAGTTTACATTCCCACCAGCAATGGAGGAGCGTATGCTTTCTCCACAACCTCTCCAGCATGCGTTGTCAGTTGAGTTTTTGATCTTAGCCATTCTGATTGTTGTAAGGTGGTATCTCAGGGTTGTTTTGATTTGCATCTCCCTGATGGCTAAGGATGTTAAACATTTCTTTAAGTGTTTCTCTGCCATTCAATGTTCCTCTATAGAGAATTTTCTACCTATAAGATAGGATAAACATACTAAAATCTGTACACCTAAAGAAGGTAAACAAGAAGGAGGTTCCAGGATATGTTGTTTAATCCTCACTTAGAAAGACAAATGGGATGGACATTGGAAGTAGGCAAAAATAAGAAACAACACAGGAGCCTACCATAGAGGGCCTCTGAAAGAGTCTACCTAGCAGTGTATCAAAGCAGATGCTGAGACTCATTACCAAACCTTGGGCAGAGGGCAGGGAATCATATGAAAGAAGAGGGTGTTAGTAAGACCTGGAGAGGATGGGAATACCACAAGGACCAAATATATCTGAGCACAGGGGTCTTCTCTGAGACTGATTCTCCAACCAAGGACCATGCATGTATATAACTTAGAACCCCTGCTCAGATGTAGCCCATGGCAGTTCAGCATCCAAGTGGGTACCCTAGTAAGGGAAACAGGGGCTGTCTTTGACATTAATTCAGTGGCAGACTCTTTGACCTTTCCTCCCTTCCCCCATCTCTGAGGGAAGATCAGCCTTGCTTGGCCACAGAGGAGGACATTGCAGCCAGGCTTGATGAGCCCTTATAAGCTAGGGTCAGATTGAAGGGGAGATCCGGGACATGGGAGGAGATGAGGGAGTAAGGGTGGGATTGGGAGGGAATGAGGGAGGGGGCTACAGCTGGGATACAGTAAATAACCTGTAATTAATATACAAATAAAAATAAAATTAAATAAAAATTAAAAAAACAAAGAAATCATGAAATCTTCAGGCAAATAGACAGAACTAGAAAAGATCATTGTGAGTATGGTAAGCCAGGTTCAGAAAGACACACATGGTTTATACTCACTTATAAGTGGATTAGTGCTATATACTATGGGATATGAATACTACAAGGCACAGACCCAAAGAAGGTAAGTAATATGGAGGATCCAAGGGAGAATAGATAAATCTCACATGTAAGGGGAGATAGAATAGACAGAGGTAGTAGCTGAAGAGTAAGAACAAGGTAGGAAAGGGAGCACAGAGAGTTAAGTGGTTTGAGATCAGAACTGAGGAGAGCAAGGAATAGAGGGCAGAGGTCTGTAGAGAAAAGAGAAACTAAGGGCAGGGTATCTCTGTGACTAGCTGGAGACCTATATCAGGATAGGTTCCGGGGAGGATATGAGGGGAAATCAAGCAGAGACTTATTCATTGTATTACAAGCTATAGATACTGAAGAAGTTACCCACTAACTAGACTAGTGTCCTAGTAGAGAGAGGGAAACACCAACTCACCCTCAATAACTTTGACCCAAAATTTACCCTGCCCACAAGATGGGCAGAGATAAAGATAGGACAGATAGAGCAGAGATTGAGGGAATGCCCAACCAATGCTTGACCCAACCAAAGACCTGCCCTATGGGATAGTGCCAATCCCTGACACTATGAATGATACTCAGCTGGGCATCTAGACAGGAGCCTGTTGGTGTTGTCCTCTGAGAGGTTTTACCCAGCAGTGCTTCAAAACAGATGCTGAGACTCACAGCTAGATGTTGGGAGATGCAGAGGGAGTCTTGGTGAATAGTGGGAAGAAAGAGAAAAAGGACCTGGAAGTAACAGGAACTCCACAAGAAGAACAATAGGGCCAACCAACCAGGGCCCAGAGGCCTTTGCTGAGCCTGAACTATCAACCTCAGACCATGTGTGAACTGGGCCTAGGCCTCCTACAAAGTTGTAGCACATGGTCAGCTTAGGCTTCATGTGGATCCTCTCTTAGGGAAGTGGAGCCTGCATGGGACATGGACTCACTTTCCAGCTCTTTGATCACTTCTCCCTGGCCACAGGGGAAGAGGACAGACTCAGTTTTGATGCAAATTGGTGAGCTGGGGTGGATGGGAAAGGGAGCTCCTTTTTTTTCTGAGGAAAAAGGCGGTAGGTAGGGCAGATAGGCAAATGGGACTGGGATGGGAGGAGGGATGGGGCTACAACAAGAATGTAAGGTGATTTTTTTTTTTAAAGAGCTTGTTCTCGTGGTGTTTAGAGACAACGATGTAGTTTAGGAGAAAAACTGTCTAATTATGCATATGACACACAGTTCAGTCCACTAAACACTACTTGTGTTTTATACACTCATGCATTTTAAGAAAAATAAACTTTCAATGAATGATTTTCCAAATTCGGTTAACAACAACAACAACCAAATTCCAAAACATATTTATTATACAAGCAAATCAGGACACTTAGGTAACTACATCTTCTTTATTGCAGGTAGCAGTGTGTTCTCACATGGTGATAATTACCGTCACTCTAAGTCTATAAGCTTGAGTGAAATGTTAGCCAGTACTAACCAATGTAATACAGGGAGAACTACAATTTCTAAGAAAATCAAACAACTAAAAGTTCCTGGTCTCCTGTGTGCCTTAACTTTGTACTCAGAAGGCAATACTTCTCCTGCTTCTCATCTGAGATGCTGTTCAGGATGTGCTAATGGGGTCAGTCCTATGGATAATGTGTGTGTGTGTGTGTGTGTGTGTGTGTGTGTGTGTGTGACTATAATTATCATCAAAGCCATGCTTTATTTTTAAACATCAAATTAAATCTTAGACATCAATCATTTATTTATCTTAAAGGTTAGATATTTTTAAATTCTCCAGAAAAATTTCTATGAATTTATTCTCTCTGAATACAATATTTTATTAATTCTAATTAAATAAAACTTTCAGAAGAAAAATACTGTCCTATTCATGAGTAGAGACCAAAGCACACCATTTTTTCATCAGAAACTCTAGAATATCCTGTGAGTTTTGACATGTGAGAATATTTTCTGGATCTTCCCATATCCTAAACAGAAATAGAAGGAAATTCTGTACTGTTTTCAAACATCGCTGTTACACAAGGCCTGTAATGCTGTCACATATCATAGTGTTTCCACTGAGGCATTTGTGCAATTTTGAAAAACAAATGAGGGTATTTTACTTGGAAGTAACAAAAAATACACATTTTAGGCTGGAAACCAGCTTTATCTAAAGTTACTTTTCCATTTCAAATAAATGTTTTCTGAAACAGTTCTAATATTTTATCTATGCATGAAGTAAATATTCTTGTTCATAATAAAAATTGATTCAGAATCTATGTTTCTTACCAAGGTCTAACACATTTTTTTTCTTATGCTGGCTGTACTAGCATGATTACTCTTTGATATGCCGTATTTCACCTTGCATCATTAGGTGGTTGTCCACAGCTAAAATATACATCAACAAGACAAGTACATGAAAGAAAAACTACAATGTGATTTCAGAAATTCACTTTGTAAAATGTAAAAAAGGAAGGAATTTAGTGTGCTTTGGCATTTTGTCACTCAAATTATTTTCATTTCTAAAGTTTTGCTTTAGATGAATTATAAATGTGGACAGATATAATGAGAAATAGGTTTTATCAGTAAGAAAATGGTGTTCTTACTCAGATACAATACAGTAAATACGAAAGACAGGGAGGTATATAAAGTATAGATACGTGTAGGGTATCTTGTGGAAAACAATGTACACAACATTAATTTTGTAAGTACTTTTAAAGAAACAAACAAACAAAAAAACCTTACAAATACTGGAGGGCATGCTTTGGGAATCAACAAGAAGCAAGAAATATGAGTGAAATTTTAAAAGGTAATATACTTTACACAATTGAGATCTGTATGTCATTATCTGGGAAGAAATTGAAAAGGCCTTTAGCAAAATGTATATCTGCATTCAAGAGGCAAATAGCAATTGGTATTAAATTGCTAAAAGTTAACAATAAGATATAAAAGGCAGAAGGATTGCTGTTCTAGGCATCCTTGAATATTCACCTAAATTGCTGTATTGTTGTGTCTAGTACTGGTCATTCTAATATTAGAATAATTCAATTTTAATAGCTTCTTTGTGAACCACTAAAAGCAATGACTGAATTTCATTACTCTATAAGGGAACGGTGTATTTAGCCAAGAGGGTAGTGAATATAAGAGATACACAGAGTATATTTTACAGGGATATGTCTCTTTCTTTCATTGAAATTAACTATTATAATTCACTGTCTCTGTTGATCTCTCTTTCTCTCTTAATTTTGTCTGTACTCTCCATTTCCCTCTGTATGTGCTATGTCATTTTGGAGTAGTTGGAGATGACAGCCAAAATGAGCACTAGGGAACCGAAGCAAAACACAGCATCTGGACTGGACTGTAGTACTGCTTGTCACCAGATGTGATAGACAGCAACGGCTAATTTCCTACCAAATTAACAAATATTTTGTAAATTTCAAGATAAATACAGTAAGAAAACATCCTGTGAATAGTTTTCATTATATTCCCTGGTTGACCATAAGAGATTCAAGAAGTGCTGGCATTGGGCCCTAACAGATGTCTTAGTCTGTGGGGAACTTAATATCCTAAAAACCTACAATAACTCCTGAGAAACTTAAGAAACTCCACACTAACTTTCTTTTTGGTGGTGGGGGGTGAGTTGTTTTTGTTAGAATTTTGAGATGCAGTTTCACTCTGTAGCCTAAGACGACCATGAATTTTCTATACAACCCAGGCTGACCCTGAACCAGTGGTGGTCTTATCTCAGCCTAGCAACTCTTGAGATTACAGATGTGAGTCACTACATCTGCCCTTTCTTTTCTTCTTCTAATACATTCCTTGAATCCTTTCAAAGGCAGAATTGAGACAGAAAGATTACATAGTGGCAAAGATAGGTTGGTAGATAAATAGGAGATGGTCTTTAGGTGGACAAATACGTAAACAGATAGATAGTGCGGCTGGCCTGGACCTCTTCTCCATCATTACTAACTAGAAAACACATAGAAAAAGTGTTCATATCCAGTTACCGCAACTGTTATTTTAATTATTTTGGAGTTCAATTTGCTGAAGTTTAAAAAGAAAAGATTTTGAACTGATGTACTTACTGCTTGTTTGTAAATGACTTACCTGTCCTAAAAAAGGTAAATGTGAAAAATTCAAAACAAAAAATAACTAAAAAACTTTAATATCTGAGATAATGGAAATTAAAGGATTGAAAAAGGAAAGAGAATATGTTAAATAATGATACCATAGCTATTTTGTAAAAGATCCCGACAAGAACACTGGTCAAATCAACACAGTAAAGTATGCTTTGTGATCTACCAATGAGGTTATAGGTATCTGTGAGTTATCATTGCACAATATGTTTAAATGTCTATTTACAGACTATTATATTATTGGAGACTACTAGAAATGTCTTCATTGGCTTTTTTATTTTGGTGAAATGATATCTCATTTAAACACATTGCTATACTTACTACTAATATGGTGGCTAAGTATATTCTTATCTGGATCAATGCATATAAAAAACTAACACACAGAAGGTATAATTAAGCACAGAATTCCTCTTCAAAGCTTATTACAAAAATATGAACTGTGTACATATTTTAATAATGAATAATTTTATTATAAGATGAATCTGTAAGTACACAGCGTCCATTGTTTGTAGAATCAAAGGATATAGAAGATATTATTATATGCCTACTTGTGTTTGAATTGTTGTGCCATTTTATAACAACATGCAATACAATGAAGAATATCCTTTTTAATATAAATATTAAGTATTTGTATTTAGCTAAAATCATTGCATTAATAATATTGTCCAATATATTTTTTTTTAATTTTTGAAATGAAAAGAAACAAATTAAATTCATGTATACCTGAGCTTTATGAAGACTGGGGCACAGTTTTTTAGTGATGTTACAAGCACAGATTTATTTTATTTTTAAGCTAGAGAATTCCTATATGATCATTGTGTTTATATCATTCCTACTCCCATTTCCCCATTCATGTCTTCTTAATTCTCCCCATCTACCCTGTTTCAAATTCATGACCTCATCTCCTATAATTGCCTCTCTCTCTCTCTCTCTGTCACACACACACACACACACACACACAAAGGCAAACAGAGAGAGAGGCAGACAGACAGACAGACAAAGTCTGAGATGGAGAAAGTCAGATGAGACAGACACAGAAAGTGTTAGGGTCTAGGATCCAAGGAAAAGAAAAAAAAAAAGTGCACTATACACTCAGATACTGTGCTGTGATACTTGAACTGACAAAGGTTTTTCCTGGTTAGTATTTTATTTCATAATAATAGTCTTTATCAAGGGAAGAGTTGGTAACCCTAGACATTTGGCTCCAGGAACCAAGCAACAAGTGGTGTCTCCAAACCTTTCTAAATCCAAGAGGTGGTAGGCCCACTCTCACTTTTAAGTAAGGGCTAGCAGAGCAAGGTGGTGCATGCCTTTAATCTTAGCAACTTGGGAGGATGGGATAAGAGGATCTCTGTGAGTTCGAGGGCAGCATGGTATACATAATGACTCCAGGCTAGCCAAAAACAAACAAACAAACAAACAACAAAAACAGAAAAGAATTCTATTGTGGCAAGGGGCAGAGATCCTAAAGCATATGAAGGACCGGCAAAGAAGTGCTAAACCAAGACAAAAGAGAGCCAACACTGTGAAAGACAGACAGCTACCAAGCCCTGAAATAAGAAGGAATCACTGCAAGCCAGCAGAATTCCTGAGAGCTGGTAAGTTTTTTGAACCAAGGTCCTAACACCCAAAGATCTACAATGTCTATAACACTAGGTGCCTGCTCACAAACATTAGCTTTGAAGCTTCAGGAGCTGCTCTGAATTCATCACCTAGATCTATAAGTCTATCTTCAAGGTTGGAGCTGTATATCTCTAGTTTTCAGACCCCGTGTGTGTGTGTGTGTGTGTGTGTGTGCTCTTTTCTTTTGAAACAACCCCTTGCATTGAAAGCCTAGAATGCTAGCTATCACTAAAGGAGTTACCCTTTGCATATTCTCTCCCCAAAGAATAAAAGGCCCCCCTAGCAACCACTTGCTACACATGGAATTTGTCACAGCAGCCATAAAGTCTCTAAAGTTCTTTATTTTGATAGAGTTGAGCAATGATTGGAAATGAATTCCTTAGTTTTATTGCCCCCCCACCATCAAAATAGCAAACTATCTTTGGCTATTTAACTTTTTTTCAAATGAATATTTTTTTAAACAGAAGTTAGAGGTGAAGTCTGGTGGAAATCTTTTACACTATACAATTACAAAAGATTTTTAAAAAGAAAGTTTAGTCAACTATAAAACATTTTTCTACAGGTCAAGTAAGATAAGTTTTTAAAACGATATTTTAAGAGTTGGAGGATCAGGTATGGATAATTTTCCATCATAAACAGCTACATTAGAAAATGTTTATAAAATTTAAGACCTCACACAAAGGCTTTTAATTTTTTTAATATTATTTACAGTTTATTAACTTTGTATCCCAGCTGTATGCCCCCTGCCATTTCCTCTCAGTCCCACTCTTCCTCCCTGGTCTCCTCCCTGCCCCTTTCGAAGTACACTGATAGGGGAGGACCTTCTCCCCTTTCACCTGACCCTGGTTTATCAGGCATCTTCAGGACTGGCTGCAAAGTCCGCCTCTGTGGCCTAGCAGACTGCTCCTCCCTTGAGGGTGGGGGAGAGGTCAAAGAGCCAGTCATTGAGTTCATGTCAGAAATAGTCCCTGTTCCCCTTATTAGGGTACCCACTTGGATACTGAGCTGCCAAGGGCTACATCTGAGCAAAGGCTCTAGGTTGCATCCGTACATGGACCTTGTTTGGAGAAACAGTCTCATAAAAGTCCGATTTATTGGGTCCTGTCCTCTCCAGGTCATATTAACTCCCACCTGCTTTTTTTTTTTTTCTTTGATTCTCTGCACTCTGCCAAAGGTTTGATTATGAGTGTTAATATCTGCTTTGATACACTGCTAGGTAGAGTCTTTCAGAGGCCCTCTGTGGTAGGCTCTTGTCCTGCAACTTCTTTGCTTCTCCATCTAATGTCCGTCTCATTCGTCTTTCTAAGTGAGGATTGATCATTGCACCCGGGGTCCTTTTCTTGTTTATCTTCTTCAGGTGGATAGATTTCAGTATGTTTATCCTATCTTATAGGTCTATATAAGTGAGTATATACCATGTGTGTCTTTCTGCTTTTGCTCACTCAGAATGATCGTTTCTAGGTCCAACCATTTCCCTGCAAATTTCATGATTTCCTTGTTTTTCATTGCTGAGTGGTATTCCACTGTGTAGATGTATCACAATTTCTGTATCCATTCCTCAACTGAGGGACACCTAGGTTGTTTCCAGATTCTGGCTATTACAAATAAAGCTGCTACAAACATGGTTGAGCAAATGTCCTTGTTGTGTACTTGAGCATAAGATGGTATCTTTTATTTTGGCTATTCTTTTTATATTTAATTACACTTTATTTACTTTGTATCCCCCTCTAGTTCCCTCCCTCCTCCCCTCCCAATCCCTCTGTTTCTCCTTCTCCTAGCATGATCCTCCCCAAGTCCAATGGTAAGGGAGGGTTTCTTTTTCTTCCTTCTGATCCTAGTCTATTAGGTCTCATCAGGAGTGGCTGCATTATCTTCCTCTGTGGCCTGGTAATGCTGCTCCACCTTCAGGGGGAGGTGATCAAAGAGCAGGCCAATCAGTTCATGTCAGAAGCAGTCCCTTTTCCCATTACTATGGAACCCACTTGGACACTGAACTGCCATCGGCTACATCTATGCAGTGGTTCTAGGTTATCTCCATGCATGGTACTTGGTTGGAGTATGAGTCTCTGGGAAGTTCCCTGTGTTCAAATTTTTTGGTTCTGTTGGTCTCCTTATGGACCTCCTGTCCTCTCCAGATCTTACTATTTCCCACTTCTTTCATAAGATGGAATCTAAAGAGTAATTTTGATTTACAATTCCCTGATGGCTAAGACTGACTCTTTTGCCTGCTTTTGAGACTCTTTTTCTTTTCCTAGTTTTCCTAGTCCAGCCTCAATATGAAGGGGTGTGTCTAGTCTTATTGAAATTTGATATGCATGTTTAAATGATAACCTTGGGAAGCCTGCCCTTCTCTGAAAGGAAAGAGGAGGGTTGGCCCTGGGGAGATGAGAGGAGAAGGGTAAAGGACTGCGAGAAGAGGTGAGTGAAAGTAAAGTCGGGATGTAATATATGAGAGAAGAATTTAAAAAATAAGATTAAAAATCTAAAAATATTTAAAACTCTAATGTTCCTGGAATTCTCATTTGTAAATAGTTAAACCTGCACCTTTGAAAGAAGTATGTTAAGGAAGTAGAGAAGCCTGAATAGAGAAATACATCAGTTATGCATATGCAAGCAATAGAGACTAAATTAAGAGTTATTAATATCACTGCTCAGAAGCCTTACTCTACCTCCCTGAGTGCTGGGATTACAGGCATACAGCATTACTCCAGCTGAAATACACTCTTCCTAATGATATCATGATTATATCTTGATTATACAAAGTCACAAATAAAGTTAACTTTGTATGTATAATTTATAGATGATATTTATTTTGTAAATTATAACATGAAAATTTGAAGAATATTGTACTTCCTCCAGTGCCTAAATAATAATTTCTGGACAATCATATAAAATATTTTCCTAAGAGGAATGCAAATTGTGTTTCATTGAAAAAACTGGGATAAGTTAATAATAATTATGGAAAATGAATCTCTGTGCTAACTCTAAAACTAGCTAAGGTGAGATTTTTTTTGATTATCAGTTTTGATATATGTCAATAACTATATAAAATATGTAATTTGAAAATGTTAAATCTGGAATAGTTTACTAAGAGCATGTTCAAAAGTAAAATATATAAAATTTATAAAATGTTTTATATGCATTTACCTTTTAATAATTAATTTTAATTTATAAGTTAGTAATTTCTCTCTTTCAAAATTACCACAAGATAAATGATTCCTTTAGTACATAGATAATGTAAAATGGGAGATTTTTGGAATATTTAAAAGTGTACTCACTTTTAACCCTGAGAATAATAAAATATGGATGTGATACTATGACTGCATAATATGCATTCTGTTTTGTAAGGAAGTTCCCTACACTGTAGTGAACGCTGCCAACCACAGGGTTGATGCAAAGGAAGGAATTCATGCCCACTACTCTAGACAGGTCAAATACCCACGACTGGAAAAGCCAGGCTCCTGAGAGTGGGGCAACTTCCCACGCTGTTCTACGAATTGATGTGCCCTTGCCTTTAAGGTTCTCTCTAAACATTTGCTCATACATGTACACAAATGTTATTCTCAGCATTGATCAGGGGGATTCCTATGATGTAAGTTATGGTGAATGAAGAACCTGGTGGCTCTCTAAGGTCCTCAGTGCAAGTGATTGTTGAGGGTTAAGCATGAGCAAAGGCACAGTGAAAGCACTGAACTAGGATACACCATGGATAGAAAGGTTTACTTCAGCAGTTCAAGTCTGTCATGGCTACCTCTTAGGAGGTACAGAATATATTAAAAAGGAAACGGAAACCCTTCAGGAAGCTCAAAGCTACTATAGCTATCTCTCTAGACACAGAGATAAGCAAAAACAGGGTGAACCTTTCTGGTTTTAAAGAGAGTGTGGGTAACTGTGGGGAGCGAGGTATGTAAGCTAGAACAGCCTGGAAGTTAGAATAGAAGTGAGGGAAGTAGACAATGCAGAAGGGCTATGAGGTTAGCATATGCCTTGGCTATGTGTTACAGGCATGTGCTAATTTAGAATTAGATGCATTGTCTGCTGGATTCAGAAGAAGATAAAGGAAGCAATGCCTCCTTGTGACAAAGAGAAACCCACTTTACATGTTTCTGAGGAATGTTGATGTTAGCCCTTTTTTTATTCACCATGATAGGTGCTGTGTGTACATGAAGAAGATCTACACAAGATCAAGCCAGGCAAAGTCCTACTATTGAGAAGGGAGTGGATTATGAAATTCCACCAGTAAGAAGCTATTAACAATATGTTGCTGTTCCATGAGCATAACACAGTGAGAGCTACCTGATAATGGCTTGCAAATTTGAAACCTTAATTTATAATGCCTAGTGACATACCTACTCCAACAAAGCACAACTCCTAATTCTTCTTAAATGTTTTCACTACTGGGCCCAAGTATTCAAATATATGAGTCTATGGCGATCATGTTCATTCAAAACACCACAATTCTGGACCATCTTGAAGTCAGAAAGCACTGAAGTGATTCTTGTATTTGAGAGAGAGAGAACATGAGGTTGCAAGGGAAAAGTAAAGGCAGGAGAAAAGGAACAAGAAGAAGTGGATTTGATCAAGTCACATGTAGGAATTTCTTAAGAAAAATGCTAGAGAAAAACAAGCATAGCCTACATTTGTCTGATTTTCCTTTCTCACCCTTTCTCCATATGTTTATGAATATTTCTGTATATCTTCCTATATATATGTATGTATTATGAATGTATGTATCTATGTGTGTATGTGTAGAAATATGAATTATTCTTTCTAAATTAAGTAATACTGGAAATTATTACAGCAGCAGTTTTCTTTAACCAGATAGTTTCTCAATGACTGACACAGAGAAACTACGACTGTAAGAACCATGCTGGGAAGACTCTGAGCTATTCTAATCCTACTCCTGGGCACCTTCTACTCCATCTTGCCTCACAGTGACTCCTGTTTCTCTGGCCTCGACTCCTCCTGCTACCTCTTCCACTGATATCTCCCTTCTACCCCTTCCTCTCTTGACTCCAAGCCCAGTCACTTAAAACTCGACTTCCCTTTCTCCTACACAGTCATAGGCTTCAGCCTTTTTGTTTGTTTATTTGTGGAGACAAAATTTCAGTCAGGGATAATTGGGGAACATTCTTTATCACCACATGGTTACAGGAGATAGTTTAACAGTCATAACAATGTCCATGGCAGGGTCGTACTAGATCTCAAGGCACTGAAATCAGTGAAAACAGTTGGACCTTCCTCCAACATGTTTGTGAGTATACATATGTCTGTCTGTGTGCATGTATGTGTGTAGGTCTATTTGCCCATCTCTGTGTGACAGGCCATGCTGTAGTCTGCTGTTTTCCTTTTAATTTAAAGTGTGCGATGCCGTCTTTGAAAGAAGCAATGCTTTCCTGCACATGTACCCATCAGGTTGTTTTAGTGACTAGTAACACAGTTTCCTTCTTTCTAAACATTTCACCCCGAATGTATCTTCCATTTTCTCCTGAAATGTTTATAGTTCCCTTTCCATACTTCCAATTTTAATGGGTTTTTTTTTTTTGGTGTTTTTTTTTTTGTTTGTTTGTTTTGTTTTGTTTTGTTTAAAATTAAGATTTTAGAAAGCATCTGTTTTCTGGGTTTCTTGTTAAGAACTCATAATATAGAAAACAATTGTTTCTAAATTTTCATACCATTTCTTCCAATAATCATATTAGGTCAATCTAGAATCTAGACTATTTTAAAATTTTAACTGTTTGTTATTTGACAATTTCATTCATATATTTATATAATATTCAGACTATTCTATAGTCCTAATGTCTTTTATTTCATAATCATCCCAGTCACCTTTCCTTCTCTCTACTAGTCATTTCCCAGATATATGGTTTAGCTTCGTTCTGTGATATATTCAGTTGAAGTAAGGCCATTAAGGTCACCATTGTAGAACCTTTAAGCCTGGGAAAATTACCAGTGGTTACACAGTTGAAGATTCTGCCTTTCACTAAATCAATTAATCTGTGAGAACTATGGTCCCCGTGGTCCTTCTTCATCCTTGACTGATTATTGATAGGGACAGTCTTGAGCTGACCCAATGGAGGTAGAAACAGTTGCTGGAGTTTGTGGTAGCAGTGGTCGTATTAGCTAGAAAATGTCATTATGTAACTCTTCTATCTCTGGCACCTACACTATTCCTTAACCCTCTTCCAGAGTGTTCCCTGAGTCTTAGTGAAGATAGTATAAATGTCTTACATCACCTGTCACTATTCTTGGCACCTTGTGCATACACCATTGTTCACTGAAAAAAGAGGCTTCCCTGCCTAAGGCTTTGAGTAGCATTTGTTTATGATCATAACCATAAGTTTTTAATTTGTAGCCTGACGCGGTGGCAATTTTGTTAAGGGGGAGTGTTCATTTCCCACCTATGGCCCATAATTTCACCTACCATGGTTTTTGACCTGGTTTACATTCCCAGGCATGGTTTTCTTCATTCTAATCAGAACATTCTAATAACTAAATTTGTCCTCAAAAGTTTTAAAACATTTTGAACTTTAGGTGTCATATATTGCCTGCTATATTTTCAAGCATTTTTATATAAATCACAAACTTATACTTAGTACATTTGCTTGCTAATTCACATCATTAATTACGTTGTGCTTCTATATCAATAATAGTGCTCTTAATAGTATGTTCACATTTTATTCTGAAGATGTATCTAGACAGCTAGGTAATGCAATAAACTCTGTATGCCTATCATAAATAATGGTAAATTTGTCTTCAATTGTTTAAATTTGCTTTCCCCCATTCTTTATCATTGGTGAGGTATGTGCTATAAGAACTGAACTGAATTAGGTATATGGTAACTTTTTTATCATATCAGTTTTAAATTATTCATGCAGATTGATTTCTCTACAAGTAATTTTCTTTATAAAACAAAGAGTTTACTTCCTATGTGTGCACACACATCTGCATGGCATAACTCACAGGTGAAGTTCAAAAGGCAATGTTGGTGATTCAGTTCTCTTCTCAGCATGGGAACCAAAAAAATCGAACTCAGATATTCAGCAATAGTGTTAAGGGCCCTATACACAAGTAAAGAATCCACCAGTACATAGCAATATATTATATTTTTTTTGAATACAAAATGTCTTATTTTAGGTTACTTTTTATGTAAGAGTTCAACATTGCTTTAAGTAATAAAACAGTGACTGCTAAAACCTAAACTATAACAAAAGCATCAACAATTAAGTGGCAATACTCTAGACTGACCATAAGAATCTAAGGAACACAGAAAGGATCAAATCTTAGACCAGAAACCAGATATGTTTTAGAGATTAAAAAAAATGAATATTTCCTCCAAATATTTTAGTGAGCATTGGCCCAGTAATGTAATGTTCTGATAATATTCCCTTCAAATGAAGAGGAAAAAAAATAGTCATAGAGAAACAAAAGTTTCTTTTTTGAATTGTCTGTACTTTAGTTTTAGAATTATAGTTCTTAAATAGCTCTTAGAGGCATTTCTTTTACATAATCAGGGAATTCCCAAGGAAGTTGAGTTTGGAATTAAAACCAAAATGTAATTCCTGAAGGTGCATGCTAGGGATTTCCAGTATTTGCTGTGAGTAATATCAATTAAAATGACAATCACAATATTCCAAACATTCTTTCAGTCAGTTGACACACTGGCTACAATATCCTATTTAATCACCAAAGCCATATTGCAAATTAAATGGTTATAATAATCTACATTCTATAGGTAATAAACATAAGGCTTAGATTATTTCAGTAGGTGTGTTCTGCTATGTTCCCATGGTTGTTATTTTTCTCCATTCTCATTTTTATATTTAAAATTTCATCACATTTATTTTGATATATTTCACTACATATTAATTCAATATTATCATTTTTATGGTATGTTTAAAATACCAATACAATGTATACAAAATAAATGCATGAGCAAAATTAAAAGACTATACTGGTTATTTATGATGAATCTGCAAAATTAATAAAAGAAAACAAATAGGACACAGGTGAGGTGGGTGGAAAATGGGGCATGAAGAATCTGAGAGGATTTGGCGTGGTATTAATCATATTACATAAAATTCTGAAAGAGCTATTATTAATATGAAAAGAACATATGCCTACTAGCCACTGTACTCTTGCCCTATAAAGGATTATACTCACATTTAGGCTACAAAAGGATAATTTTGCACACCAAATCACTTGAGCATACTATAAAAACTAATAATTAGGTTGAGGAGAAAAACTTAGTGACAAATGTTTTGGAGATAATCGATCAAATGTTGTATAAGACTATACAGTTCTGTTTTCTTTTCTTCCTATTTGCTCTTCCTAAGACAAAGAAACAAAAGCTCAGTAAATTAAAGTCATGTGGATGACAAATTTTGCCTTAAATCAATATTATAATTCATCAGGTGGAGGTATCTGGGGTTGTTGCAATCTCTTGATTCCGTTGAGGCCTGACTCAGTTCAAGCCATATTGCTGTTGATATTAACAAATGGATAATAAAAATATTTTTGTTAGCTTTTTGTGGGGGGCTCTGCAATAGGCCACTGAAGGGGTCTTTTTCATTAGCCTATGAACATAACTCTAAGGATATTTACAACATGCACATAATCGGGATGGGGAATTCTCCTCTCTAAACTTATACTTATGTAAGGCAGAGATTGGTATTTGCTTCAGTTTTGATGCTAGAAATGAAATAGGACAAGGTAGTTTGAACTAGCTCACACATCCCAATGTCCTTTTGCACATGGGGAAGATGTATAGCCAATCTGTGTTCTCGAGTTATGATACATTTTAATTTTAGTGTTGCTACATAAGTTCTCAAAATTCATTAAATTTATTTATGGACATGAATAAATTCTGCTTTTAAAATACAGAAAATCTCTTTACCCTCGAGCATTGTCTTAAAGAAAAAAAATCTGCTACAGCTGTTGTTTTTCAGAGGTGGTTCTCTTTGGATGAAATTGCTTTTGTTGAGGCCAGTATAACTAAATGTTTTAAATCTAAGACAGTAAAAAATAAGAAATTGCAAAGTACAGTTGTCTTACCAACAGTGTCACATAAAACACTCAGCATAATACAGAAATAAATATTCTCTAAAATGATCCTGTATTTTTAAAGGCTAAGAAATTATTGTGATACATTTAATTTTATGTTCTGGGAGAAGTGAAATGGTTTGTGGCCAACAAATGTCCTTTCAAAGGTGTCATTGTCAGAGCAAATTAATTCATAGTTCGCACTCTGCAATGTCAGCATCTATTGTTATCTTTTTTCTTCCTCCCTGTCATTCAGATTAATAACATAAGTGGTGCTGTATGCTTACAGCTTTCTTCTCCTTGTCATTTGACTCAGAATCTCCTTTGCACAAGTAATTTTTCTTCAGCAAATTTAAATGCACTGCAATATATCTCTGTTAAGTTGGAAGTGCTGTACAATCATTTCTCTTCGGACGACCCTTATTAAACTAATTCAGTAGACCTCTTTGTGTTATTGGATTTTATATCCTAAACATTTCATTTCATGTGGAATCTGAGGTCTTACTTCCATTTTTGTCCATTATCTGGAAAAAAAAATATTATAGGATGGTTATAGCACCTTTTTTGATGAAGATTTTACATGAAGTATTAATTTTCTGATGAGCACAATAAAGTTGTTTTTCTTGGGATTCATGTTTGTGAAATGTTTTAACTGTGTTCATGGAAACCATTCACAAAATATGAATCTATTCATAACATAGTGTGAATGACAATTCTATAGTCTAAGATGGATAGAGATGTATAAAGCTTGACTATGTAGATGTTAGTTTAATTCAACAGTAATTTTGATCTGATACATTGAAGTAGTAAAAAAAAAACCCATAAACATTCATTTTCTCTAATAAACAATTAGGTAGCAAGTAAGATATAATTTATGGTAGACAGACACTGCACTTGCCAGTTCGGATGCCAGGACAAGCTTTAATAAGGGAAATAAAAACTACTTCCTTCAAGCATATTCTTGCCGTAAGACTTAAATTTAAAGCCAGAGTTCTCTCACTAGGGTTCAATTTCATTCAAATCTGACTATTTCCACAATCTAGAAGTAAGCAGTCAACTATCGTCACAGCTAAGAGTCCGAGAAACAGAATACCTTGGTATTCTCTTAGCTGTCTGTCACCTACAGGAAGCTGTGATTAGGCATGGAAGCAAAGGCTCTTCTGTCGAGTTAGAGCCACCAGCGGAGCTTCTGGAAGAACAGCATCAGCCTTCTCTGAGTTCCAACGACAAGCGGCATCATTTCCTGTGTAAAAGCCTATCACTGAGGAAAGGGAGACTGGGGATATATCTTCTGGACCTTCTTTCGCTAGAAATTGGCGCAAATATATTAAAAGTTCTCAAAGCAATTACGAAAGACAAGAGAATTAGTACATCAGTTATCACGCAAGATAATCACACACACCGTGGCCGGTGACCTCATAGCAGACATAGGGCAAGGGTCTTTATTCTGGTAAGATATGATCTTTGTCTTTACACTTTACACTTTTGTATTTCTATCAACTACTGTCCTCATATTCATGTGATTTTTTTTAATAATAAATTGAGAATTTGAGGGTCACAAACATTTCACCAAAGTACTTGTGAGAAGATATCTAATATTTTAAACGCAATGTTGTATTCTAAAGAGCTCAAAGAGTTTTGTTTTTCTCACAGCGAGGAACAAACTAAAGACATGAAAATCATTCCCAAATCTCTACCATGGCACCTCATTACAGTAGACAGATCTGTGTCCTGCCATAAATAAAAATGAGGACAAGACCATCCCTAGGTATGTTTGAGAAGGTTTTTGTTGTAGGTGCAAGGGAGAGAACAGCACAAAGCAACTGAAAGAGTCCAGAGTAGGGAGAAAAAAATAGTAGTCTAGACATAACCAATAGACTGAACTGGGGCATGAAGGGTGGGGAACAGTGAAAGAGAAGAAAGAGAAAGAGAAAGGAGAGAGAAACTAGAGAAGAAAGACAGCATCAACAGAAAAAAAAAAAAGACAGCATCAAGGGAACTGAGGTGGAGGTGGGGGGGGGAGGGGGGGGGGGAGGGGATCAAAATGGGCAGAGTTAGAAAAAAAAAGGTGCTGGGGGAGAGGAGGCAAAGCACCAGGGCTGGATGGAGAGGTTGAATGTGGGGGGGTTGGGTGAAGTGCAGAGAGGACACACAGGTGGAGAAGCAGCCCTTTCATCTGCTAATATGCGCTATAGTTGGCCGCTTATATTTTCTTTGGGACCTGATGTGTCACTGTTTTTGCCTTTCATTACCAAATCAATTGCTTATTTTTGAGAAAATTCTGAATTGCTTTTGATAGTTAGAATGTAGCAGGTGCTCAGCCTTTGATTCTGGTATGTTATAGAGGATTTCATTTATTAATCAGCTTGCTCAGAGCTTTACTTCCTGGCTTTCTCTCTCTGCTAATGATGAAGAAAGTCACTTCTGTAGATTAAACAAAATGGTGAAGTCTGCCAATAACCTGACTGAGTTGGAAGTGGATAGAACCTTTCCAAGCCAAGTTTTTGAATAAAAAAATGCCATGCTAACTGACCCTTGACTGTGGCCTTGCAGAGGATTCAGCTAACTCACAATAGAGTGATGACCCATAGAAATGTAAGATAATGAATATGTGCTCCATAAAGATTCCAAGTGTGTGTTGATATCATATACAACAACCTAGAACCAGTTCATTACGGTACAAAAAATTACAAGTATAATAGGAAAAGGGCAATTTTAACAAGAAAACCTGCATGATATTCAATAACCATAATGGAAAGATAAATTATTGTTCAATACCCAAGCCCATGTCACTGTGAATGTCTTTCCCTATACCTTCTCTCCAGTTTATTTTCTCAAGACAGCTGAGGGGTCAAATACTTGAATAGCCTTGAAAACAATAGACCATTCCCTAAATTCACAAAACATATTTATTGAATATGATGACAAGATATTTGCTTCTAGCATAAATGACTTGTTAAATTTGTATAATTTAAGTTAATTTAATATCCCCTTTAATGAAAGGTAAAATAAAAAAAAATAAAGTAAGTAAATAAGTAAGTAGGTAGGTACTTAATTGCCAGACATGGCAGTATATACCTATAATCCTAGTACTCTAAAAATGAGGCAGTAAATTAAGTCTATCCTGTGTTAGATAGTAAAATCATGTTTCAAACAAACAATAAAAATTATGAAAACCTATGCTATTAAAAGTATAAATGCGTTAATAAGTACCATGTGTTGAAACTATATTGCATTTACCTTCAATCCCAAGACAATTAAAATGGAAAGACCCATTCCTATTTACAACAAAATAGAGTGAGGTGAAGGAAATGTATTCACTCTCTTACCAAACATGCTTGGAAATGTTTTATTTCTGAATGTATATATATGTATTCACATATATTACAATGGACTATATCTTGCTTTAATAAACATATGATATCATAGTATAACTATTATATAGCATATATAAGCTTTCCTTTTATAATATAACCAAGGAGGACTTTTGTACAGGAATTTTAATTCAGCTACATAGCTACTCAGGAATGTGATCATATCCAAAGACCTTCTACATCTGTGTGATGCAGTTGGAATACAGACACCGCTATAATCCCATGAGACAAAAGCAAGCAGATTTCTGAGTTCAGTGCCAGCCTGGTATAGAGCAAGTTTCAAGTAAAGAAAAAGTTATGTCCAGGCATGGTTGTAGAGGCCTTTATTCTCAGCATTCAGATCTCTGAGTTTTGTCAGTTCCATTCAGTCAGTTCAGTTGAGTCAGTGAGTTCAGACACAGTGAGGTAAGACTGAATTCCTGGCAGTTCAGTTCAGGGAATTTAGAGGCTTTTTTTTTTTTTTTAATGGGAGAGTTTTACAAAGAGAAGTTGAAGAGACAACAAGCTAGACACAGGTGAAGACAGAAGGAGCCAGAGAATGAGAAGGAAGAGGAAGCTTAAAACTGGTTGCTGAAAGAATTAGTATGAGACCAAGGAGAACAATTCAGTCAGAAGCTAAGAAAGAAGCCAGATTGAATCAGAGTGGACAAGAGTTTGAGCCAGAACAGCTGAGTTAAACCAGTAGCCATAATTCAGAAAGAGTTAGAAAGGGTGAGCTTATTCAGCAATAAACATTCGATGTGACAATTACATCAGGAGAAATAAAAGATACATTTACAGACTTATAAAGATCCTTTTAAATGATGATAAAAGACAGTAAATAATTACAATTTATTTAATATAATAAAATAACCGAATTAATAACCTGAATGATAGTAATTATAATTAATTATGTTTACATTCTGCATGCTCAATAAGTAGACTTGTATAGTACTTTACCATAGTGACATTATTTTGCATTGCTTCATTTTCTTATTTACTATAACACAATATAATATAACCTCCATGCAAGATTTGTTAATTTTTGAATTTCCTGCAGTTAGACATTTAATATAATTATTTTCATTTCACCTTATATGTCAAAGACCAATTTCATCATCACAAGGTAAACTGAGGTGGGTTGTGGGATTGGCGATTGGGTCTCTGAGAGAATGGAACCTGATTCACAGGAACTGCGATGTGAGGTACTCCCTGTGGCCAGCAAAAAACTCTATGGGAATTCTTTGAGGACTAGCAAAAATAAAAGAAGAAAGAATCATACATACCCATACACACTTGGTAGATGAAGCAAGCTTCAACAAGCTCCAACATTTCACACACACATACATACATACATATATACATACATACATACATACATACATACATACTTGCTTGATAGAGCAAAGTTTCAATCAACTTCAAGTATATACATATATACACATATAAAGCTCCAATGAACGAGCCCCAACAACTTTATTTTTTTCTCTCACAGATTATATATTCCAGCAAAATCTTTCAAGTAGTACAAAAGTCACAATGTGGTTACATTCTATTTTTTTAAGTGAACAATTACAATGAGTATACATAGAAAATATGTTCCCCAGTATTTTCAAATGATCAAATGTTTCACATATTATATGTAAAAACTAAACGTGAAAAGCAATTTATTCCCAAGAACCCACATACATGTAACTAAGCAAGCTGTTATAGATTAACAAAGTATAAGGAAGCAAGGTACTTTTCTCTGCCAGTTTCTTTTATTGGTGATTTGTGGTTATATAGAAAGGATCAATTTTTTTTATTAATTATCTTAAAAATAGTTTTATCAAAAATCTTAAGAGAATCGCCAGTCTAAACTTTTATGTTAAAAATCAGTCATTTCTGCTTTAACTACTCTAAGCACACACTTACTCATTAACAATTTACTCAATCTTATTAGGAAGCTGAGGGCTAAATAGGTACAAGGAATTAATCATCGCCTTGATCAACAGCCCGGCTTTAGCAGGAGAGTCACATCAGCCAGAGCTGGTGAGGCTGCTCTTGTTCTTGTTCTGTGCTGAATTCCATGAGTTCTAAAGCTGTTCTGTGTGTCTCTTGCACAGTCCCCAATGCTTATATTTATTGTGCTAGCATGTAGTTTTATAGCCAAGCAAAATGTTGTGGTGCACATGTATTAAACACTAATTTCAATTTTTTTCTAAATATATGTTTTGTCATTTATTATCACAATTATTGTCTCAATTTAATTGCTTTACTGCCATACTTATGTAAGCCTTTATTGTAGACTATAAAAGATAGTACATTGTAGAATCTAGTATCTCAAACATATTTTAATGGGCTATTTTTTTTTTTAACCACAGAAAATTTACTATATGAAACCAGAGTGGGATAATGAAATTAAAGTAAAACTTTTTACAGATGTCTGTTAGGCAAACATATATATTTCAAAAATCAGTTGTAGAAAGCACTTAGATGTAATGAAAGTTTTGGCTTTCTTAAAAGCTCAGTTTTGTTAAGTCAACATGTTTTTGTTACAATCCCAAACGTGCAGTTGTAGTTCGTTCACAGCTGATTATTGCTTAGTGTAGGGGTGTATGGTCTTTGTCAGCTGGAATTACGTGAATTCTGAGGACTTAGAGGGTATAAACATGTTAGCCTAGAGAAAGAAGGCACGGCGGCTTGGAGGAGGCAAGAGAGAATTGCTTGCTGCACTTGCCGGTTTCTGGCTTGCGGGTTTGCTGGTATCTGGACTTTAGGCTATCCTGATTACTGAGATTGCTACTGCCCCCAAAAGAATCCTATAACCCCACCCAACAGGAAGAAATAAAGAGAGCCATGTCTCCTTTCCCTTCTAATCTTTTTTTCTCCTACCTGGGATTGGGGAGTTGGAAAGGAGGTATAAGCTTTAAGGAACCCTCAAATAAGGTAGCAGTTGAAAAAACTAGCACCTACATTTAGGGTGTGTGTGTGTGTGTGTGTGTGTGTGTGTGTGTGTGTGTGTGTGTGTACCAATTAGAGTTGACTGCGCCAATGGCTCGCACAGGCAGGGTCCCAGGTTTAAAGCAGGCTGCTGGCCTTACATGAGGCCCAACCCCGTTTTCCCCTGGGGAAACTCCACAAGGCTATGGACCCTACCTACAAAGCTCTGAATGCATTTATTTAGACCTCTGGACATCTGCACGTTTCCTTCTGAAAATTGTAAAGAACCGTGTCCAGCCTACCCCAGTACCTGCCAGTCCAGCCTGCAGGAGGGAATCGCCCTGCTGCCTTGTAATTCCGAACTAAGTAGAATTGACATGAAGCGTTAGTGCTGAGTGCTGGCAGGGTGGCTCCAGCAGCCTCCAGAGCGGCACTGTGGGGACAGTCTCAATGAGGATTCTGATGGGCGGTTACTGTACAGTGGCAGAACCACGCTGCCCTCATTTTGTCCAGGAAGTTGTCCAGTGCAGGGATGCCCTCCTTCAGGCCTTTGTGCTTGCTAGTGTCAGCCACAATTTGGCTGGGGCGGCTGCTGTGGTCAAATGGGTCCCCAGGCCGGATCTGCCAGTGGACAAACACACACTGGGGGAATGCTTTGACACCAGTGTTAGAGCATTAGAGTCATTTGTTCTGAAAGCAAATGAGTCCTTGACAGGCCTCGATCACGAACATGTAACAGAAACAGATGTCATAATACATCATGTACTATAATGCTGATTGTTTGAAACTGTATATGAAGCTAGATATCGACAGTGTGTATATGCTTGTGTCTATGTGTGTTAGTGTGTGTGTTAGCATGTGTGTGCATTACAGTGTGGTCAATTAGAATTCAATGTTGCATCAGGTTTTTAAAGGATATTTTATATGTTAATGAAACAATAAAGCATTGAGTGTTTGTAACACGTAACTACAGACAAATCAAGTTATTTATGCTCATTATAAAGCCCCAGAACATGCTAAAATTAAGACACACATTGTAAGGCTATGGGACAAACTAATTAAATAAAGACGATTAGGCATACGACAGATCTTATATATAAAAGAGGTTTATTAGGTGGATATGGAGAGAGAGAAGGGAGAGCAGGACATGATGGGGGAAAGAAACAGAGAGGGAAAGAGAGAGAAGGGGAAGAGAGAGGGGGTTCCCCAATAGAGATGAAGGACCAAGAAAGCAGGAGAGAAACCAAGGATTGGGTTGTCCTTTTAAGGGGCAAGGTAACGACTCCTTCCAAGTGTGGCCACCTGGCCTGAGACACATGATGACATCATAAGTTGCTAGGCAACCCAGAAGCAGGTTTTGTTCCAAAATCCTAACACACATCCCCTTCTGCTTCATGTATTTCATCTAATTTTCCACTGTGTATTTGGTCAATCAATTGTTTTTAACAAACTGGGCATTGATCTCTAAAAAGGCAGTTGATGGCTTTTAGTTGTGTTTAAAGTGTAGTATTTGTCATTTACCCGTACTCTTTTCAGTAAAGCTAAAGAACAAACAGAAAAATTTGTCATTTTTTTAAATAATCATATAAGTAAATATAGTTATTTATATATCTTCTCAAATGAATATAGTACATATTTTAAAATCTGGAATTCCATGGTAGCACCCTTAATAAACCAGGTGGTTCAGACTAAGTCATTGTACTTTAAAACAAATTTACATTGTAGTCATTTGTCATGATGATGTACAATAAAATAAAACAGAAGATTTTCAAGACACAGGCTATTCCTGAGAATTAAAAAGTACCATTATATGTAGATGATATTAGGTTGATAGAAGCCACCTTGACCTTAGCTTTTCCATTTATACAAAGTTCCACTCTGGTGACTTTTCTGATACCCTTCTAAATTTGTTAATTTTATTCAGCCCTGATACTAATCTTTCATTGTTTATAAGAAAGTTAAGCTAAACAAAAACATGCATATTAATTACTTCAGCATTGGCTCCCATGGTGCACTGTGGAATGTATTTTAAAGCAATAACAGGTGTCCTTGGAGTCTTTAAATTAACTGGCTCGCTTTGGCAATAAATGTGTGCTTTCTATTGCTAGTATAACCTAACAAAAAAAAGTGAAGTAAAACCCACTACGGAATTACCATTTGATGTCTCACTTTAATCCAACGATTTAATGAATTTTGTGTGAAAAACCAGCCATGGTGTCCTAGTTGGTTACCAAATTAAATGTGATGCTGTTTTGTAATATCCTAATCTAATATTTGCCTGAAGAAATTAAATACATTGGAAATACATTGAACAAAGATACTTAGGCCTGAAGATTAAACACATTTCCATAACAACTGTTCTGCAGATTGAATTAGTGAGAGCCTGGCACAGTGCACTTTGAAGTGAATGTTTCTCAGCATGCTGGTGCATCTTATCATAGCCTTGTGGGGGAAAAGGGGTATTTTGGAAATGTTTTCAATGCTACCAGGAGAGCTGGCAAACCTCTAAGAGTGAAGATAGTCTCTAAGGGTTCCGTCTTGGTTTAAAGAATAGAAAGATTGCTCTTTCCTATATTAATTTCCTATTTTTTAACACTTTGTGTCACTATAATTTACTATTCTAGTGAAGTGGCAGATTAGCCTAAGTGTCTCAAAGCCATCAAGCCTTGAGTCCAATTTCTTTTCTTTTCTTTTTATTTTTAGTTACATTTTATTAACTCTGTATCCCAGCTGCATCCCACTCCCTCATTCCTTCCCAGTCCAACCCTCCCTCCCTCATCTCCTCCCTGCTCCTTTCCAAGTCCACTGATAGGGGGGACCTCCTCCCCTTTCATCTGACCCTGGTTTATCAGGTATCTTCAGGACTAGCTGCAAAGTCCTCTTCTGTGGCCTAGCAAAGTTGCTCCTCCCTTGGGAGGTGGGGAGGTCAAAGAGCCCACCATTGAGTTCATGTCAGAAATAATCCCTGTTTCCGTTACTAGAGAACCCACTTGGTTACTGAGCTACCACAGGCTACATCTGAGCAGAGGTTCTAGGTTATATCCATACATGGTCCTTGGTTTCCTTGGTTGGAGAAACAGTCTCATATGAGACCCCTGTGCTCAGATATATTTGGTCCTTGTGCAGCTCCTATCCTCTTCATGTCATATTAATTCCCCCTTCTTTCATGAAATTTTCGGGCAAATTGTGATCTAGAACAGATCATTCTGAGTGAGGTATCCCAGAAGGAGAAAGACATACATGGTATATACTCACTTATTTAGAAATATAAGATATGATCAACATAATTAAATCTATGCACCTAAAGAAGATAAACAAGAAAGAAGACCCTGGGGTAAGAAGATCAATCCTCACTTAGAAAGACAAATGGGATGGGCATTGGATGAAGGAGAAAACAAGTAACAGGACAGGAGCCTACCACAGAAGGACTCTGAAAGACTCTACCTAGCAGTGTATCAAAGCAGATAAGACTCATAACCAAACCTTCGGCAGAGTGCAGGGAATCATATGAGTTCAATTTCTAACTTAAATTTGAGTCTTAGGAACTTAAATAGTGAGATCTGATATGTTTACTTTCTTATGTCACACTCAATAAGAGGTTCTTCAGAAATCAACACATCTATGCTCTTCATATGAAAATTCAAATCTATTATCCTTTCTGTGTGATAGGGAAGGGTAAGACTAGACTAGTATAAAACAGAATCCTAGATTGATAATTGATACAATGTATCTCCTCAAATCTAGCTATTTACATTAGGTAGCTTTTCACAATCTATATACATTACAATTTAGAAAATGTAACAGGACATGGATAAATAAATCATTACTAAAAAATGTATCATTACTTCTTCATACTTTGTTTATTTATATTAGATAATGCAAAGAATACATCAGAAAAGTGGTAATTTCAGAAGCATAAAAGAAAAGATTACATGCCCTAACTGATTGATGTCCATCATGTCATAATTTAAAATCAGAGAAAAGGTTTAGTTAAAATAAAAAATAAATAAATCAGATTATTTAAAGATGTGAAACTTTTTTGCTATTTCTTGAAAACCAGAGAATTATTTCTTATATAATCTAACTTATATCCTTGTTAACTAGTCTATAAATAAAATCTGATCTCACGTTGTGATTTCAGGCAAATGACCACCTTAATTGGTTCTGGTACACAGAAACTGACTTTAAGACTTAATTCCCAAATCTTCGGTTAAGCCATCTGTAGACTAGAATAAAAATAGTACCTACTAGTAGGGTTGATGGGACGATTACATAAAATGAGAAAACACATGCAAGTTGCTGAGCTCTGGACTCACAGTAAAGCTCTATTAGACTTGCCTCCTACATGGACAATTGGCTTGTTCTCTACACTCAGCCAGCATCTGTCATCTTCCTTTTCCCTTATTTTTCTCCACAGTAGTGTCATTTTCTAACCATTGTCAGATGCTCATTCTAAGTGTACCTGTGGTTTGTCTACTTGAAACACTATAGTGCTGAGTGAGAGCCATAGGAAAGTCTACTGCGCTGGGATTGCTGCAATATTGCTAGTGTCAAGGTTGGAGTGAGACATAGGAGAAAGCTAAAAAAAGCATCCTCAGGGCAACAGTAAGTGATTTTGTTTTCTGTGGATGTGGCAGATGATCGAGTATGTTTTTGTGCGGAAGGCAACTGTTGAGCACTGACTAGATTGTAATATATAAATAAGATAATATAAATGGTTATGTCTGAAATTGCTTCCCATTGAAGAGAATTTTGTTTACCGATGCAATTTACATTTTTAAAACCCTTACAGATTGTCATTAATGTTGGACATATTAACATGTCTCTGTGTGTATAGGGAAAATATCATCACTATAATATTTAAGATTTTGAAAAGTAGTGGTGATTATCAATAATGAGGGTTTTAATAAAATTTGACTTCATATATAACATTTCATGAAATAAACGGAATGACTATATCACATATGTATATATCAAAATAACACTCAAATCCTTACTATATGTGACTTCCTTGATTTCTTCATTTTTAAATAAAAATATGCTATGAATTTATTTTTTAATTTTAAGAGTAATAATTTAATAACATTTTTAACTTATTTAATGTTTCGAGCTAGCATGCAAAGCAACGGAATGCATGATGACATCTTCATACTTCAGTGTCCTGATGTTTTGTTCCCGCACTCCCCTGCCCCATCCACATGGCTCCCTGTTGTTGCTCTTCTATTTTATTATCTGCACTTCATCCATTACCCACCATCCAAAAGAAAGAAAGGTTATTCCTCTCCTTTCAAGATCTCCTTTATATATCCATTATCTACATATACACATGTACACATACACACACACACACACACACAACACACACAAACTATTTTAAATCTAGGTCTTACCTGTAAAAGTTGTGGTATTTGGCTTTTTGTTTGTTTGTGAATGAGGGAGGGGGCTACAGCTGGAATACAAAGTGAATAAACTGTAACTAATATAAAAAAATAAAAATTTAATTAAGAAAAGAAAGCCAAGCCAAACCAACAGACTTCTTTGATTTTAATGATTAGTTAAATTATGAATGTCTTAAAATAAAATATTAAAGAGAACAGTTGTGTCAGTTTATAACGTGATGTGGTATATTTGTTCTGCCATTTTCCAATTCTCTGATAAAATATTGAATTTTACTTATTCAGCCAACTTAAGAATATGAAATGAAATATTCAGATATTTTAAAATATAAATTAGAATATTTACAAATCTGAAGGCTCTATGCTTGATAACTATTTGTATTTCTTCCTTGTTGAATTATCTTAGCCATTATAAGCTTTTCATTCCTGCAAATGCTGCAGCACCTTCTCTAAGATAAATGAATCTCAAATTTGTGACTCTTAGAAGTCGTGTATGTGATAATCACTTATATATGTCTACGAAAATATGTTGTAAGAAAAATATCAGTCAAATTCACACACACTTTTATCCATGCAACCTGAAGGCCAAGAATGAAGGTTTTCACCTCCAAGAACTAAACATTGCATTAAGGGAAAGATTTATTATTTCAAAAGCCTCTGTTTAAATGAAAATAGATATTCTCATTTCAACAGTGCTAGTTTTGTTCTTTGAAGTGTCATACAATAAATCTAAGCTCCTTTTCTTCATGAGCACTTTAATTTTGTTATGAAATAGCATGCTTCTCTATGCGGGACTCTTTTCTCACCCCATTATACATCATCAGCATTTCCAATCTCTGTTCATCTTTCTTTTTTTAGAGACATCTCATTATTCAGTTTTCTATTCTAAGAAACATAATTTAAAAAGTTATTCTATATCCAAAAAACGCTGTAGTTTTAAAAAATATAGATAGGAGAGTCTTTATGAATTCTACAATAATATTGGTTCTTCAACACATGTGGCATTTATTTTAGGCATGATCATTAGCAATGAAAAAATTTTTCATTAGCAATGAAAAAACGATAACTTCAATTTCCAATCAAACAGAACAATACTGTCATAGCAAGAAAACGATGGAAATACACAGCTATCCAATGCAAAACTTCTTTTTCCTATGTAATTAGATAGAGTGTGTTATACATAAAGTTTGCCTATAAGAGACATTGACAATACAAATTAAATATACTCAATTATTACATTTAAAAAAATCTCTTTCAGGGGCGGAACCAAGATGGCGATAGCACACACAGTTTCCGAGCTGTGGAAGAGATAAAGTTCTGAGTTGATGAGTGGAAGAACTTCTGAAGCCAGGGAAACAACGGAGAGACTTTCTAAACAACAGGGAACATCACAGGAGGTGAAAACCTTGGTCTCGGGTCACCCACGGACTTGATTGGGGAAGGTGAGAAACGATCCTTTGATCTCTCGGCACTCCCCTCCCGCAGACCTCCCTCCTCCTCAGCACAGCTGACTCGCCTTTCTCAGCGCAGACCTAACTGCCTGGGGCCTGCAGCCACTGAGGCAGAGCCCCAAGCCCTTTATCGGCAAAGGCCAGCAGTACTGTGTCTCGGAGTCCCAGATTCACTCGCGGCTGCTGCACCATCCTCCCAGGGCCCGAGTCTGCTAGATGCCATACTAGCTCCGCAGGAGCACCATCACTGACAGTACGGCCCGCCCAATCCCACAGTGACAGAGAATACGCTATATACTCACCAAAACCAGACAAAAACGCCATACAAGCTAGACACACCAGGCGCTGGGCCTCCGAAGCTTGGAGAGCACAGTGAAGAGACCCCAGGACTTCCCAGAAAGCATCTGGACTAGCAACCCAGTCTCCAGTTACAGCAGGACTTTCTAACCTGGCGGCGGAGCAGCACTGAGCTGGCGGGGCACATCAGCCCTCCAGTTTAAGACTAACCAGGGCCAAACCAGAGAACAGAAAGGCTGGTTACCCCGATTCCTACTGACGTGACCACCCTGAAATCTCCAGCTGCAGCAAGACCTCATAACCTGGCAGTGACAGCAGCACGGAACTGGCAGAGCACATCAAAGAAGCAGGGCCAAACCAGAGAACAGAGAGCCCAGATACGCCAATCTCTGCCAAGTGTCCTGCCTGTAAGTGAGTGCACCCTTGAGAATCTGCAGCTCCACTGATCCTGGGTTCTGCTAAAACAGAAGCCAGGCATCGAACCCCCTCCCACCCATATACCCACTTTGGGAAACAGAGGGGCACTTGGAACATTGAAGTTCCTGCTCTGTGGGTCTAATTGAGGAGTTAAGGCAGTTAATGCCAGAAATTGCGCTGCGATCATCACTAGCGCCTGCGACATATACATTGCAGAGCCCCTCCCACACACTCAAGGGTTCAACATTAGCCATCACTCTGTCCCTCGAGACACACGCCCACACCCACTTACACACACACACACACATATACACACGCACGCACGCACGCTTGCATTTGCCTCTGTTTGCGCCTGCGTACTTTCCTCCCACAGGTACAGCTAGTCCTCAGCATACGCTAAGGACACGGGACCTCTCTCAACTTCCTGAAGAATTCTCCAGACACGAGAGACAGTACCAGTCTGATCGGCAGAATCCAAAAACAAACAGGGAAGGTCTCAGATAAGCCAATGGCCAGGGGTAGGCGAAAGAACACTTCCAACATAAATCAGGACATCATGACTTCACCAGCAAACCCCAAAATCGATGGATACTCCAATTCATCAGAAGCACAGGAAAATGACCTTAAAGCCATGCTTGCTCAATTATTTGAGGCTCATAAGGAGGAAATGAACAAATCTTTCAAAGAGTTGGCCAGTCAATTGGAGGTAAAGAAAGAAGAAATAGACAAAACCCTTAAAGAAACACAGGCAAACATAGCCAAACAAATAGAGGCACAAGTAGAGAAAAAATTAGTGGCATACAAAAAGGAAATGAACAAAGAAATAGAGTCCATCGTAGAGAGACAGGAATCCAAATTCAAACACATGGAAGAAATGGTGCAAGGCATGAAAACAGAATTAGAATCAATAAAGAAAACACAAAATGAGAAAACTCTTGAGCTGGAGAACTTGGAGAAAAGATCAGGAACCACAAAAGTAAGCATCACCAACAGAATACAAGAGATGGAAGAGAGAATCTCTGGAGCTGAAGACACACTTGCAGAAATTGATACTTCTCTCAAAGAAAAAGTAAAATCAGAAAAATTCCAATCACAAAATATCCAAGAAATCAAGGATGCTATGAAAAGACAAAATCTAAGAATAATAGGAATTGATGAAAAAGAAGACTCCAGGCTCCAAGGTCCAGAAAATATTTTCAAAAAATCATAGAAGAAAATTTTCCCAACTTAAAGAAAGAGATGTCCATAAATATACAAGAGGCCTACAGAACACCAAATAGACTAGACCAGAAAAGAAACACATCACGTCACATCATAGTCAAAACACTAAATCTACAGAACAAAGAAAAGATATTAAAAGAAGCAAGGGAAAAAGGCCAAGTAACATATGAAGGTAGACCTATCAGAATCACACCAGACTTCTCATCAGAAACTATGAAAGCCAGAAGGGCCTGGGCAAGCATCATGGAGACTCTAAGAGATCACAAATGTCAACCAAGACTACTATACCCTGCAAAGCTTTCAATCAACATAGATGGAGAAAACAAAATATTCCATGACAAAACTAAATTTACGCAATATCTATACAGCAAACCAACACTACAGAAGATACTAGAAGGAAAACTCCAATCCAAAGAAAACGAATTCACCCAAGAAAACAGGGCATACAGATAACATCCCAACAAAAATGAAAAGAAAACAAGCAATGAAACAAGGTAAGATCATCGACTCCATTACAAAAGGAACTAACATGCATTGGTCAATATTATCTATCAATATTAATGGACTCAACTCACCAATAAAAAGACACAGGCTAACAGAATGGTTACGGAAACAGGACCCAACATTCTGTTGCGTCCAAGAAACACACCTATGCAACAAAGATAAACACTACCTCAGAGTAAAGGGCTGGAAAAATGTTTTTCAAGCAAATGGTTCCAGAAAACAAGCTGGAGTAGCCATCCTAATATCTAATAAAATAGACTTTCAACCCAAGTTAATCAAAAAAGATAAGGAGGGCCACTATATTCTCATCAAAGGAAAAATCCAACAAGAGGACATCACAATTTTGAATATCTATGCCCCAAATACAAGAGCACCTACATTCGTAAATGAAACAATATTAAAGCTTAAATCATACATTGATCCTAATACCTTAATAGTGGGAGACTTCAACACCCCACTCTCATCAAGGGACAGATCAACCAGACAGACACCAAATAGGGAAATAAAAGCACTCACAGAATTCCTAAATCAAATGGACCTAATAGATGTCTACAGATCTTTTCACCCAAACTCAAAAGAGTACACCTTCTTTTCAGCACCACATGGAACCTTCTCCAAAATAGACCATATAGTTGGTCACAAAGCAAGCCTCAACAGATACAAAAGGATTGAAATAATCCCTTGTATACTATCTGACCACCATGGACTAAAGCTGGACATCAACAACAACAGAAACAACAAAAAGCCGACACGCACATGGAAACTGAACAACTTACTACTCAATGACAGCTGGGTCAAGAAAGAAATAAAGAAAGAAATTAAAGACTTTCTAGAATTCAATGAAAATGAAGGCACAACATACCCAAATTTATGGGACACATTGAAAGCAGTGCTCAGAGGAAAATTTATAGCACTAAGTGCCTACAAGAAGAAATCCGTAACATCACATACAAACAACTTAATGGCCCAACTGAAAAACCTAGAAAAAAAAGAAGCAGATAC
Organism: Psammomys obesus; assembly: GCF_907164565.1. Lineage (NCBI taxonomy): Eukaryota > Metazoa > Chordata > Mammalia > Rodentia > Muridae > Psammomys > Psammomys obesus. The sequence goes on from NW_026591086.1 coordinate 51,086,052, forward strand.
ACCCAAGAGGAGCAGAAGGCTGGAAATAATCAAAGTAAGGGCAGAAATCAATCAATTAGAAACAAATAAAATTATCCAAAGAATCAATGAAACAAAAAGCTGGTTCTTTGAGAAAATCAACAAGATAGACAAACCATTAGCCAAACTAACTAAAAAGCAGAGAGAAACCATACAAATCAGCAAAATCAGAAAGGAAAATGGGGACATAACTACAGACACTGAGGAAATCCAAACAATTATTAGGTCATACTACAAAAGCCTATATGGCACAAAATTTGAAAATCTAAATGAAATGGATAACTTTCTTGACAGATTCCATCTACCAAAATTAAGTCAAGATCAGGTAGAAAGACTGAATAGTCCTATATCTCCCAAGGAAATTGAAGCAGTCATTAACAGTCTCCCCTCCAAAAAAAGCCCTGGACCAGATGGCTTCAGTGCAGAATTCTACAAGACCTTCAAAGAAGTACTAACACCAATTCTCCTCAAACTATTCCATAAAATAGAAACAGAAGGAACACTACCAAACTCATTCTATGAAGCCACAGTCACTTTGATACCTAAACCACACAAAGATCCAACAAAAAAAGAGAACTTCAGACCTATCTCTCTTATGAACATTGATGCAAAAATACTCAATAAAATACTTGCAAACCGAATCCAAGAACACATCAAAGATATCATCCACCATGACCAAGTAGGCTTCATCCCAGGAATGCTAGGGTGGTTCAACATACGGAAATCCATCAATGTAATCCACCACATAAACAAAATGAAGGAGAAAAACCACATGATCATCTCCTTAGATGCTGAAAAAGCATTTGACAAAGTCCAACACCCATTTATGTTTAAAGTCTTGGAGAGATCAGGGATACAAGGCACATACCTAAAGATAGTAAAGGCAATATACAGCAAGCCTATAACCAACATCAAACTCAATGGAGAGAAACTTAAATCAATCCCACTGAAATCAGGGACAAGACAAGGCTGCCCACTCTCTCCATATCTCTTTAACATTGTACTTGAAGTCCTAGCCAGAGCAATAAGACAACTAAAGGAGATCAAGGGGATACAAATCGGAAAGGAAGAGGTCAAAGTGTCACTATTTGCAGATGATATGATAGTATACATGAGCGACCCCAAAGATTCAACCCGAGAACTTCTTCAGCTGATAAACACCTTCAGCAAAGTGGCAGGATACAAAATCAACTCAAAAAAATCAGAAGCCCTCTTGTATACCAAAGACAAAATGGCCGAGAAAGAAATTAGGGAAACAACACCCTTCACAATAGCCACTAATAACATAAAGTACCTTGGTGTGACTCTAACCAAGCAAGTGAAAGACCTGTTTGAGAAAAACTTCAAGTCTTTGAAGAAAGAAATTGAAGAAGATCTCAGAAGATGGAAAGATCTCCCGTGCTCATGGATTGGTAGGATTAACATTGTGAAAATGGCCATCCTGCCAAAAGCAATTTACAGATTCAATGCAATTCCCATCAAAATACCAACTCAGTTCTTTACAGACCTTGAAAAAAAGATTCTCAGCTTCATATGGAGAAACAAAAAACCCAGAATCTCCAAAACAATCCTGTACAACAACAGATCATCTGGAGGTATCTCCATCCCCGATCTCAAGCTGTACTACAGGGCAACAGTAATAAAAACTGCATGGTATTTTCATAGAAACAGAAAGGAGGATCAATGGAATCGCATAGAAGACCCAGAAATAAACCCACACACCTATGAATACTCAATATTTGACAAAGAAGCCAAATCCATTCAATGGAAAAAAGACAGCATCTTCAACAAATGGTGCTGGACCAACTGGATATCTACATGTAGAAAAATGAAAATAGATCCATATTTATCACCCTGCACAAAACTAAAGTCCAAGTGGATCAAGGACCTCAACATAAAACCAGATACTCTAAATCAGCTGGAAAAAAAAGTGGGAAACAGCCTAGAACTCATTGTCACAGGAGACAACTTCCTGAACAGAACACCAACAGCACAGGCTCTAAGAGCAACAATCAATAAATGGGACCTCATGAAACTGAAAAGCTTCTGTAAAGCAAAAGACACTGTCATCAAAACAAATAGACAGCCTACAGATTGGGAAAGAATCTTCACCAACCCTTTATCTGACAGAGGGCTAATATCAAGTATATATAAAGAACTAAAGAAGCAGAAAAGCAACAAACCAAGTAATCCACTTAAAAAATGGGGAACAGAGCTAAACAGAGAATTCTCGAAAGAGGAACATCGAATGGCAGAGAAACACTTAAAGAAATGCTCAACCTCATTAGCCATTAGGGAAATGCAAATCAAAACGACCCTGAGATTTCACCTTACACCCATCAGAATGGCCAAGATGAAAAACTCAAGTGATAGCACATGCTGGAGAGGTTGTGGAGAAAAGGGAACCCTCCTCCATTGCTGGTGGGAATGTAAACTGGTTCAACCACTCTGGAAGTCAATCTGGCGCTTTCTCAGACAACTAGGAGTAGTGCTACCTCAAGACCCAGCTATACCACTCCTAGGTATATACCCAAAATTTGCTCAAGTACACAACAAGGACATTTGTTCAACCATGTTCATAGCAGCTTTATTTGTAATAGCCAGAACTTGGAAACAACCCAGATGTCCATCAACGGAGGAATGGATACAGAAATTGTGGTATTTTTACACAATGGAATACTACTCAGCAATCAAAAAGGAGGAAATCATGAAATTTGCAGGCAAGTGGTGGGATCTAGAAAAGATCATTCTGAGTAAAGTATCCCAGAAGGAGAAAGACAAACTTGGTATATACTCGCTTATATAGACCTACAAGACATGATAAACATAATGAAACCTACACACCTAAAGAAGATAATCAAGAAAGTGGACACAGGCGAAGGTGATTAATCCTCATTTAGAAAGACAAATGGGATGTGCATTGAACTTATGACAGGAGTCTACCACAAAAGGCATCTGAAAGACTCTACCTAGCAGTGTTTCAAAGCAGACACTAAGACTCATAACCAAACCCTCGGCAGAGTGCAGGGAATCATATGAAAGAAGGGAAGTTAGTATGATATGGAAAGGATAGGAGCTGTACAAGGACCAAACATATCTGGGCACAGGGTCTTTTCTGAGACTGACACTCAACCAAGGACCATCTATGGATATAACCTAGAACTTCTGCTCGGATGTGGCCTGTGGTAGCTCAGTAACCAAGTAGTTTTCCAAAGTAAGGGGAACACGGACTATTTCTAATAGGATCTCAAGGGCAGGCTGTTTGACCCCCACCCCAGGGGAGGAGCAGTCTGTTAGGCCACAGAGGAGGACTTTGCAGCCAGCCCTGAAGATACCTGATAAAACAGGGTCAGATGAAAGGGGAGGAGGTCCTCCCCTATCAGGGGACTTGGAAAGGGGCAGGGAGGAGACCAGGGAGGGAGTGTGGGATTGGGGAGGGAATGAGGGAGCGGGATACAGCTGGGACACAGAGTTAACAAAATGTAACTAAAAAGAAAAATAAAAAAAAAGATTGTTCTAGCAAAAAAAAAAAATCTCTTTCATTAATGATTGAAATGAAGACAATTATGAAATGTGCTTCATAGGATTATTGTGAGCACAATTCAATTTGGTCTGATAAAATAACAAATTGCTTTTGAGAACCTTCTATCATTGTAATAATTACTACAATAGTGTAGTAATTTAAAGGAATTAATATTAATTACATGAATTAATTAATAATTACAGGAATTAATATTCCTGTAAAAAAGTTTCCATATTTTAAAGTTTTATTAAATTACAACTTCTATAAAACATAAAATAAGAATTCACCAGTCTATAAAATTAAAATAGTGATTCAGAAGTGAATTCAACTGTTGGAAACGCATGAGAATAAAGAATCATTTGATAAGAACTAACTGTCACAATACTGGGATGTATGTTAAAATATTTTTTATTCAGTCCTTTCCTATTGAATATGTTGTAAACTATAATTTATAGTTTTTAATATTTCTACAAACTTTGATTTGCATTACAAGCTGATGACAACAGTCATCAAATTTTAATAGAACTGAAATGCTTAAGTATGGAATTTATGCACAATTATTACCAAAATTAGAAGTAGCAAATATACCACATTTTCTTTATCCATTCTTCAGTTGAGTCACATCTAGGTTGTTTTCAGTTTCTGGCTATTATGAATAAAGCTGATATAAACCTACATGATCAAGTATGATAGAGCTGTTTTGGGGTATATTCTGGAGAATGGTATAACTGTGTCTTGAAGTAGATCTATTCCCAATATTCTGGGAAATCTCCAAATTGATGTTGGAAGTGACTGTACAATTTTGGACTTCCACCAGCAATGAAGAAGTGTTCCACTTGCTCCACATCTACACCAACATAACCTACCACTTGAGATTTTGATCTAAGCCATTCTGACAAGTGTAAGATGGAAACCCAGAATTGTTTTTCTTTGCATTTTTATTATGACTAAGGAGGTTGAACATTTCTTTCAGTGCTTCTTGGCCATTAGGGATTCCTCTGTTGACAATTTTCTGTCTAAATCTGTACCACATTTAAAAAATTGGGTCTTTGTTTTGCTGATGTCTAGTTTTATTAGTTCTTTATACATTTTGGAGGTCAGGCCTCTATTTGATACAGACTTGATGAAATTATTTTCCCATTCTGTAGGCTGCCATTTTGTCATTTTGGTGCTGTCTTTTACCTTACATGAGCTTTTCAGTTTCATGAAATCATTGATCTTAATGCCTGAGTTGTTGGTGTTCTGCTCAGGAAGTTGTTTGCTGTGCCAATGTATTCAAGGCTATTCCCTACATTTTACTTTTTTCTTAATTATTTACTTTACAGCCTGATCCCAGGCCCCTCCTTCCTCTTCTCCTAGTCCCGATCTCAGGCTCACCCCCACCACAAGTTCTCTTCATCTTTCTTTTCAGAGAGAGACCCCAAGGGGTACCAACACACCCTGGCACATCAAGTCCCAGCAGGACTAAGCAATCCTCTCTCACTGAGGCCAACAAGGCAGCCCAGCTAGTGGAAAGAGATCCAAGGCATGCAACTGAGTCATAGACAGCTCCTGCTCACATTGTTAGCAACCTACATATTGACAAAGCTGCACATCAGCTACATATGTGTAGGGGGTCTAGGTTGAGCCGGCGCTTGCTGTTTGGTTGGTGGTTCAGTCTCTGTGAACCTTCATGGGCCAGGTTAGTTTACACTGTGGGTCTTCATGTGCTATCCTTGACCCCTCCAGCTGCCTCAGTCCTTCCACCCTTTCTACCACAAAACTCTCAAGCTCCACCTGTTATTTGACTATGGCTCTGCATCTGTTTCAATTAGCTGCTGGAGGAAGCCTCTCAGGAGACAGTTATGCCGTGTTCCTGTCTGCAGGCACAGCAGAGGAACATTAATAGTGTCAGGGGTTGATTCTCTCCCATGGCGTAGATCTCAAGTTGAGTCAGTCATTGGTTTGCCATTCCCTCAATCTCTGCTCCATCTTTTCCAATATACTTCTTATAGGCAAGACACTTTTTGGTTAAAGGGTTTTATGGATCGGTTGGTATTCCCTTTCCACCTCCACTGGAAGTCCCACCTGGCTACAGGAGGTGACTGCTTCAGGATCCATTACCCCAACTATCACCAGTGCAAGAAGTCTCAACTAGCATCACTCCATAGACTCCCAGAGCCTTCCAAAGATGTCCCCTGTCAATTTATGTTCTCTTCCTGTTTTTCCCAGACTGCTCTCCCAACACTTGGTGCTCACCCTTATTACCCTCCCCACTCCATCTCTGACCCAGTTCCCAACCTTTTATCTGCTTCAGGTGCCTATTTTCTCTTAGCATTAGATGCAAGCACTTTCCCTTGGGCCCTCCTTGGCTTCTTTGGATCTTTGAATTGTAGCATAGTTACCTGTACTTTGTCACTAATAAATTATATATATAAGTACACATTTTTTTTCTATCTGTTTGCCTGCAAAGTGCATGATTTCCTTGTTTTTAATAGCTTAGTAGTATTTCTCTTTGTAGATGTACCACATTTTCTTTGTTCATTCTTCAGTTGAGGGACATCTGGGTTACTTCCACTTTTTGGTTATTCTGAATAAAGCTGCTATGAACATAGTTGAGCAAGTGTCCTTGTTGTATGGTGGGGCATCTTTTAGGCATATGCCCATGGATGGTGTGGCTGTGTCTTGAGGGTAATCTGCTCCCACTTTTCTGAGAAACCTCCACATTGATTTCCATGAAGGTTGTAAAAGTTTTCACTCCCACCAGCAATGGAGGAGGGTTCCCCTTTGTCCACAATTTCACCAGCATGTGCTATCACTTGAGTTTTTGATCTTAGCTATTCTGACAAACATAAGACAGAATCCCAGAGTTGTTTTGATTTGTTTTTTCCTGATGGATAATGAGGCCAAATATTTTTAAGTGTTTCTCAGAAATTTGAGATTCCTCTTTTGAGAATTTTTTTTTTTTTTGCTCTGTACCCTATTTTTAATTGGGTTATTTGGTTAGATGATGTTTAAATTTTTCAGTTCTCTATATATTTTGGATATTAGCCCTCTGTTGGATACATGGTTGGTAAACATCTTTTCCCATTATGTAGGCTGCTGTTTTGTCTTATTGACAGTGTCCTTTGCCTTGTAAAAGCTTTTCAGTTTTATGAGGTCCCATTTATTAGTTGTTAATCTTACTGCCTGAGCTGCTGGTATTATCTTCAGAAAGTCATCCCCTGTACCAATGTATAAAGGCTTTTGCCCATTTTCTCTTCTATTATATTTAGTGTATCTAGTTTTATATTGAGGTCTTTGATCCACTTGGACTTGAGTTTTGTGCACGGTGATAAATATGGATCTATTTGCATTCTTCTATATGTAAACATACAGTTACACCAGCAATGTTTGTTGAAGATGCTTTCTCTTTTTAAATGCATGTTTTGTTTTGCTTGTTTGCTTTTGTGTGTGTGTGTGTGTGTGTGTGTGTGTGTGTGTGTGTGTGTGTCAAAAATTAGGTGTTCATAGCTATGTAGGTTTATTTCTGGTTCTTTGATTTAATTTCATTGATCAACCTGTCTGTTTTTCTGCCAATACTATGAACAAAGATTGAGGAAATGGCCAACCAATTATTGGTCTAACTTGAGACTGACCCTATGGGAGTGAGGCAACTCCTGATACTATTAATGAAACTTTGTTATGCTTGCACATGAAAGCCTACCATAACTGCCTTTTGAGAGGCTTATTCCAATAGCTGATGGAAACAGATGCAGAGACCTACTGCCCAACAACATGACAAGGCTGTGGAGTCTTTTGGAATAGTGGGAGGATGAATTCAGGAAACAGGAGGGGCCTAGGATACTGCAAGAAAACCTAGAGAGTAAATTAATCTGGGCCCATTGGGGCTCACAGAGATTGAACCACTAATCACAGAGCATGCAAAGATTGGAAATAGGACCTCTATAAATATGTAGCAGATGTGCAGCTTGGTCATCATGTGTGTCCCCTAACTATTAGAGTGGGGGCTGTCTCTGACTCTCTTGGACCCTTTGTCTTAGCTGTGATTACCTTGTCTGGTCTCAGTGGAAGAGAATGTGTTTGGTTCTGCTGTAACTTGATGTGCCAGGGTGGGTTGGTAACCATGAAGTCCTGCCTTTTTTTTTTTTCAGGAGAAGAGGCAGAAGAATGGGGAGAGGGGTTGCTAGACTGTTATTGTGAGTTAAAGAAGGAGGTATCTGGCATGTGAGCAGGCTGTAAGGTGATTTAATAAATAAAATAATGATGAGAACAAGAATATATTACTAAGCATGTGGGAAAACGTTTTTTATATACTGATGGTAATAATAAAAAAGCAACAGAAATTTTGGTGAATATGGAATTTCCTCTTAAAGTAAAAATAATGACTGTATGACATTATAATTATATGCTTAGTTATATATCTAATATATATTAGCAAATTGCTTTAATTCTGTAAAACATAGTCTCCTATTCTGAAACTGAAAGGGAAGACAACAGTAAAGACGCACAAATAACTTAGGTCTCATATAGGTGTGAGTAAGTTGATACTGGAAATGTATATACCTAATTCAAAACCATCAAATTCAAGGAAATTAGGGTATACTATTATTGGCAACAAGGTCAATGAAGGGCATAATGTTACATAAAATAAACTAGTCATAGATAGACAGATACCATTTGATAAGACTTAACCATGGAATCTGAAAAGGTGAGCCTCCTGGAAGAAGGGAATAGAATGACAGTGACAGAGAAAAGAGCAAAGTGACTGATACAATGTACGGTTATAGTTATAGAGGAGTGACTGATACAATGTATGGTTAGTGTTATAGAGGAGGCATGTGGTCTGATGTTGCAGAGTCCAGGAATCATGAATCAGAAATTTCAAACTAGCTAAAAAAATTAAATATTCCCTCCATAAACTATTAAATGTCTGAAATGATGGAATGTTAATTATGTTAATTATTTTTACTTTATGTTGTGGCAACGTATGTATTGAATTATTTCAAACCCTCAAATACATAGAATTACAAACAAAATTTAAAAAGTCATATTTCTTCCAAGAACAAATTTGGCAATCACTTTTAGCATGTAACCACATTATAAATTAATTGTCAGGAATTTAGATATTTCTTGGAAATAAAGCTATAACTTTCATATTTTAAATGATAAACTTACAATAATACTAACCTATATTATTCCAACTTTTATCAATTTCAAATTGAACAGCTTGAAGGGAAAGTTGATTCTGAAGACCAATCTTTCACTTCTAGACTCTGTTACGACACTATCTTGGGAATTTGAGACCTATCTGCTCTTACACTTCTATATTTTTTCTGTCTAAATGAATAAGAGTAGCTTCTCTTCTTTAAAGCTATTTCTTTCTTTTTATGAGACATATCCACATGCAAGTGAATATCCAACACATTCACCGGGAGCTCTGGTCTGATTAACTCTCTAAATTCTAAACAGAGGTAGAATTACTCCTTACTTACCTGTCACTATTTTTTATATATTGGAATCTCTGGCTATAACATCCATTATAAATCTATGATCTCAGGTAATTGTTGAAAAATATAAGTCAAAACATACTTGTCATGATCTGAGGAGTGCAAGTGTAAACTTTTTCACATTTTAGATTTTGACATTTATCTCAAATATTATTTTATAATTCTCAGTTAAATGATTTTTAACTGTGGCTAGAAGAAAAAGCTCTTTGAGAGGGTTAATACTGACTGTCAGGGTGTCAGGATATGTGATATTGTATACAAGCTTCTGATTGTATCTGTGAGGGATTACCATGATTGGGTTAATTGGAAAGTCAAAGCACACTCAGGAGGGGAAGAACCATGCTTTAGGCTGGAGTCCTGGACTGAATGAAATGGGCAAAGCTAGATAGCCCTATCAATCACAGGTCTCTGCTCCCATACAGTGGATATACACAAGCTGTAGCCTCAAGCCGCTGATGTCAGAAATTCTTCACTAGGATGGAGCAAAAGAAATTCTCTCATTCATATAGCTTCTCTTAGGTATTTGATCATTGCCCTAGGAAAAATAAGTGCTCTTGATGAACCTTGCTTTGCCTTTTTATATATATATATATATATATATATATATATATATATATATATATAT
>NW_026591086.1:51095716-51160307 GCF_907164565.1 Psammomys obesus
ATATATATATATATATATATATATATATATATATATATATATATATAATCCTCTGTGAGAATGAGCCAAAACCACACAATTAAGGAATAAGGATGAACTTTCTGTAATATACCAAATTTTGACCTAGTTAACTCTAAATCCAATTTGCTCTAACTCTTGAAGTAACTGAGCTACTTTTTTTCTGAGAATAAAAATCTCAGAGGGGAATGCTTTTGGGGTCTTTTTGTCAGATTATGAGGTAAGGGCGTATGCCAACAAGACTTTCTCTCCCACAGCTTGCTTGAGGCTAGACACTGGCTCAGCATAGATATCTTCTGATAATAGATAGCTTCTGATAATCCTTAGCTATGTACAAGCAATACAGTTACTTTGCATAGTTCTTACTACTTTGTGTCACTGGAGTAGACCTAAGAATGCAAGTGACAGGCTAAGGAGCAACTAAGTTTGCTATGGTTACTTCCATCCACACAATCTTGGCAAAACTCACATGGCTAACAGCCCCTTCCATACTGTAGGAAGCGCATGCGTTAGTGGAGTGTTACAGCCCTTAGAGGCTCTCAGTGCTGTGCAATATGATGCATGGTATGATATGATGTGTGGTATTTATGCTAAATAAGGCCACTAAGATTGCATTGAAATTTTAAGCTATTTTCTGCTTAAAGAGAACCAAAGAAATAGTGTAGTGGAAATAATCATTGAAATATCGGAAATCATGATTTAAGAATTACTTCTGAAGAAGGGATGAAGTTCATTCAGGTGAAACCTTGGTAAATTTGTTATTGAGATTTGTGCAAAAATATGCTGTTACATACTAAGCCAAGGAACTAAAGGAGGGAGAATTGCCTAAATCCCTTGGAAGAGATGAAAGACATTTTAGAGCAAGGAGAAGCTGATCACACTTGGCTCAGGATCATCATTAAGACATGAATATCAATTTGTAAGAAGCTTCTTACTTCTTAAGCAGGGGGAGCACACCCCAGATGTATGTATGAATCTATTGAGAAAAGATGAAAAGATGATTTCCCAGATAAGAAAGTGCTAGCATAACTATTTATAGGAAAGGAAACCAAGGGAAACCAAGGACTTGGGAAGACATTCTAGGGAAATAAATGAACAGTCTTTAGGAAATGCTACACTATCAACAAAAATAGTACCATTAAGCAGTATACTGTGTAGAAAGAAATGATGTTAATAGCAATAATTACAAAAGAATTTAGAAAATGCAGACCAAAAGTGTAAAAAAAAAAAAATCATCTTTTTCCCTTCAACTACCTGTAAGATTTATATGGTAAGACCTGACCAAAAATATTTAAAGGTATAAAGTGGATTAAAATTCTCCTGTTTCAAACAACATCCTGTATGGAAATTGCTGTGTCTGTCCTAAGGCAGTAATGTCTCAGTCTAATGTCTTCCATTATTTCGCTTTTAGTAGGTTTAAGTTAACTGTGTTAAATTCAACACATAAATATCAGATCAACACAATGGAAATACACAACGTTTTGAAATGACTAGCATTTGATGAAAAGCTGTGCAGTCCTGGATTTCCTGGGAGAACATGAGCCAGCCCTTTATCCAGCATATCTATCTTGTGTTTAAAAGTAAAAAAAAAATGCATTTCAAATTAACTAGTAACCATGTTTTCAAAGTTCATTTTTCTAGTTAGCTCTTTATTTAATGTCATATAATAGCTTATAGTCAATGAAACTCTACTTCCTTAATTTATTTACATTTTATAAATGTAAAGGTATAAAAACCTTTTAAAATATATTTAAATGCCTGATTAATTTCTGACATTTCAGTGCTATCATAGTATATGTAGTATCATACTTATTTTGTAAATATAACATGTCATCTAGCCTCCAGCCTGTGGCTCTCCCCTCCTTCCAGAAAACACCTTGCCACATCGGACCCCAAAATCATCAAGCATATACCTGCTTGAAGGTCCAACTGGAACACAGACAGCAGAGGAGAGCTGCAGCTATTCCCTGATTCCAGCCTCAGGCCCATGGTTCTACCCACTTTACCAAGGAGGGCTGCCAGACCCCAGGAATATCCAGCCTCTGTCCTAACCCTTTTCAAGGAGTTCTGCAGGCACCAGAAACACCCAGCTACAACAAGGACAACTAGATGGTTAAAGACCAACTTAAGAACACAATCAAAAAGAGCCAGGGCAACATGGCAACAACAGAACCAAGAAGCCCTGGATATCCTACCATAACTGAAACACAAGAAAATGACAGTGATTATAAATGGAACATGAAAAGTTAACATAAGGAAATTGTTCTGATCCTATAAAATAATGCATGCTACAAAGTCAATATAATTATAGATATAACTCATGGTGGCTTGAAGAAAAATAATATATATATGTGTGTTACATAAATAAATAAACAAATAAATACATGAATGTATCAAAATACACATATTACACAAACATGTTACACATATATGTGTTATATATCCTATATATACATATCAATGTATTAATATGCATTAAATATATTATGTAATAAAAATGCAATGAAATATTTATGAACTGCTTTGTGCTACCCTGTTTCTTTGTCAAGTTACATAACATTGAAGCTAGTACTGATGACGATAATAAATAAGTTCATAGCAGCTTTTGTGAAATTGTAACAACATACATTCTAATCCAACCCCTTTAGACAAACTTATGAATACCACCGGATAGGAAAATTTCAGAGAAGAAAAATGACACTCCTGTTGCCTCAGAGCCATCACATACTGAAGCTGATTAGAAAAATCTATGGCAAAGCACCATGGTATGTACTAAAATGCCTTAATAAAATCCATTATTTATATGCACTAATAAAATGAATAATTACTTAAATGGAAGAGGTGATGTTATTTACAAATATTGTTGTGTTTTAATTTATAATTGAACCATACAGCAATGTAAAAAACGAGTAAACATGATATAGTATGTCTGAGATGCTGTTGAATTTAGGTCCTAATTCCATTTCAAAGAATTCAGACACTCAATGTCTGTGAGAATGAAGTGGGTGTGTTCCTAAAAGCGTATTCACATTTCTTCTCTATGGACTAAAGCAGTTCTTCGCTGTTTTATTGGGATGACCTGAGACAGTATTAAGGGCAATGACCTAGAGAAAAGTCAGCACTGAGGAGCACAAAAATGCAAATTAATGAAAGGATGTCCATACAAAAGCCAAATTGTTTTCAATGGAAGAATAGCATTTAAATTAGATAGATCCCCTGTCTGGATTCTATAGAAACCTATACTCAGTGCACATAATCACATCACACATGTACATAATTGAAACAACAATAAGCTGCAAAGGTCGTGTTTAATATTTAAATTAGTTTTAAATGGCATTACAGGAAAAGAAGAAATGCGCAAAAGGTGTATAAAGTTTGTTTTGATTGCAAAGTGAATGATTAATAAAAGACAGGCAGAACTGTGAATAAAAATACCAAGTGCTATGTAGTTTTTCCTAAAATGGCATTTATAGCAGACATGATTTAGGCAGATAATAAGTACAAGATAGAAATAGATGACAGAGAGGTAACATTTGATAGTTAAATGAATGCTATATGGTAAGGTATGGGCAGAAAATATATGCTAGTAGGTAGTTAACAGATAGGTAGGTTGATTGATAGTTCATAGAAGATGGATAAAGCTGTCAATAGGAGGTGGCATATTACCATAATTATAAAAGAAAGTATCATTTTTTTCTACAAACAAGCTATAAATATCAAAGCCACAAGCAGCCTCTTTATTTGACATGTATCCATCCATAATTTTTTTCTTTAGAAACACATGTAACTTTTCAAATGTCTGATCTCACATAAGTTTGCAGATTTTATTTTATTTTTTTTAATTTTATTTTTTTCTTATCAGTTACATTTTATTAACTCTGTATCCCAGCAGCAGTGTCCCGATCCCTCATTCCCTCCCAGTCCCTCCCTCCCTCCCTCATCTCCACCGTGCCCCTTGCCAAGTCCACTGATAGGGGGAACCTCCTCCCCATTCATCCACTCCTGTTTTATCAGGTATCTGCAGGACTGGCTGCAAAGCTCTCCTCTGTGGCCTAACAGGACTGCTTCTCCCTTGGGGGGTGGGGAGGCCAAAGAGCCAGTCATTGAGCCTTGCTTTTGGTCCCTATCTTTTGCTTTTTCATTCATTAATTCATTTACATTCATTAATTCATGTTTGCATCCTAATCATGGCTTCCTTGCTCTTCCTCCCTCTCCTCTCCGGTACCCCTATGCCCCACTGCTTTCCTTTTCAATAAACATAAAGTATTCTTTATTCCTCAAACCACATGCTTAATCACAGCAAAGTTCACTGCAACTATTATTTTAATTTGCACATCAACAAACAGAAGAGCCTTCTTCAACAGTTCCCAGTGTGATCACGAACCCTTTACTAATCATCCAAACACAGAATGATCACTAAATGAACTTTAAATAAAGGTTTTTCTTAAGTAAAATGACAAAGATGAGAAGTAAAATAAAATCTATTGTTTTCTTTAATTCTGAATACAAGGAAATTACCTGGAGACCTTATTAAAGCAAACTTTTCTAGACCCCACTGGCCATAACTTTAACTCAGCTGGGCTACTACATTATTAGTAACCTCACAGATGATGCTTTTAGACAGCAAACTTTTCTCTATATCTTCATGAGAGAGGGGCAATTCAGTGTCTTGTGTATGATTCTTTTGTTCCATAGCATTCAACTGACATTAAATTAGAAAGAACTCAATGACTCTATGTTAAAAGATAACATTTTTCTACCCACACTATTCTGGAAAAATAAAGATCAGTCCCATTTTTCTGAGATCCATATATATATTGCTGTTTATGTTCATAATAAATATGGAAATTAATTGAGAAATTGTATTCATTTAAATAATCATATGTAAAAACATGGTATTAGATTATTCTAGATTGTATACCATCAGTTATTAATTTATCGTGTTATTCAATTTTTATGGTAGTTACTGAAATATACATTACTTAATTTTCACATTTGTAATCTAATAAATTTAACAAATACTTTTGTGCTAAACCAGCAACTTTTTATAGAATGTTTCAATGTTCTGTGACTGTGATGAAACATTAATTTTGTACTTATAATCTTCATAATAAAAAACCCCTAAGTTTTCATTGCTTTGGGTCCTTGCTGTTGCTAATTAGATATGGGGGTTCTCCGGAACTAGTATAAGGTATTCAGTAAGACCTGTGACACTGATGATAACTGTATTGAAGTTAAGCCACTCAATAAAAATTTCTGGAGTTTCTGGTAAAATTTATGAGCAAAATAGAACCGTTGTTTTGAACTCCAAAATTAAGAGTGCTTCCTTTGTAACAATAAGCACCAGAAATTATTAGTCTCCAAAGCAAGTCCATATATCACAAGGAGCAGAGGTTGGAATGAGAGTAGGCAGATTTCAGAGGGGACATTGGATACTGTTGGTAAGTACTTGAACCCCAGTACGAAAAGTACTAATAGTTGGAAAAGAGACATGAAATAAGAGATTTTTTTTTAATAGTGAAGGCGATTAATGAAAGAATACAGAAGACAAGTATCAGGTATGCTACTGGACCCTTCCCAAAAGACAACTGAGTTCCATTTGTGTGGTTGTGACACAAGTATCTGAAAGAAGAATTTAAGGAGTTGGTTCCAGAAAGTTCGTGCTATGATTATGGCTGTCTGCATTTTAGGTACAGGGCGATGCTTAAGCAGCGTAGTTAGGTGGTAGGAGTTAGATTAAAGGAGACTGCGCTTTTTGGTTGCAAGGAGAGGAGAACACAGGCAGAGGCCAGGTATAGTATACAGAGACCTGTATCCTCCGGCTAGAAAGTGTCCCGAACTGCCCCCAAATAGTGTTAACAACTGGAAACAACCTCTTCAACCTATTAGAAGTTCTGAGAGGTGCTTCATACCTAACCTATAATGAGATTGTAGGGCAATATTCAACTATTACGCATCATTTTGGGAAAACGTAGTTCAGAGTAGTCTAGGCAAAGAGTAAATAACACTTAGACAGATAATGTAATCAGAACATAAATGTTTAGCCTTAAGGCAAAGAAGCTGAGAATAGTTCAAAAACTGTTGAACCTGGAAACCTAAGCAAGTCTCTCCTAAACCATCCCAGTGACGTGATTGGAAGTGTGAGGACTCATAGACCAGCTCTTTCAAGCAATAAACCTTCTGAGAGTCCTAAACAGGTCAAGTCCTCATAGATTTTTACAGGGTTCTAAGGTATAAAAGAGCTTTTAAAAAATCAATTGTCCTTGATTTTGTCTTGTGGATTACATTGTAATTGGATATAGAAGGCTGCCAGACTTTTAAAGAAATTATATTAAATTGTGCGGAAAAAATGTCCAAAATTATTTTTAGAGGTCTTTGTATCCATCACAAGCTGCAGATAAGACAGAGAAGAAGATGCACGCTGAGAAAGAGAATGCCTTGGTAGTAAAGGAGGGATGATTTAGACAGAGGAATAGAAAGACTACAAGGGACTGGACCAATTCTGCAGGAAATCACCCCTGGGCACTCAAACTGGGCCCTAATTAGGGATCTGTCACGTTGTATAGAGCAGGAGTGCGAAGGTACTGTGGAACAGGAGACGCTGGTGAGTTTCTCTCTCCTTCCTGGGAGACAGTGTCATTCTTGACTTAATCTGGACGGTTTGTTTTCAAACTTCAGAGTGTAAGATGTTTTCTCAACTTCTACATTTGTTGTTTTTATTTATCATTTCCAAAGTCGTTCAGCTATTCATAGCTTAAGGTAATTCCTTTTTTAATTGTAAGATTATAAATACTTTCAAACTTATAACTAAACTAAGGGTTTTCGGTAAGATTCAACATTTTACAATTGTTTATGTCGGGGAATAGGATGTGTCTGCAAGTTGGCGCTATTACCTGAAAATATAGTTTCTCTGTAGTTTAGATTTTATGACTTAATTGAGAGGCAAATTTACCTAAATGTGCACCCTTAAACTTATTTTTTTCCTTGATTTGTTTATTTTTAAAACTGAAAAATCATTTGCATGATTTAAATTCAAGTTTATGCATTAAAAACTCCTGAAATCTCAAGAAAGGTTTGTGTTTTCTGTGTAGCCAGTTTCAACACAACCAGCACCATAAAGAGTACACTTTCAGAAACTTTATATATTCTTTTTATGGATGATCCATTCTATTTTATACCATTACGCAAATACAATTTTCAAAAACATAAATGTATATATTGAGTATATGAACTAAACACTACAATGTACTAAATTTGAAATATATATTTCTGCATATTTAGAAATGTATTCTTCATCTAAGAGGCATTAACATGAAATTGCTTAAGAAAATATGATTTATCATGTGTTATCATTACAAGAATCTAATATCATTTTAACAAGAATATGATTGTTGACATACATAATACTGGAAAGAACTGAGACTCCAGTCTAAAACACACCGACATGCAGGCACACATACAGACACACATACAAACACACAGTCACACACAGAGACACATAAACACACACACATACATATATGAATGTATTCGGAAATTTGATTTAATAAAGGCCTTGTAAACTTCAAAAACATTACAGACAATTTAACAATGCTATGATATGCTGATCACTAACATACATATTTACTATATTCAAAATAAAACTGAATAATGCAAAACATTTTAGTCACATATATGTAACAAAATCACATACAAACACAAAATATTTCAAGAAACCAACTCCATTTTCCAAAAGCAAAATAGAAATAAAGCAGAGATATGAAATTGTTTTCCATTATTACGGTTCATTTAAACATATATTACAGTTGATTACAAGTACATATATCTTCTATAAAGAGGTGTGTGCAATTTGTAATTTTACTTGATGTATGTAAGAAAGGAAAGAATGTTATTATAATCCCCTGTGGCTTCAGATGTCATTTTCAACTTTACATCACATCATAATTAGAGACAGTTTCTTAAGGTATAATCATAATGAATCTAAAAATATAACAATGAGCCTTTATACATTTAATTTAACTTTTGTTTAATTTTCAAATGCTCATTATGCTTTTCTGTAATCATGTGTGTCTTTTTTAAAATATTGCTTGCTGTAGTGATAAAGGTAGCCTAAAAATTTTCACATTCATTATATAATACTAAATATTTTCAGCACCAGTACAGTCTTTAATAGGTTAAAAATAAAATAATAAAAGCAGTTTCCTTGCAATTGTCAATGAAAATTGTAAAATTTTGTGAAAGAAATGGCCACAAAATATTGAAAAACTGAAGTGAACACAAATGAATGGAAAGATGTACTAGGGTTTTAAAATTTTAAATGTATTACATGGGACGGTGATATTGCTAAGCAGTTAAGAATACTGCTCATCCAGCAGTCCTTGGTTTGATAACGAGCACCTATAGGACAACTCAAACTATCTAAAACTCCAGCTGCAGGAGACCTGGTTCCCAATTCTGCCCTTGAGCACTAGGCACACATATGATGCACACACACACACACACACACACACACACACACACACACACAAACACACACAAGCATGCAGGCAAAACATTCAGAAAAAAATTAAAATAAGCAAAATAAATTAAATAAAAGGCCTAAATATTTTTAAATAAAACACTTTGCATATTTCATGTCATCCTTAGCAAAATACCAAGGATAACCTTCACAGATATTTTTTTAAATGTAAATTGGTGATACTTACATCAGAGAAAAAGTTCTTTCTTTAATGATTTCTCAAAGATAGACACACAAATAATCAACTGCTATATAAAATAGTGGTCAACATGAAAATCAATGCTGTAATGGCATAATATTACTCCTCCTATATGGTTTATACCATAGAATAATGGTACAGCGGATCAGAAAAAAAAAAAAAGAAAAAAAGAAAAAAACATATTCCTTGGTAAGGATATTTTACTTTTTCATTTTTTTTTTAAATTTTTTAAGACAGTGTTTTTCTGTGTAGCCTTGGGCTGTCCTGGACTCACTTTGTAGACTAGGCTGACCTTGATTTCACAAAGATCCACCTGCCTCTGCCTCCCTGAGTGCTGGGGTTACAGATGTGTGCCATCATGCCCGCCAATTTTTTCTTTTTACTTTTACCACACCTGACATGATTGTCAAATAGGGAAGGACAGACAGATTCTTCAGTATATGTTACCAGGAAAATGGAATTTTCCAAAACAACAGGAAAAAAAATTACACCCTTAGATCACACAAACACACACACACACACACACACACACACACACACACAAATGTGTTGCGGATGCCATAGAAAGCCTAGGACCTGTGCTGTTGGTGTTCTGTTCAGGAAGATTTCTCCTGTACCAATGAGTTCTAGGGTATTCCCCACTTTTTTTTCTATCCGATTTAATGTGTCTGGTTTTATGTTGAGGTCTTTGATCCACTTGGACTTCAGTTTTGTGCAGGGTGAAGAGTATGGATCTATTTTCATTTTTCTACATGTAGACATCCAGTTGGACCAGCACCATTTGTTGAAGATGCTATCTTTTTCCCATTGTATGGTTTTGGCATCTTTGTCAAAAATCAGGTGTCCGTAAGTGTGTGGGTTTATTTCTGGGTCTTCTGTTCGATTTCATTGATCCACCATTCTGTTTCTATGCCAGTACCATACAATTTTTATAACTGTTGCTCTATAGTACAGCTTGAGATCAGAGATGGAGATACCTCCAGATGATCTTTTATTGTAGAGGATTGTTTTAGCAATTCTGGGTTTCTTGTTATTCCATACGAAGTTGAGAATTTTTCTTTCCAGGTCTGTAAGAATTGTGTTGGCAATTTGATGGGAATTGCATTAAATCTGTAGATTGCTTTTGGTAAGATGGCCATTTTTACTATGTTAATCCTGCCAAGCCATGAGCATGGGAGATCTTTCCATCTTCTCATATCTTCCTCTAATTCTTTCTTCAGAGACTTGAAATTTTTTTCATACAAGTCTTTGACTTGCTTGGTTAGGGTTACACCAAGGTACTTTATGTCATTTGTGGCTATTGTGAATGGTGTTGTTTCTCTAATTTCTTTCTCAGCCCTTTTGTCTTTTGTATACAGGAGTGCTACTGATTTTTTTGAGTTAATTTTGTATCCAGCCACTTTGCTGAAGGTGTTTATGAGCTGTAGGAGTTCCCTGGTAGAGTTTTTGGAGTCACTCATATATACTATCATATCATCTGCAAATAGTGATAATTTGACTTCTTCCTTTCCCATCTGTATCCCCTTGATCTCCTTCAACTGTCTTATTGCTCTAGCAAGGACTTTCAGCACTATGTTGAAGGGATATGGAGAGAGTGGGCAGCCTTGTCTTGTCCCTGATTTCAGTGGGATTGCTTTAAGTTTCTCTCCATTCACAGGCTCTAAGAGCAACAATCAATAAATGGGACCTCATGAAATTGAAAAGTTTCTGTAAAGCAAAGGAAACTGTCATCAAAACAAAGCGACTGCCTACAGATTGGGAAAGAATCATCAACAACCCTTTATCTGACAGAGGACTCATATCCAATATATATAAAGAACTAAACAAGCTGAAAAGCAACAAACCAAGTAATCCACTTAAGAAGTGGGGAACAGAGCTAAAGAGAGAATTCTCAGTAGAGGAATATCGAATGGCAGAGAAGCACTTAAAGAAATGCTCAACCTCATTAGCCATTAGGGAAATGCAAATCAAAACAACCCTGAGATTTCACCTTACACCCATCAGAATGGCCAAGATGAAAAACTCAAATGACAACACATGCTGGAGAGGTTGTGGAGAAAGGGGAACCCTTCTCCACTGCTGGTGAAAATGTAAACTGGTACAACCACTCTGGAAATCAATCTGGCGCTTTCTCAGACAACTAGGAATAGCTCTTCCTCCAGATCCATCCATACCACTCCTAGGCATATACCCAAAAGAGGGGCAAGTACCAAAAAAGGACATTTGCTCAACCATGTTTGTAGCAGCTTTATTTGTAATAGCCAGAAGCTGGAAACAACCCAGATGCCCCTCAACTGAAGAATGGATGCAGAAACTGTGGTACATCTATACAATGGAGTATTACTCAGCAATGAAAAATAAGGAAATCATGAAATTTGCAGGTAAATGGTGGGACCTGGAAAGGATCATCCTGAGTGAGTTGTCCCAGAAGCCAAAAGACAATCATGGTATATACTCACTCATATAAATATACAATATAGAATAAACCCACTAAAATCTGTACATCTAAACAAACTAAGCAAAAGAGAGGACCCTAACTAAAATGTTCAATCCCCATCCTGAAAGGCAAAGAGGATGGACATCAGAAGAAAAAGAAAATAGGAAACAACCTCGGAACCTGCTACAGAGGGCCTCTGAAAGCCAGAAGAAAACAGGAAACAACCTTGAAACCTGCCACAGAGGGCCTCTGAAAGCTTCTGCAGTATAGACTGTCAAAGCAGATGCTGAGCCTGATGGCCAACTGATGGGCAGAGTGAATGGAATTCTATGTAAGAAGTGGGAAACAGTAAGAGCTGGAGGGGACGGGAACTCCACAAGGAGAGCAACAGAACAAGATAATTTGACCACAGGGAACTTCCCAGAAAATCATACTCCAACCAAGGACTATTCGTGGAGATGACCTGGAACCCCTGCACAAGTGTAGCCCATGGCAGTTCAGTGTCCAAGTGGGTTACATAGTAATGGGAAGAGGGACTGCCTCTGACATAATCTGATTGGCCTGCTCGTTGATCACTTCCCCCTGAGGGGGGAGCAGCCTTACCAGGTCACAGTAGAGGACAATGCAGCCACTTTTGATGAGAACTGATAGACTAAGATCAGAAAGAAGAGGAGAACCTCTCCTATCAGTGGACCTGGGGAGTGGCATGCATGCAGAAAGGGGAGGGAGGGTGGGATCTGGAGGGGAGGAGGGAGGGGCTTATGGGGGGATACAAAATGAATAAAGTGTAATTAATAAAAAAATTAAAAAAAATTAAAAAAAGAAAGCCTAGGACAATCAAGTTACTTGAGGAAAATATATGAGAAGTTTTTATAACAGAAGTCAGAAAAATGATGGTTTGTGTGTTATCACCATAATATGAAAATCAAACAAAGCAACTCAGACAAAGTACCTAGTCAAAATGATTCACAATAGCTAGGAAATGATGTGAAAAAAATTACATAGAGGTTGGAAAAATATTCAATCATCATTTTGATAAATTTCAATCAACCCATAAGGCCATCAGATAAAAAATATATACTCTGATTTCTCAAAAAGCAGTAACAAATGATAAGCAAATACATGAAATTATGTTAACATTAATGATTTTTAATAAAATGAAAATCTAAATCATAATAAAACATCACATTCCTGCTTAATAGAAATGGCCAATATAAAAAAAAATACAAATGATTGCAATTTCCATTGAGGATATGGAAAACAGAGTAATGGACAAACTGTTAGTAAAAACATATTATTACAACTGCTAAAGAGAACATATGGTGTTTGTCAAAAATTAATAAAAAGCTTATATGTGATTCAGCAATCCAATTCCTGGGTACACAACTAAATGAGGAAAACTTAACAGGGCAAAATCATGATCATGTCTATTCCAGAATGACTTACTTTTACAGTTGCCAGGATGAAAACTCAAATTATGCCTATGTGTCTGGCAACGGAGAAAGATCTAAGCCACAGGTGGCTTCACACATGGGAAGGTTAATGAACATTATGCATAAATATGATATATACAAAGTGAATAAATTGTAATATTAATTTAAAAGAATTAAAAATGGCATATAATACTGCTGAGAAATGATTAGAAAAATAGATGCCTAGTCAATATATTGACTGCAGTTAACCATGTAATAAAGTTTGAAATGGGCTGAATGCATCTTATTATCTTATCACATAAGTGAAAATGATGTAAGGTAACAATTAGTCAAATTTATTTAAATTAAATATTCATTTTTTACAAAGTAAATATATCCAATTTAATATTGATACATACCTTAAAAGAGCAAATGATAGATTAAAGTTTTAAAATGTCACTAGTTTAATGTCTGATATCAACTTATGCTATATACATATGTATAGTTACATTTTAATGGAACAAAATACTAGTAAAGTTTCAATGATATTCATATCTTAAAATAAAGAAGTGATCAAAGGGCAAGCAAGATAGCTTAGTATGAAAAGGATTCTGTTCAAATCTGAAGACCTGAGTTCAGTTCTTGGTGCCTAGTTTCTGGAAGAGGAGAACAAGATCCTGCAAGTAGTCCTCTAATCAACACACATGTTCTGGTATACGAAAAATCACACAGATATACATACAAACTAAATAAACGCATATATATATATTTAAAGCAATTAACATTTTAAGATAAATGAACCATGGTTTGAAGACATCAGTCTTGCAAAAATTTTAAATAGAAGATACTGGATCTACATGAATATTTTCAATAAAATTTGAAAATATATTACATTATAATATAAATAACAAAATTCTGTTTTATTATTATTCTCATCTTCACCATTTATTTATATTGATTATTGAAGTTCATTTTTTCTAATTAAGCAGCATGTACATAAAAATCAATATACTGCATCTTCTTTAGGATCTTCCTTGTTGTTTAGTTTCTTTAGGAAAGGACAGGAGCTGACCACAGATGGCCTCTGAAAGACTCCACTGATTGAGGTATGCAAGAAGAGGCTGAGACTCATGCCAAACTTTGGGCAGAGTGCATGGAATTTTATGAAATAAGGGGAAGACAAAAGACTTGGAGTAGACAGGAACTCCACAAGGAGACCAACAGAACCAAAAAACTGGGCCCAGGGGTGCCTGAAGAGACTGATAACCCAATCATTGACCATGACTGGAGAGGACTTAAAACCGCTGCTCATATGTAGCCCATAAACTCAGTCTCCAAGTGGTGTCCCTAGTATGGGGAGCAGAATCTATCTCTGACATGAACTCAGTGGAAGGCTCTCTGATCATCTTCCCCTGGGGGGTGAAGCCTTGTCAGGCCACAGAGGAAGATGATGCAGCCAGTCCTGATGAGACCTGATAGACTAGGGTCAGGTAGATGGGGAAGAGGACCTCCCCTATCAGTGGACTAGGAAAAGGGAATAGTGGAAGAAGAGGGAGGGTGGGATTGGGAGGAGATGAGAGAGGGAGTCACAGCTGGGATACAAAGTGAATAAACTGTAATAAATAATAAATAAAAAATTAAAATCAATATTCTGAGGGATACACTCTTAAAGTAAAAAGTATCGTATGTGGAACGTTTTTGAGACAACGTGATTTTGAGAATGAAAAAATTCATATAATCAATATAGGAAACTTATTTCTATCCCCCTAATACAGAAATGAATATAAATCACATATATGTGTTAAAAGAATCAAGAAAACATAACTGGGAAATTTTGTTCTACCTTTCTTTTATGTTGTGTTTTTTCTGTCAGGAACTTTGTAGATATGTGTACGTTTGTATGTGTATATGTATGAGTGGTACATGTATAGCTGTGTACTCATGTACATATGTCTATGTATACGTGAGTATGTGAGCATGTAGAGAAGGGATCTTGAGTCGTCATTAGTACTTTCTTTTACTCTTTTTTTAAATGAGGTTTCTTTTTTTAAAATTATTTATTTTTATATTAATCACAGGTTATTTACTTTGTATCCCAGCTGTAGTCCCCTCCCTCATTTCCTCCCAATCCCACCCTCCCTTCCTCATCTCCTCCCTGCTCCTTTCCAAGTCCACTGATAGGGGAGGACCTCCTCCCCTTCCATCTGACCCTAGCTTATCAAGTCTCTTCAGGACTGGCTGCAATGTCCTCTTCTGTGGCCGCAAGGCTGCCCCTTCCTCGGGTATGCAGGGGTCAAAGACCTAGCCATTAAGTTCATGTCAAAAATAGTCCCTGTTCCCCTTATTAGAGAACCCATTTGGACACTGAGCTACCACGAGCTATATCCGAGCAGGGGTCCTAGGTTATATCCATGCATGGTCCTTGGTTGGAGAAACAGTCTCATGAAAGGCCCCTGTGCCCTGATATATTTGGTCCTTGGGGCACTCCTGTCCTCTCCAGGTCTTACTAACTCCCCCTTCTTTCATACGATTTCTTGCACTCTGCCAAAGTTTTGGTTAAAAAGACTTCCAATCTTTACTCTTGAAATAGCATTTTCATTGGTTGGCTAGAGTAGATGAGCAGTGATTTCTCAGAATCTGCTTGTCACCACACTTACCTTTACTCCCCAGCACTGGGGTAACTGAAACATGAACATGTAAATGCATCAAGTTCTCACATTGAGTTGCAGGGACTTTGTTTAATTAGCCATCTCCTCATCCCAAGAAATACACATTCACACACACACTAATGCACTCATCTTCCAAGTTGAATTTACAAATAATGGGTTATGTCAGAGTGTTTCACTTAAAATAATGGTGTTTGTTTAACATACCTAGAAACTTTCAATAAAGAGTGTTCCTGTGCTAAAGACACACATGAAAAAACTAAGCAAACAATCAACAAACTAGAGATTTCTTTTTCTGTTTTTGATTTGTCTAGTTGTTATCTAAAAAGAAATATAAAGAAGAAGGAAGTTGTAAAGATGGAGAGGTTAGAAGGATCCAGGAGAAGGTGAAGTAAAGAAAACCATGATCAGATATATTGTATAGAATAATATATTCTGTTTTAATTGATTTATTATTTATTACCATTTATTCACTTTTCATTCCTGTTGTAGTCCCTTTCCTTGTCTTCCCCCAGTCTACTCTCCCTACTTCTACTCCTCCTATGCTCCTCCCCTATGAAAGAAGGAGGAGATACAAAGACTTGGAGGGTAGCAAGAGATCCACAAGAGACCAAGAGAGCGAAAAACTTATCCCAGGGAGGCCTGCAAAGATAGATACCCCAATCAAGGACTATGCATAGAGATGACCTAGACTCTCTGTTCAGATGTAGCCTATGACAGCTCAGGTTCCAGTGGGTTACCTAGAAGGAGAACAGGGACTGTGTCTGACATAAACTCAGTGGCTGGCTCTTTGATCACCTCCCCCTGAGGGGTTCAGCCTTGCCAGGACACAGAAGAGGAGGAAAAATCTCTTCAATTAATATAAATATCAAGAGGAGAGAAAACAACAACTCAAATGTGTTACAGTGGAAAGAGAACAAAATTAGCTTCCTTTAGTAATCGACATGTGTTTTTTTTTTTTTTTTTTAATTTGAACATCCACACTTGACCAGTGACAAAGAGTTCTCCAACTCTATTATTTAATAAGAACAACAAAGCAGAAGGAGCCATGATGCCATGACTATGCCAGGGATCAAAGACACACTGTGGTGCTCACTGCAGTTATCCATGTATACACTGAGAAAAAGCCAAAGGAATTCTGAGCAGATGCAAGGAACTCATGACCTTACTCTAAATAAGCCTAAATACTTCCAGAATATTATTAGAACCCAAATTTAATAAAGTTGTGGGATAAAATTATAAAACACAAAATAAAGTATAACTCAATAACATAGTACCCACAAAATTGAAAAAAAATTAAAAAAAGTATCCACCCCACAAACTAAAAATAAATAAATAAATAAGAGTTAAGATTGAAAATATATTGTCTGAAAATAATAAAACAGAAAGGAAAAGTCAAAATGAAGACTAAATTAAATTAAGCAATTAAATTCAGTGAAACTTAACATTTGAAAAACAGAAAGGAATTCAAAGCTATTAGCAGAAGTAAGTTAGAATATTTAGGACTACTGAATGTACTTATTACCAAGAACAATCTTCATGTTTAGTGTAAATCCTACTTAAAAACTTATTATGATATACCACAATTTGTGCATCCATTCCTCAACTGAGGGGCATCTGGGCTGTTTCCAGCTTCTGGCTATTACAAATAAAGCTGCTACAAACATGGTTGAGCAAATGTACTAATTGTGTACTTGTGGTATATCTACACAATGGAATATAACTCAGCAATAAAAAACAAGGAAATCATGAAATTTGCAGGTAAATGGTGGGACCTGGAAAAGATCATCCCGAGTGAGCTATCCCAGAAGCAGAAAGATGCATACGGTATATACTCACTCATATAGACATATAATATAGGATAAACCTACTAAAATCTGTTCACCTAAAGAAACTAATCAAGAGGAAGGACTCTTGCTAAAATGCTCAATTCCTATCCAGAAAGGCAAAGAAGATGGACATCAGAAGAGGGAGAAAAGATGGAACAAGTCAGGAGCCTGACACAGAGGACCTCTGAAAGGCTCTGCCCTGCAGACTATCAATGCAGATGCTGAGACTTCTGGGCAACCTTTGTATAGAGTGCAGGGAATCTTAGGAAAGAAGTGGGAAACAGTGAGATCTGAAGAGGACAGGAGCTCCACAAGGAGAGCAACTGAACCAAAAAATCTGAGCACAGGGGTCTTTTCTGAGACTGATATTCCAACCAAGGTCAATGCATGGAGATAACCTAAGACCCCTGCACAGATGTAGCCATGTCAGTTCAGTATCCAAGTGGGTTCCATTGTAATAGGAACAGGGACTGTCTCTGACATGAACTGATTGGCCTGCTCTTTGATCACCTCCCCCTGAGGGGGGAGCAGCCTTACCAGGCCACAGAAGATGACTATGCAGCCACTCCTGATGAGACCTGATAGACTAAGATCAGAAGGAAGGAAAAGAAGACCTCCCCTATCATTGTACTTGGGGAGGGGCATGTGTGCAGAGGGTGGAGGAAGGGAGGGATTGGGACAGGAGAAGGGAGAGAACCACAGGAGGGATACAATGTGAATAAAGTGTAATTAATAAAGAAAAAAGTGAAAAAAACTTGTTATAAAAATAAAAAGCTCAAAAACCCACCGAAAGTTCACATGTAGTCACAACAGACCACAGACATCCAAACAATTTTTTAAATTTATTATTATTATTATTAATTACACTTTATTCATTTTGTACCCCCCATAAGCCCCTCCCTCCTCTCCTCCAGATCCCACCCTTCCTCCCCCTTCTTCATGCATGCCCCTCCCCAAGTGCACTGATAGGGGCGGTCTTCCTCTCGTTCTTTCTGATCTTAGTCTATCAGTTCACATGAGGAATGGCTGCATTGTCTTCTTCTGTGGCCTGGTAAGGCTGCTCCCCCCTCAGGGGGAGGTGATCAAAGAGCAGGCCAATAGGGACTGCCTCTGACATCCAAAACAATTTTAAGAACAACAAACAAAACTGGAACTGTCACGATTCTGGATTTCAAAACGTAATCCAAAACTACTAAAACAGTGTGAACTTGGCATACAGAACCATATATCCACTGAGTGCTCAGAAATCAATACAAGAATATATAATCAACTGCAAGCAGGTAAGACTGCCAAGAATTCACAGTGAGAAGCGGGTTATCGAGTGGTTGAGAGAGCTGGTTGTTCACATGTAAGACAGACACACGGAACCGTTGTTTTATTCTGTGTTTCAAATTCAACTGAAGCTAAAGGCTACAACTTAAGAGCAGAACATCTAAATCCTCTGAAAAAGAATCATAAAATCTTTATTACGTTGGTCTTGGAAATGCCTTATTGGGTATGATGACACCAGCTTGCAGGGAACAAAACAAAAAATAAACGAGAATATATCATAGATTGTTCACAGCAAAAGTAGCAAGTGATGGACATAAGATCATGCGGAGCAAGGAAAAAATATAGATTATCATCCTCAGAGTTGTTAATGCTTTGTATATTCTACAGTTGCATTTTATTGTCATTATTAATAGTATAAAGTAAAATCTTGGTAGGCCATTTGAATAATATTTTCTTCAACAACTCATACAAATGGACCACATATATAGTGAATGGTGTCTACACGTAATAATACTGAACTTTTTAAGCTGTGTTTTCCATATCAGGGTTACTAGAATGTGAAAGACTATTATTGAAATAGAAAACATTCAGTACTTTTGAAAACAGTTTTAATATAAATTTATTTATTTATTCCAATTTATTTATTTTGTATCCCCTCTGTAGCCCCCTCCCTCATCTCCTCCTAGTCCCACCCACCTTCCTTCTCCCCGTATGCCTTTTCCTTAGTTTCCTGATCGGGGTTTTTTTGAAATTAAAATATAGTTAAATCATTTTTCTCTTGCCTTTCCTCCTTCCAACTTCCCCACACATTCTATGCCTTAGCATCTTTTTCTTTAATAGTTTTACACATACACAATCAAACACACGCACATATGGAAATACACACAGATACGGATATACATTCCTAAGTATACAAACTCTGTCTGTACACTGCGACTGGTATCTATTTAATTTCAGATCGGACCATTCAATTTTGGATAGCAATTTAGAAGATCTTCCCTGAGCAAATCTACTTCTACTTCAGGAATTCTACAGTTTTCTACGAATTTGTGTAGCATGGAGATTACCTAAACTATGCCCCATGTGATGCTGACATCTGTATTGGTGTCATTCTTGTCTGGGTCTTGTTAAGGCATCGTATTTGCTAGACTTCATGACTGTAGCTTTTCTGATATTTCTGGGATATGAAGTCTCTCAGAAAAATTCTTATTCCTCGGGGTCTTACAATTTCTCCACCTTCTTTTCCACTATGATTTCTGATCGCTAGGTTCAGAGGTTGTTCTCTAGATGTATCAATGTGGACCTTAGTGACAATTCTCTGTAGTTTGACTGGTTGTGGTTTTCTGTAATGGTCTTAGTCTGTTGCAAGAAAAAAAAATTTTTGATGATGGCTTAGAATTATCTGTGATGATGAGGTTGAACACCAGCGTGACACAACATTTCTAATAATGCACTATTAGCATGTTTACTTTGGTGGTAACCACTAGCTCTCTCATTGGATTAAGGCCTGTTCAACAAGACAGCTATTGGTGCTGGTGAAATCACTGCTGTTGGAGGAAAACATGCTACCGGTTTACTAGACCAGCATAATTCCTAACCACATAATTATTCATTTTAACTCTGTATTTTTAGTTTTTTTTTTTTTTTAAATCTCTGTGTTGGAAAGATTGCTAAAGAATGGGAAGTGTCTGGAAATATATTTGTTTTATTTAATTGTGAAGCTATGCTGAATATCTATATTATATAGTTATTAGAAGCTAAACAACAAACCAACCAAATCAAGAAACTGTACGTTCCATAAAGCTTTAGGAATAAAAGAAATATTAAAACTG
Source organism: Psammomys obesus (assembly GCF_907164565.1). Classification (NCBI taxonomy): domain Eukaryota; kingdom Metazoa; phylum Chordata; class Mammalia; order Rodentia; family Muridae; genus Psammomys; species Psammomys obesus. Next base: position 51,115,900 of record NW_026591086.1, read on the forward strand.
ACATGTTTAAGCTCCACCAGAGACCATGCAGACTGGGAACAGTCCACGTAGGCTGCCTTCCCATCTAACTCCACTACTCTTTTACTGTCTCACTGTTGCCCTGCCATATCTCCAGTTCTGGGCTCTCCTAGTATCCCTGACCTAGCTTCCAACTGGAGCAGAGTCTTCTCGCTCTACCAGAGACCACAAAGACTGTGAGAAACCTAGGCCATATAGACCAGGAGACAAGAGAATAAACAGAAACCAAGAAACAAAATAGCCATCCAACAACAACAACAAAAAAGAAAAATCACTACCTACACATATAATAACCCTAATATCCAGATGTCAGCTAAAGAACACAAACAACAACTAAGAAAACATGTTACCAACAAAACACAGATACAACAACTCCTGAATATTCTAATGCAACAGAAGCACAAGAAAAAGACCTTAACACCGAATTCATGAAGGTGATTGAAGTCTTTAAAGAAGAAATTAATAAACCGCTTAAATATTCAGGAAAACACAAATAATTGGAAAAATGAATAAATTTTTTAGAAAAAAAAACAAAGACCAAACAAAACAATGAACCAGAAAATTGTTAATGACCTGAAAATTTAAATAGAAGCAATAAAGACAACATGAACTAAAGAAATTCTGGGAAAAAAGGTCTAGGTAAGTAAACAGTAGCTACAGATGCAAGCATCACCAACAATACAAGAGATGGAAGATAGAATCCCATTGAAGAAAATATAGAAGAAATAAATACATCAGTCAAAGAAAATGTTAAAACTAAGAAGTTCCAGGTATAAAACATCCAGGAAATCTGGGACATTATAAAATGGCCAAATCTAAAAATAATAGGATTAGACAAAGGAACAGATTCCCAGTTCAAAGGGCCATTAATATATATTCAAACAAATCATAGAAGAAAATTTTTATAGCCTGTAGAAAATTCCTAAAAAATAAAAGAATCTACAGAATACCAAATACATGGGACAAGGAAAGAAAGTTCCTCCCATCACATAATAATCGAAACACTAAATATACAGAACAATGAAAGAGTACTAAAAGTTGCAAAGGGTAAAAGCAATTAACATATAAAAGCAGACTTATTAGAATTATACCTAACTTCTCAGTGGACACCAATTCAATACAATCCCCATAAAAATTTTGACACAAATATTTATAGATATGGAGAATACAATATTCAACTTCATATGGAAAAACAAAAACAAAATACCAGGATAGATAAATAGTCTTGTACAGTAAAATAAGTTCCAGAAGTATCATCATCCCTGATTTAAAATTCTACTACAGAGCACTAATAAAACTTATGCGGTATTGGCATTAAAGCACACAGGTTGAACAAGGAATCTAACTAAAGACACAGATATAAATCTACGTATCTATGGACACCTGATTTTTTATTAAAAAAAAAAGCCAGAATTATACAATGAAAAAAGAAAGCATCTTCAAAAAAGAGTGCCTGTCTAACTAGATGTTGGCAAGTAGAAGAATGCAAATAGATTTGTATCTATTGCCCTGTATGAAACTCAAATCCAAGAGGATAAAAAAACATCAACATAAAACCACATACACTGAATTTGATAGAAAAGAAAGTAGGGAATATCATTTAACTCATTGTCATAGAACACAATTTTCCAAATAGAATACCTCATCCTGTCCTGATTTTTGATATTTTGGCTGCCTGCAATTTCAATGGACAATCAACTCTTCCTCTGTTCCATGGAATGGACAGAATTTGGGATCCCCTGTTTTAGAACACTGACAACCCTTTTTGGCTCAGTTCATGAGTTTGGAAATAAGAGATAAGAATTAGACAGCAATCCTACTGTAATGCACTGAAAGATTTTGAAATATTTAATATAAGAAGAGCTGATATTAATGGTTCTGGAAGTCTGAATTTATATTAGGTCTTAGCTACTTCCCAAAGACAATGCAATAAACACCTAGAATTGATGGACACAACCTAAGTTCCTATACATATCTAAGAAATAGGAACTCAGGAAGTGATATTCGTAGAAGAGAAAGTAACTTTTTAAACTTTATAAATTATTTAAAATAATCTCTCTCGACTCTACTTTAACATATGCTACTTAAATATAGCAATAATTGAATAACCTAACATTCTTTGTGGTAGTAAAACACACAGGAAAAGAACAAAGACTTATCCATCAAACATATTTAAAACCTGGATTTCTAAACTTTCATCCAAGATTTAATTTAAAATCAAGTGTTTGGAACATTTAAAGAAGACAGAAAAATGAATGTATGCCTGAAGTAATTTTAACCATACAAATATAATATTAAGTTCCATTGAAAAGGAGAATTGGAGTGTAACATTTTTGTGTGTTTCTAAGAGTTGAAAGCTGAATAAAGTAATGTGGAACTATTAAATGAAATGACCTGACCTGCTAAAAGCAATTTAAATTGCCAAAGGAAATGCAGCACTTTTCACATGTAGACGGAAAGAGTCATCTTGCAAAGGGTCACTAATGTTAGAAAGACTAAAACATATGGGAGAATTTCAGAAAATTGTCCTTTGGATACTCGATGAAAAACATTATAAATGACCTTATGCCTAGCAAACCCAGTCTGAAAAGATTAGGTCAGCCTGCACTAGTAAGGATAATATACTGCTAAAATGTTGGTCTCTAGTTATGATAAGCTTTTATTTATTTATTTGTTTATTTATTCATTTATTTGTAGAATAAGCATTTTATATATTATTTAAATTTGTGGCTACATAATATGTAGATGTTTTAAATGCCTAATGTGAATAAACTTTTCATGAATAAATGTTTTTACTGTAATCATAAATACATAGTTACTACTCTAAGAAATGAATATAATGCAATATTAGTTTTCACCTTAGTCAAATAATACACAGAGAATAGTCTTCTTAAATTATCTGAAGGGAAGTATTATTCATTCAAACTATTTTAATATTAAGTAGAAATTAAAATCATGTGGTAGGTATGATTATAAAGCACATAGTGCATCTATGGGGGAGGGGCATGAGGGTGGAACTGGGAGTTGAGGAAGGAGGAGGCTGGGATCAGGCTGTAGAGTGATTAAATAAAGCAAGAGAGAGAGGGAGAGAGAAAGGGAGATGAACAGAAAGAGAAAGAAATAATATGAAACAAAAAATAAAACCGTAGTCATAAAAATGATTTTTCTGACAAATGTGCATCTCATAATGAATTCTAGCCCAGGTAATCTGAATTAATCCTGCGTAAATGAGAATAGCAAGTATTATATCCTAAATATCAGGTGTTTAGATTCTCTATTTTACATAATTTGACATGAGATCTAATTTTAGATACTCTTACACAGGCAAGGTGGTTTAGTGGATAAAGGCATTACTGTCAAGCCTAGTGGCAGGAGTTTGATCTCCAGATTCAGCAGGAGAGAAGAAAACCAGCTATAAATTATGTTTGGGCCTCTATATCTGCATTGGTAATTATTCAGACATACACACACAATCAAAAATGAAATAGACTGATTACTAGGATGAGCTACCTCTCTCTCTTTCAAATTTGATTGTGCTTTGAGTGAATAACTAGAAAAATGTTTCCTGAAGGACTCAAACAGGCAATATTTCAAGATAAATGCAGGTTCTTTCTAGTATTATAGTATTGTAAATTCTGGCATGGACAAAAATTCATGACAATATACATGATACTAGGCATATAAGAGAAGACAGGTTCAATGTGACACTTAACAGAATACAGTAGACCAGATATTAAACATAAATGAGTACATGAAGAGGTAGATGAAGGTACTTACATGTATGCAGAAAATGGCAAAAGGGGCAGAACATCATAAATCAGCCTGTCTCACAAAGATTCGTGAGGTTGATAGTCTCAGTTGTGATCGCCTTATCTATTATGCTCTTGGGAGAACATGGAAAGCAGAGTGCCCAGATGACATAGTCTCTGATTAAATAATACTTAGTAGGAAAAACTTGAATGGCATCTTGGTTTTAGTGAAACTGGAGCAAAGACCACAAGATCAGTCCCTTGCCAACTCAGGAGTATGTTTTTGTTTTGTTTTGTTTTGTTTTGTTTGTTTGTTTGTTTTTCCCAGAACATTGTGAATCTATTTTACAAAGTTGGACTGGTACATAACCACATAATAACAAAGAATAAATAACAAAAGATTGTGATTTCAAAACCTTTAAAAGTACTCTGAAGCCTTAAATAATGGAGGAAGAGGTTATTTTAGCCTATGGTTCAAGAAATGATCCATGATGGAAGGAAAACTAATTCATCAGGGACTTATGCAATAATTCATCCCAATACTCAACTTGCTTCCTCTACTTTATTAACAGGCCAGGCAAAGTGAATAAACTTAATATAAAAAAAATCCTGTCAAATGAATAGTGATGTCCACAGGTAAGATGAGTCTTCCCATATCTATTAAGGGTGTGGAGGCAACAAAATTCTCATACTTGCTTTGTGTTCTTCTCAACTAAAGGGAATCCATGCATCCTAAGGTAAAGCTGGCTTAAAATCCACAACCCAGAAGGATTATCAGGAAAGAACTATTGTTTTTAGCTATACTGACACAACATCAATCTGCCTTATTTATGCTAGTGCCCAAAGGCATGTGCTGTTTGCAGTCTTAACATAGAAACCTGTTTATAATAAAAAATGACCAATACAGGGACCAAGAGCGACCCAAGGTACTGAGAATAACTGATGGTGGAGTGCCCAGCCTTGAATGGGACATTCATATCACCTTTATTAAGGCTCAGCAAACAATACAGAAGGAACATCACAGTCAAAAACTGGGAGAAGTGTCATATATTGCTGTTTTGTAGGCATGACACAGCCAATGTGATCATGTTCCCATCTCCACAGGACGTATCATATATAGATTTATTTTTTTAATGTTAAAACATCTTTGATAATTCTAAAAGGTTTTTGATACTTTTTGTTCATTTTTGATTGGTTCTGAGAATTTTGTAATTCCTCTCTTAATGTTTTCAAGGACTCTCTGTTATTTAAATCAGTATTATTCAGTCTCTATGCATTGGGCATTTTCAGTAGTTTCATGCTATTTTGATATCCAGGTTAATTGTACTATGATCATAAGAATCAAGAAATTATTTCAATGATCTTATATTTAAAATGATTTACATTGTGTCCCTGTGGGATTTACTTCAGAAAAATTCCACCTGAAATTTAAGAGTATGTCTTCTCCATAATCTGATTGGCCTGCTCTTTGATCACCTCCCCCTGAGGGAGGAGCAGCATTACCAGGCCACAGAAGATGACAATGCAGCTACTCCTGAGGTGATCTGATTGACTAAGATCAGAAGGAAGGAGAAGAGGACCTCCCCTATCAGTGGACTTGGGGAGGGGCATGCATGAGGAAGTGGGAGGAAGGAAGGGGTTGGGAGGGGAGGAGGGAGGGGCTTATGGGGGAATACAAAATGAATAAAGTATAATTAATAGTAAAAAATAAAATAATTAAAAAAAAGAGTATGTCTTCTCTTGCTGAACCAAAAATGTTTCTACATTCCTTAGAAAATTTACAGTGTAATTCATGACTGTTTTTGTTGTTGTTAAAGTCTATATTAGGCCCCCATTGAGAAGATAATGTGATTGAGATCAGCACTATTATTATGTTGTAATCTACCAGAACCTTAATGACTAGTAGTGATTTTGTAATAAAATAGGTTGTTTTGATGTTTGTTCTATGTTTATTTGTATTTCTTTGTTTTCTTGGAGGATATTTTCTTTTTTCAACATGCAAAGACTTTCTTTGTCTTTACTGACTGATTTTGTCGTGCAGTCATCTTTGTCAGAGAAAAGATTTACTTTCTGAAATTATTTGCTTAGAATAACATTTTCTATCCTTATATTTTTAGTCTTCATATGCTTCAAATCATAAAATATGTATATCGATGGCAACATATTGTTAAAATATTTTTTTTTAATTAACTCCCACTTCCCCCTGAGGGGAGAGCAGCCTTACCAGGCCACAGAAGATGACAATGCAGCCATTCCTGATGTGATCTGATAGATTAAGATCAGAAGGAAGGAGAGGAGGATCTCCCCTATCAGTGGACTTGGGGAAGGGCAAGCACGAAGAAGAGGGAGGGAGGGTGGGACCGGGAGGGGAGGAGGGAGGGGCTTATGGGGGGATACAAAATGAATAACTTATAATTAATAATAAATATATATATATATATATATATAAATAAATAGTAAAAAAAATTTAACTCCTTTTGCAATAGCCATGAATATCATAAAGTACCTTAGTGTGACTCTAAACAAGCAAGTAAAAGACCTCTTTGAAAAAACTTCAAGTCTCTGAAGAAAGAAATTGAAGAAGAGTATTGAAGATGTCGTCACTGGGAGGACACTCTTTTTGACCACCCGCACAGGAAGATCTGCATAGTGACAAGCAGACAGAACTCTGGGCCCTAAAATACCAACGAATGTGTTTCCCAGGTGAGAAGAAACTCCATGGTGTAGGATTCAATGAGCTACAACTCACCCAGCTAAACGGCAGAAGAGGTCCATTTCCACCAGGCGCTTGGTCACCAGCCCAGAGCCTCGCGCAGCATGCTCTGATCACTGTCCCAGACTGAACTGTGGGCCCCACAACACCAGAGACTGGGATTCCAGGTGAAAGAAAACCCCACGGTGTAGGAAACCATTAGGACTGACCTTAGGTCACCCAGACAATCCCTGGAAAAGACCAGGGTTCCTGCGGGCACCCAGCAACCAGCCCAGAGCCGGGGACCTATGTGCCAGCACAGAGTCCTGCCTGCACCACTGACTTGCTGCCACAGATAGAACTGTGAGCCCCAGGGCACCAGAGACTGAGTTTCTCTGTCAGGTGAAAACCCACAGTGAAGGGAACAGCAGGTCTGACCTCAGAGCACTCAGCCAACACGCCTCTCTGCGAAAAAATTCTCAGGAAAGGTTACTTAGTTTCAGCAGACACTCAGGCGCCACACACCTGTGCCTCCAGGTTCTACTTGCCATCCCGGACAGAACTTCAGTCCCCAAAGCTCAGTCAGGATGTCCCTGTCGGGAGGAAACCCTGCCTGGGGTAAAACATCAGGTCCAGCTCAGGACCCCAGCTCCAGAAGACTTTCTGGCTTCACATCTATGGTAGGCATGAGTTCCCTGCTCACCAGCCATTGATTACTGCTAGGGCACTGGGGCACACAGCTGCAAACTCAGACCTACAAAGGCTTGAGAGCTTTTGGAAAAGCCCTCACTGCTACAAGGTGTGACCAGTTATCCCTAGCTAAACTGAAAAAACTGCAGGACTCTCTGGTTCTTCAAGAGAGCTGCACTCAACAAATATACCTTAATAGCAGCAGTAGCAGCTCATTAAATTCAGAGCAAGAAACCCAGCAGCAGGGCAGCCATCTCCAGGACTTCTTCTGATGAGAGGAAAGCCTTCCTGAACACCACAGTTACCACACAGGTTCATATGCCTGAGGTAAACTGTGACAATTCCTGAGAAGCACCACCATTCAATTGACCATACCCAAAAAGCTGAGGAGATCTCCTTCAGATCTCTGCCAAGGGGATTCTCCCCACCCCAGGACCCAGCCGGCACCAGAAATTAACAGACAACACTTGAGACAGCCAGATGGGTAGAGGCCAGCATAAAAGCACAACCAACAAAAGGCAAAGCAGTATGTTGTCACCAGAACCCAGTTATCCAGGGGCAAGTAGCCTTGGACATTCTAACATAAGTGAAATTCAAGATGATCTTACATCTATGCTTATGAAGAGGTTAATAGAAGAGGCAAATAAAACATATAAAGAATTAGAGGAAGATAAAATAAAACAGATTATGGCCATCCATAAAGAAATACAGGAAGATGCAGCCAAACAGTTTGTGACTTTCAGAGAGAAAATGACTAAATCACTGAAAGAAATAAAAGAAACAGAGGAATATTCAAACAAACAGGTGAAGGAATTGAAAGGAAAACAGGAAAATACAGTCAGACAGGTGAAGGAAATCAACAAAATGGTTCAAGATCTGAAGATAGAATTGGAAAAATTAAAGGAAATACAAATGGAGGAAATCATGGAGAGGGAGAAGCTAGGAAAGAAAACAGGAACTGCAGAGGTAAGCATAACCAACAGACGACTAGAGATAGAGAAAAACCACATGATCATCTCCTTAGATGCTGAAAAAACATTTGACAAAAGTCTTGGAGAGTCTTGGAGAATTCAAGCCTATAGCCAACATCAAACTCAATGGAGAGAAACTTAAATCAATCCCACTGAAATCAGGGACAAGACAAGGCTGCCTACTCTCTCCATATCTCTTCAGCATAGTTGTTGAAGTCCTTGCTAGAGCAATAAGACAATTAAAGGAGTTGAAGGGGATACAAATTGGAAAGGAAGAAGTCAAAGTATCACTATTCGCAGATGATATGATAGTATACTTGAGTGACCCCAAAAACTCTACCAGGCAACTCCTATAGCTGATAAACACTTTCAATAAAGTGGCTGGATACAAAATTAACTCAAAAAAATCAGTAGTCCTACTGTATACAAAAGTCAAAAGGGCTGAGAAAGAAATTAGGGAAACAATACCCTTCACAATAGCAACAAAGTACATAAAGTACCTTGGTGTGAAACTAACCAAGCAAGTCAAAGACTTGTATGAAAAAAATTTCAAGTCTCTGAAGAATTAGAAGAAGATATCAGAAGATGGAAAGATCTCCCATGCTCATAGCTTGGCAGGATTAATATAGTAAAAATGGCCATCTTACCAAAAGCAATCTACAGAGTCAATGCAGTTTCCATCAAAATACCAGCACAATTATTTTTTAAAATATTTTTTTATTTTAATTTTTATTAATTTAGTGTTTTCTTATAAGAGTGATTTGGCTTTGGAAATGTATTCCTGGCTGCCAGTTTATGGGACTAGCTAAGAACATTCATGTGATAAAATTTAATAAATGACCAATTTTATTCAACAGTTGACTCACCAATATTGTTGATGCGAAGGATAATTATCACCCTCAAAGAAGGTAAGAGCTTATTTTTCAGCCAAATAGAGGGCCTATATTATATGAACACAAAATCAGTTTTTCCCTAGTAACGTTCTCCATCATTGAAGAAGTTACAGACTATTTCATTAGTAATTGAACAAACAGAATATATGTGAGTATATTTGCCCATATATTCATAGGAATAAGAAGTAAGTAAGCTACAGAAAGGAAATACAACTTTTATATAGATTTTATATGACATCTTATGACATCCTTAAGTGTTTGTATAGAGGAGTCATCTATTCAAAATATAGTTCAAAAGTCTGACCCAGAGTGAGAAGGACAGTGGGTTAAGTATGGATTTGATCTGTGAATGACTAACAACCAAGGACCATGCATGGACTGAACCTAAGCTAAGCCCTCTACACAGATGTAGTGAATGGCAGCTCAGGCTTCATGTGGGTTTCCTAGTAAGGGGAGGAGGGGCTGCCTCTGATGTGGAATGGGTTGCCTACTACTTGATCACTTCTTGATCACTACTTGATCACTTCCCTCTGGTGGATCCCTCTCACCAGGCCACAGGGGAAGAGGAATCCTCAGTTCTGTTGTGGGTTGATGGGTGGGTGGGGTCTCACCTTTTCTGAGGAAGAGAGGAAGAAGAACGGGGGGCGGGGGGTGGTGCCTGGAGAAGAGGAGGGAGGGGCTACATTTGGGATGTAAAGTTAATAACTTAATTAGTTACTTAAAAATATAAAAGTAAAATTTTTAGAAAAGGAAACTAAAGATAGTCCAGCATAATTTAATTGTGGATCTACAACTTTTGAATTTTTCAGAATCACTAGATTCTAACTGTTCAGTCTTGTACATTCTTCAAAACCTATGTAAATTTTTCTTTCATTTGCGAGCTTCAAGTGTTTTAAATGTATATTGTTAATTTCATACTGTATTTAAAATACATTATTTAATATTCTTGTTTCAATTCTAATGCTTGCAAATTCTGAATTATACTTGTGCTTATTCAATTCATACTTATTTATAGAACAACACATAATTTCTTCTATTTTTCTGTAAATCATTAACTTTTCCCTCTTTGAAATCTGATGCCCAATGGTTTATTACAAGGTTGATAGTTTAATTCCATGACAACTCCAGGTCTTTAGTAACAAAAACTGAAATAATAGTTCTTAAAGTCATTTATCCAGTTAATTAGAAATGTGGCCATTAATTCATCATATGGATTTATTTCAGTCATTAAGAATTCAAGTTCACTAAGCATGAATAAAAACAAATTAGGATTTTAGATAGTTTGTGAGTCAAATTATTTGGTTTAGCTTGCATTTCATTTAAGGATATCAATGCTCAGACAACCTAGTAAGAGACACTTTATACATGAAATGTTACATGTCATTATTTCCAAAATAAATAAATAAAGATATGAGTTGTTCATCTATAACTACAAACTCGATGGAAATGAATTATTTGGTGTAATGGACTTTAGTGATTGAAAACAATGTATCAGAAACTGTAACAATTGACTGTGAAGACAGAAATAGCTGAAAAGACATTTACCTCTGGCTGGAGACAAATGTGTTTATGCTCTTATAACCTGCTCTAACTCATATCCCCCCTCACACTATATTGAGCGATTAAATATGCACGCATGAAAAATATTCTATTTAAGCAGATATTCACTTAATTGGGTGAAATAGTCAGAAAAGAAGAAACTGACCATCTGTCATTTTCTCCAGACTATATTTTGTGGGAGGAATAGGAGCTAACTATCTGGAGAGCTACAAAGTTCTTTTGGTGAATAAGATGCAGGCTGCAGGGAGCATTGTTGTGCACTGATCTTACATCATTCAAGATTATCAGATTCAGTCACTTCAGCATCATCCAGACATCAGAACAATTGAACCTATAAGTCGATGATCTATATATTGAGCTATGGAAGTCATAGCCATCATTATCAAAACCCTCCCTCAGGGCTCAAGGATTCATGTGTTAGAAGGCACAGCATGTTTGTAAGAGTCGGAAGTTTTAACTGTCTTTAAACAATCAGCATTTTCCAAGCATAGCATGCCAGATCTACAGATGAACTCTCAGACACTGTGACAGCATGGGCAGGCTAGCTCAACCTCCAACTTAGAAGAGAGAGGGAACACAAAGTGAGCCAAACACCTGGCTAAGGAAAATTTGGCAATTTGTAGCTTCTGGGAGAGGGAAAGTCAGTTTGTTTAAAATTGGTGGCACTTAATATATCAATCAGACTCCAGGGAAACCTCCACATACAGATTTAGATGAACAACAAAGACTAAGTCCATGCCAGTAAAAGGAAACAAATGACTTATCCTTAAGTGCTTAAAATTAGAACTCTTATTAAAATATTGTTGTTAATTTTCAGAAATAGGTCAATTATAATCAGGTTATTTGTATTTTTGAAATGGGAAATGAATATTTTAGTGGAGCTAAGAAACTCATAATCTTTATGCTGAGAATAAACTCAAAAAAAAGAGATAAAAGTGAGAACTTGTTACATGTTTTTCTTTTGCCCATGCCATCTCAAGTTATTGTTTTAATTAAATGTAATTTATTCACCAGTTTCCCTCAGTTTACTTCATTTTGCTTAAGTTCTAGCTAACTTTTCATGATCAAAGATGCATGTTTTAAAAATTTACTTTTGAAAACTGTAGTCATATGAACAGATTGCTTCTTATATAAAACATAAACTCTAAAAAAAGAAAAAAAAACATAACTTGATCAATGTATTCCCTAGAGAAGTTCACATTGCCAAAACAGAACTTTCAAACAGGTATTTCAGAATTGCACAAATGAAACTTCAGTAGCCTTTATTTCACTGAAGACAAAAATCAATAAAATATGTTTAATCTGGAAGAACAGTATTCTTTGATTTTGCTATATCAAAAGATGTTGAAATTATGCAGGAGAAACAGTTTTATGCATCTTAAAAGTATTTTCAGAAGTATCAATGCCTTGGGATTATCTGTTTTCTGTCAGAATATTTGGACCATTGCCCCAAAATGTTCATTTATCTTCCTCTTTTATCATTGTGTCATTACACCATATCATACAGTGAGGCACTTGCTGCAGGCATCATTCTTTTGAGTTTGGAGAAAACTAAGAATTACTTGAAAGATGACGATCTTTTTTTTTTTTTTTTTACAGAAAAAAATTGTAATTCTGGTGATGAGTGTGTATATTCCATTAAAATATGTATTTAATTATTCACCAATAAAACTGAGTCACAAGAGCACATTAATTATAAGTCTTTCATTAACTATCAATTGTATCTTTTTCCTGACAACACATGTTGTGAAATAATTGGAAAGATGTGAATATGTGAACAATGAAATTGTATGAGAGCTAAGTATTAGATTTGATATTGGAAGGTACAGTCTCTCTTGCCACCACAAAATCCATCACAACATAACTGAACTACACTCAAAGTAACTGGAAAGCAAAACCAGCAAGACAAACATAAGTGCTACAATAAATTTTACTAAAAATTTCACAAATCCAAGAATCTATTTTAAAAAGCAGTAAGTAAACAACTAAGGAAACAAGTAGAAATTAATCCTACGTCAGAGCCAGGGTGAACTTAAGGTGTCTACACAAATATCTTGTATAACTTGCCAGGATAATTCATGTCCACCCATTATTTTAATGGGTGATCGCAGAGTTTACAATGCACACTATTTCTTCAGCATACTATTTCAATTCATATCTTTTCTATATCAGTGCTTTCTTCCGTAAAATCCAATATCAGGTAGCAAGACAGTCATCAGAATTATAAAAAAGAATTACCTTACGGGGTCAATCAGAAAGACAGCCATAGTATGGATACATAAACACAGATAATACTCATGGACCAGAGACATACTATCTCTTTATTCCAAAATCTTCAATAGTTGAGGATTTACCCTGCTGCTTCCTGATCCCATGCATGCAGCCGTAGCTAATGGTATTTTTTTGTTGTTTGCTTATTTACTTTGCATCCCAATTGTGCCCCTTCCCTCCTCTCCTCCCGTCCTCCACCTCCTTTTTTCCTCCTTTCCTTTCCCTTCAGTTCCAGAAAAATGGAGCTCCTCTACCCCCATATCAACCCTCTCCAACACAACAAGTCACATCAGGACTGAGCATATCCTCATCCACCGAGGCCAAACAAGGAAGGCACTCCTGCTAGGGGTAATTGATCTAGAATTAGGCAATAGAGTCCACGTTACAAAAAGCCCTCCTCCACTCGTCAGGTGACCTTCCTGAAGATCAAGCTACCCTTGGCCACATATGTGCAGAGGGCCTAGGTCCAGACCTTGCATGCTCCTTAGTTGATATCTCAGTCTCTATAAGCTGCTGTGAGTCTGGGTTAGTTGTCTCTGTTGGTCTTCTTGTTGGGTCCCTTCCAGGGGCTTCTATCTTCCCCCCAACACTCCCACCAGACACCTGGAGCTCCATACCATGCTTGGCTGCAAGTCCCAGTATCTCTCTCCATCCACTCCTGACTGGAGACCTCAAGAGGACAGTCAAGTTATGCTCCTGTCTGCAAGCATAACAGAGCATCATTTCTAGCGTCAGGGGCTGGCTCTCTATCATGGCGTGGGTCTCAGGTTGGGCCATTCATTTGTTGCACATTCCCTCAATATCTGTTCTCTTTTTTATCCCTTATATTCCTTGAAACCAACATTTAAGATGAATCAAAACGCATTAGTAAATTTATATAGAACTGCCGTATGCTGGGTGATAAATATTTTACAAAATCACTATAAAATATTCTCATGGGTTTATCTTTGAGATGATAACAACGCAAGTACTTTAATGAATGAAGGTGAAGGCCATCAATTTCTAACTAACTATTTGATGGCTAATGTTAGGATAACTATTACATTTGTTTCATATCAAACTATCAAAATTAGTGTGATAACAAGGAACATTGGATATAACTAAGTCTTAGAAGTGTTTCATGGGTGATGAAATAGCTCAGTAGGTAAAATCATATATGGGTTATGCCATACATTTGCTTGCACACACAAACATATACACAGAAATAAAGGAATGAAAATGCAGTATACTTTGTAATGTTATATTATATTCACATTATTATTGTACGGTAATAAAACCTATCGAAAGAAGATAAAAGAAAAGAGAAAAAAGAGAGGGAGGGAGGAGTGAGGGAGAGAAGAATGGAGGGAAGCGATGTAGAGAGGAAGAGGTGGGAAGGAGAGAGAAATGGATAAGAGAAAGGAGAGAAAAAAAAGACAGAGACAGAGAGAGATGGAGACACACAGAGTGCGTTCTGGCTCTGTTTATGAATCCTGGCTTCTTACCTAAGCAGAGTGAGTGTGTATCTCCACATACGAGCTTGACTCTGTATGTGAGTGGTTGATCACTGAAAACATTTTGGCAAATGCTTTGGTCTTCACAAGGGTAATAAATGGTACACACAAAATACCAATTAAAAATTTAAAAATGAGAATAAATCAATAGGAAATAGGACTATGCATTTGAAAAGGTGTACATGATTTAGTGTAATGAGTAAATACTTTAATGTAATAAAGAATATATAGCATACTAGAACCAAGCCCTCTTAGTTTTGAGTATTAGATAGGGCACCCTTATCATAGAGTTGGATATAAGCTCATGGTTACCATGAATGTTGTCATGTAGACCAGTTATAAAACACTAGTTAGGGACTTAATGAATTGAGATATGAAAACCAAAATATTTGAGAATGACAAGCATGGTTGATTTTTGGGCTGTCCAGATAACTCTCTATAGTTTGTGTATAGTTATCAAGTTTATGTATAGGTATCATAACATAAGCATGTATGTTCTACTTGTGTACAGAACTTCATGCTACAGAAATGTTCCTTTTCTTGCCCCAGTTCAACAGTACTAATGAGGACTCTGTGCTGTCATAATGAACTTCCTCTCTTCACTTATTTCTGCAAATGTCTTAGCAAATAACTCTGAGAATATTGTTTTCTGCACTCTCGTTCACTCTGTGAAGCAAGTGCTTAGCAATGTGTTTTCATAGATGTTCCCTCCCATGCAGTGCATGTCAGTAAACAAGTATGCTGTTTAATTAACTCCTTACACTGGGATAAACCCTATTTTTTTCTTGAAATACGTTTGACTGCTGAAAATAGCGTATACTTTGGGGTTATTCTATTCCTCTTTAGTTAGTTGAGCTCTCTAAAGTCTGATGATATCTCTAGGGATACTGGCTTTCTAACTTTTAGTAGGAAATTCACATGACAATTTTTAATTAATTACAGTCCATTGACTTTGCCATCTGTAGCTTCTCTACCCCAGTCATCCCTCCCAATCCCACCTTCCCTCCCTCATCGCCTACCATGCCCCTCCCCAAGACCATTGATAGGGATAGGGGACAACATCCTCCCCTTCACTCTGACCTTAGCCTAGCAGGTAAAAATCTGTACTGGCTGCATTGCCTTCCTCTGTGGCCTGGTAAGGCTGCTCTCATCTCAGAGGGAGGTGATCAAAGAGGCAGACAATGAATTCATGTTAAAGACAGTCCCTAACTGTCTCTAACTTGGAGACTGGGCTGCCAAGGGCTACATCTGTGCAGGGGTTCTAAGTTACCTCCATGAATGGTTCTTTGTTGGATTATCAGTCTCGAAAAGACCCCTGGGCACAGAATTTTTTATTCTGTTGTTCTCCTTATGGATTTCCTGTCCCCTCCATGTTTTACTATCTCCCCCTTCTTTCATAAGATTCCTCGTACTCTGCCCAAAGTTTGGCTATGAGTCACAGCATCTGCTTTGATACCCTACTGGGTACAGTCTTTCAGAGACCCATTGTGGTAGGCTCCTGTCCTGTTTCCTGTTTTCTCCCTCTTCTGACGTCTGTCTTATTTGCCTTTTTGAGTGAGGATTGATCATCTTACCCAGGGTAATCCTTCTTGCTTAGCTTCTTTAGGTATACCAATTTTAGTATGTTTATCCTACATCATATGGCTTTCATCCACTTATAAGTGAGTATATACCGTGTGTATCTTTATGCTTCTGAGATACCCCACTAGAGTAATCTGCAGATTCAATGCAATTCCCATCACATGACAAATTTTAATGTTAAAGAGTATAAGTACTGTAAAGTATAAGTACACTGTTTTAATGAAGTGCACTTAAATAACTTCAGTATGACACATCACAACCTTTTCTGGTGGGGATGGTGCTATACTATATGAGAGCTTGTATTAAAATGTATATTTTGAGTTGTAGGCTTTTAAATATTATACCATTTTATTGCATTTCTGGCAATATTAAAAGCTACTTTTTTTCCAGTTCCTTCTTTTTATTAACTCATATACTTGCCTTCTGGTTTGTTGAAGCATTAAGTCAGAAAACACTTGCCACAGTGATGTCTGTCAAAGTGGCTGGCCATGAAAACTACAGCACCACATTAATCAGAAGGACACTCTTGAAGAAGCTGACGGATGTTGCCATTTTCATCCATCTTATAGGTTTTCAGCACAGCCAAATTAACCTTCTTCTGCTGCTGCTTATTTTTCTTGGAGGTAGTATAAGACTCCTTCTTTCTTATCCCCACCACAAAGTCTCAACACAAGATGAAGGTTGGACTACAAAAGCTACCCTAATAAAGTCTCAGCAAGAAGAGCTGAGAAAGGGAGAAACTAGAGGATATCCAAAAGTGACTGGGAAAAGCCTATGAAGCCTCAATCCCACACAAAAAACTACAGTCAAGTAAGGAAAGCTGGAAGTGGAGGAGGCTGGCCCCCTCTGAGGAAAGCACTCCAATTGGTTTTTCAGTGCCAAATGGTCAGCTTTGAAAATAGACATACATTGTACAGGTAACATTATACAGACTGAAAAGCTTAAATTTAGGAATATGTATTTACATATATTCACATATAAACATGCAATAACAATGCATTTTAAAGAAAAAATAAGACCATGAAATTGAAGGAAAGTGGGAAGGGTTATATGAAAGGATTTAGGCTGAAGAATGGGAAAGGAAAAATGTAATTATATACATATATATTACAACATTTTTGTAATATAAATAATAAACTGTAATATAAGTTACAGTTTATTAACTTTGTATCCCAGCTGTATCCCGCTCCCTCATTCCCTCCCAAACCCACCCTCCCTTCCTCATTTTCTCCCTACCCCTTTCCAAGGCTACTGATAGGGGGGGACTGCCTCCCCTTTCATCTGACACTACCTTATCAGGTATCTTCAGGCCTGGCTGCAAAGTCCTCCTCTATGGCCTGGCAGGGCTGCTCTTACCTTGGTGGGGGGAGGTCAAAGTTCATGTCAGAAATAGTCCCTGTTCCCCTTACTAGGGTGCCCACTTGGATACTGAGCTACAATGGGCTACATCCCAGTAGGGGTTCTAGGTTATATCCATACATGGTTCTTGGTTGGAGATACAGTTTTATAAAAGACCCCTGTGCCCAGATATATTTGGTCCTCCTGGAGCTCCTGTTCTCTCTAGGTCATACTAATTTCCCTTTCTTTCATATGATTCCCTGAACTCTGCCAAAGTTTTGTTATACTATCATATGACCTTATATTAAACACATGGTCACATTAATTTTTATTTTTCTAGGATATTTATAGTTTTCCTTTGTAGTCTATGCCTTAGAGCATATAAAATGTTTCAACCCCATCTTTCCCCTTTAAATGTAAACATGTGAGTACTTCACTTGACTGACCATTGCCTGTGGAAAAACATCTTCTTTAGGAATAGTGAGTCAGGAGTTCCAGGAATCCAAGACCAGACTTAGTTACTTAATGTGTTCAAAGCCAAATGGGTTATATGAGACCATATATCAAAGAAAGAAAAAGAAAATAGAAGAAAAGAAATGTGAAACAAAAAAAGAAGAAAAAAAATGTCCACAATCATTGTGTCCTACTGCTGAATTAAGTTCTCTGCAGCAGAGAATTCTCTGGTGACGCTTGACAGAAAGTCAATGCAAACTAGCTCAGGTTCAATGTGAGATTTATTGGTTCATGTATCCAGGAAGGACAAGGGTGAATCTGAGGTTGAGTGGAACCAGGAAATTGAATGTCTTCAGGATACTCTGTATGTCAGTCTCTTCTTGTATTCTTCCTGGATTGATTCAGTTCTATTTCAGTGCAGCAAGCCTAACTGGGAGTTGGGTGGTGACTATTCTGTATCTGTGTTAACAATGCCATGGCCTAACAGGTAACACATTCAAAACAGCCTCTCTGTATCATTGTGGAGAACGAATCATTTTTTTCTTCCTAGTTTGAGTCTTTATTATATTCGTCATCTGTCATCTAATATTTTGAATAAAAAATTAGGACATGGAGAAAAATATTAGACAAAAACAAACAATTACACCTGTACACAATGACATATGTAGAACTACCATTTTATAACTGTGTTTGTGGGATTTATTAATACTTCTCTGGAGACACCTTCTCTTTCACATCTCATCTTGCACCTTCTACTTCCTGGATTATGAATAACGTACAGGATATGTGTAGCTTGCTATTCTTAGTAAAATGTGGTTTTCAAGAACACCATCAATCCTTCCATGAACTTCTATTTTTTTTGTTTGTTTATGCTATTTTAATAGACTACAAAATATGATTTTCCCATACATTCTTAAAATATTCATGGCAAGACCTATTGTATGCTGAATTTTTTGTTTGTAAAAGTATCCCATAAAGCTATGTACTTTATACATGACATGATTCTAAGATCACTTCACTTGGGTTGTGAAGTGACAAAGTTAAAGAGGTCAAATATCTCTAAGTGTTTGATCAACGTTTCTGAATCTGTTAGGCATGAAATTGTAGTTTATTCCAAATCCTGAACTTCTGAGCATTCCATAGAATATTGTTTTTTTAAATTCTATTTATTTTAAATTTATTTATATGAATATTTTGTCTGTGTATCATGAGCGTGCAGTGCCGTTGAAAATCATGAAAGGGAATCCCAGTTGAAATTCAGTTCCAGTTTTTCCAAGGATGTTGGTGTAAGAACCAAACATGGGTCCTCAGCAAGAGCACTATATGCTTTAACTGCTATCTTACTACCACCACCATTGAATATTACACAAACTGACACTACATCAGAGTAATGTTTCCACTGTTCCATGTGGGCCTGATATAAAGATCATTTACATAATGATCTTTTTATATATTTATATCATATTCTTACTATGTATTTTTTCAAAGAAATTGACATTGAAAATATCAATGAATGAAGAATCTTCTCAGTTTTCTTGATTTTTCTATTATCAAAACATACAAAAATAGTACATGGAAATTCTAATACTAAAACTGTTTTACCCTGTCTATGACTGAATATTCCTTGAATCCCATAGAATTAAGTTTATGAATTGTGCTTAGTTAATTTGTTGCTTGTTTCTTTGTATCAGTAGAAGTTGGAAATGAAACCCTCCTCTGGTGTGATAGGTTGTTTTTTGTAACAGTTCCCAACATTCTCAGCAATTATTGTTACACATACCTGTCACAGTTGGCCCTAAATGCTTTTTGGAGGTGCTGTGAAAGCAATTTGCAAATATAATTAAAGCCCCAAATAATTGTTTTCAGATACAAACATTATTCTCCCTGGATACAGTTCTTTAAGAGAGACAAAGCTACCTGTGATTAAAGAGTTCTTAAAGCCTGAATAGGACTTACTGCATGACCGAATCTTTTCCTGTTGATACCAAGTTAGAAGGCAAAGGATATAGAGCCTTCTAGGAATGTAGATCATCAGGGACTAACAGTCTGAACCCTGACGAGACTGAATACCTCAGCCACCACTGGAGCTTTGAAGAGCTGCACTTCAAATGTGAATGCAGCCCAACATCACCTTCATTTCAGGCTTAGATGATGCTAAGCAGAAAAGAGTCAGGATCTGAAATTCTAGCCTCAGAGCTGTGAGATCACAGACGTGTGGTATCTAAGTCACAACACAGAAGGAATTCATTGAATTGTGCTCCAAAAGGAAACTATAAAACCTGGAAAACTCAAATGAAGTCTGTGCATATGTATAGAGAAATGAATCTCTTCAAAGTAACAAGCAAATCCTAATTCTAAACTCATACTCTTAATAAATATCCATTGTTTCTGAGGTCTGCATTTAGATATTTTATGGGAATTGTGTATGATAATTACTCATCAGTTCTTCCTACTTACTAAAAGCTAACTGAATTGCTAAGTAAGAAAATAACAGGAAAAGAGGAGAGTAGTGTTTGGAAGATGTCTTCTCTGAGTCATTTCCTGGGTATAAAATAGCAGAGAAAAGTAACTACGCTGCCCGTAGATTAAAAGAGAATCCATGCTACTTCTCTCGGTAGAATTTATTATTATCTGGAAGGAAACTTTAAATAAACATATTTGTATAGTATATAAAATATACAAAAATCTACATATTCATGATCATAAGGTTAAGTTTTTGTGTAAAATCACTAATCAAAGTCTCAAAGGAATGATTCTGTTGACATGCTTGTGCATAACAGGATAGCACAACTCTTGTTTTCTCATCTCTCTTTCTTCCTCTTTGTCATGCTTAAAACTGTGTTAGTACGTTTTAACAGACCAGTTTTGAGCAGTTATAGATAAAAATAAGGCCAGCAAAATGGCTTTGAGTACGATGTATGCTTGGAAACAAGCCCAACAACCTGAGTTTAAATCCAAGGACTCAACAAGCATACACACCACATATACATCTGCACACCAACACACACACACACACACACACACACACACACACACACACACACTACATATATTTAGTAAAAATTAAAATGATGGAATTTGAACCGACAGAACTTTATTGTGTTGTTCACATTTATGGAAAATAGTACCTTCAATCATATATGTACTGTATGATTATTCATTAATTTCAATTTGTTTCTTTCAGAGTTGTTCATTTCTTGTTTGAAAAATAAAGCTATTCTCCAAAATTTTAAGAAAAATCATGACCTTTGTTCTCTGTTTTGTTTGTTCTGTTTTGTTTTTTTTGTCATTGGTACAGCACATTTTTTTTTTTCCAGCTAAGTATACTGGCATTTTTACCCTAAACTTAGATGATGCTAAGGTAAACTTCAAAATTTAATATTGATACTCTATATGGCTTATCTTCATATCTTGGAAGACAATAATCGAGATGCTTACTCTAAGAAAGAAAATAATGCTTTTCCTATTTTTCCAATGAAGCCATATTGACAACTTTAGATTAGTATTTTGATTTATTTTAGGTATATATTTTGTAGTAGTAAGAATGAAATACAGCTTTCATGTATATTACATAATTATTGATTTTACTGACATTAAATCTTGTTACACTATGTCATTTTTGAGAATTTTAACATCCTCACCAGCAATTCAAATCCACCATCTATAATTTCAGTCTTTCAGTTTCATCTTAAGATACAGGTACAATAATCTTTGAGATATTCTCCACTGGAATCTTATAATCTTGTTCATTGTTCTCTCTTTTTCTCTCCCTCAACCCCTCTCTCCTTTTATACTATCCTCTCCCATCTTTCACTATGTTTCTTTAACTGTACTTATACTTTGAATTCCCTTTACCTGTTCTGATTATTTATATTATTAACGAGCAGTTGGCAGTAGTTTTCTGAGAAAAGATTCATAGTTTAGCTTACAAGAACATTGTATGTTCAGTGGAGATATGAACTAATTTTTAGGCAGATCAGATTTCACAAAAGACTAATATTGACTAAGACTGTTCCGTGGTTAGTCACTCTTATGCATTCCTTTATTAAAAAGGACAAATGTGGTAGAAAAAAAAGTACAAAATGTACAGGTTAGTGATAAAGGACACTGACAGTCTCCTAATAGAGTCAAGGCTTCTGCTGGAAGAGAGGCTGATGATTTGACAGCTCCATGGTATGCTTAAACACAATTCTTTTATTGTGGATATGAGAGGGAATAACCAAAGCCATTTGGAGAGTCCAGAGCAGAGACAAAATAGAAATTGAGGAAGCAAAAACACGGGGGAAGCAGAACAGAGACAGCAGGGTTATTTATGTGATGCTGGCCTTGGGATCATGAAGCATTCAAGAGTAAGGAGATCAGAGATTCCTACTCCATCCTCCATGTTTTCAGAGAGCTACTGAGACCAGGCAATGTGTGGCAGGAGAGGAGCTGCATGAAGGCATTAAGAAGGAAAGAAGTCTTAAGAAACTTCTGTGAGGCTGTGGAAGTGAAGCCTGGATTGTTTTGGAGCCCCTGAGATTTTGGAGATGTTAAAATTTTGAGATAACTTCCAAAGAGACCTGCATACAATAGTTGGAACCAGCTAAGATAAGAATGTGTGTGCCCAGCAATAAATCTTCAAGAAATCAATCTAGGTTCTTTCTCATGGAGTTCCAGGATTTGTTGCTTTCACTGATGAGTCCTGGTCTTTCTTTTGTCCAGGATTCCTCTCTACGAACATATCCTTACCTTTGTGAATGGTCATTTCTATTCTGTGCCATTATGAGCTGGGTTTTCATAATTTGCCTTTTAATTTTGTAAGGAATTAAAGTTAATAGGTTGCCTTAAGTCTCAGAACAGACTATGCTGTTTATTTCTGGCCAACAGGTTTGAAATGGCCAGAATTCCCTATGGTGGGAAATGGAAGGAAGGAGTGAAATGTTGTTGTTGTGTTGAAAATCTCCCCTATCAGTGGACTTGGGGAGTGGCATGCATGCAGAAAGGGGAGCAAGGGTGGGATCGGATCAGCAGGGGAGGAGGGAGGGGCTTATGGGGGGATACAAAATGAATAAAGTGTAATTAATAAAAAAAATAAAAGATTAAAAAAAAAAAAAAAGAAAATGTCACCTGTAGTCTTCCTCATGGAAGCATTTGGTTGGCTACTTGTAACATTGTTTTGAATGCTTAGAAAATGTGACCTTGTTGCTGGGAAGACCTTTGCTGAAACCTCTCCCTACTCCTAGTTTACACTCTGCTTTGTGCTTGAAGTTTCAGATGTGCTCTCTCAGCATCCATTTCCTGCAGACACACCTACTGTCTGTGGCCACACTTCCCTACTACCATGCATCTGACCTCTATAGATCCTTAATCCAAAAACGAGCCTTCCTTCCATAAGTTGCTGTCATCCTGGTATTTTACCGGAGCAATAGAAAAGTAACTAAAACAACAATGCATTTTGTGAAGCATATTTGAACAGAGTGATGGTTTAAAAAGTTCAGGCTAAAGAGGTACAAAAGAAATGAAAAACTACATGAAAAGTATATTTAAAATGACAGTAAAATTTCATGACTAGAATCACAGAAACACTATGAAACTGGTTGTTGTTAAGTATACATCATTACATAGTTGTGTTGTTTTTTTTTCCTCAAGAAAATTGATGACTGACAACCTTGTTTCCATCTGCAACCATCTAACATCTGTGGTTGTGAACATCAAAACACAGCTGCTGCATCTCTGAGTAAGCACTCTAATTTATTTATTTTTGACTTAAAAAAATCTTCAGTTTTCATCAAACATCACATTTGTTAAGCTAAGTCCTTACAGCAAGAGAAACACAAAAAAGAGGAATCACTCCATCAAACAGTGAAGAAAAAAAATACTGTCTTTCTTGCATTTTGTTAGATGGGACACAAGCTTACTTCAAATGAAAACATGTCACATCATTGTTGCTTGTTTTTTTTTTCCTATTTTTTTTTATTAATTACACTTTATACATTTTGTATCCCCCCATAAGCCCCTCCCTATTCCCCTCCCAATCCCACCCTCCCTCCCCTGCATGCATGCCACTGCCCAAGTCCACTGATAGGGGAGGTTCTCCTCTTCTTTCTGATCTTAGTCTATCAGTTCTCATCAAAAGTGGCTGCATTGTCCTCTACTGTGGCCTGGTAAGGCTGCTTCTCCCTCAGGGGGAAGTGATCAATGATCAGGCCAATCAGATTATGTCAGAGGCAGTTCCTCTTCACTGCCATGGGCTACACCTGTGCAGGGGTTCCAGGTCATCTCCACGAATAGTCCTTGGTTGGAGTGTGATTTTCTGGGAAGTTCCCTGTGTTCAAATTATCTTGTTCTGCTGCTCTCCTTGTGGAGTTCCCGTCCCCTCCAGCTCTTACTATTTCCCACTTCTTACATAAAATTCCATTCACTCTGCCCATCGGTTGGCCATCAGGCTCAGCATCTGCTTTGACAGTCTATACTGCAGAGGCTTTCAGAGGCCCTCTGTGGCAGGTTCCAAGGTTGTTTCCTGTTTTCTTCTGGCTTTCAGAGGCCCTCTGTAGCAGGTTCTGAGGTTGTTTCCTATTTTCTTTTTCTTCTGATGAGAAAGCACATAACTTCAAACTATGAGGCTGGTCCATATCTCAGAGTACATTTTATAAAAAAAAAAAAAAAATGTAATCTTTTTAAAGAAAAATATTAGAAGGAGTAAATTAAGCTGTTGCAAGAGAAATAAAAGCATTTTGCTGGTATTTCAGATGTTCTCTTACTGATTGTAATCAGATAAAGAACATCTTAGAGGATATTAAAATTTAATTGATATTATGCCAAACCATTACTCATTTTCCAAATTCTTCACCATAGTTCTAATTCATTCCGATTAGGTTATTTTGCTTAAATTTACTTCATCCCATCTAAATCCAGAATTATATGGAGAAATAAATTCATTATACCAAGTTTTTTAAGGAATTGCACTTTATTTATTTATTTATTTATTTATTTATTTATTTATTTATTTATTTATTTATTGTGGTTATTTTACGTAGTGTGATGTGTATTCTCTACTGGTTTCTGTCCTTGTGAATCTGTGTGTATGGGTGTGTGTCCACATGTATGATTTTGTGTGTGGAACTGAGAGGTTTCTTTTGGATGTCTTCCTCTATTGTTGTTTAGCTTGTTATCTCAGACAGACTCTCTCAGTAAACTTGGAGCTCACCTATTTGGCAAGAATAACTGGCTGGCAATCTCCAGGAGCTCTCTTCCTCCCATCCCTCCAACCCCAGGACTATAGTCACTCACTCCCATTCCTGAACTCAACATACCGCTGTAGTGTTGTGCAACAATTTCCTCTGAATGAAAACCATCATTTTGGAGTTAAGTTCCTTAAGACACAGAATTTTCTAACCTAAAGAGAGGTAAACTATTCCATCTATGATTGTTTGGAAAATAACTGTGGCCATAGGTTCATGTATTTTGATACTTAGTCTCCAGTTTGTAGAACTGTTTGGGACAGTTTAGGAGGTGTGGCTTCATTGCAGGAGGTGTGTCTTTGGAGGTTTCAAGAGCCCATGCCACTCCCAAGGAAGTCTTTTTGCCTCGTGCTGATGAATCAAAATGTAAGCTCTCAGCTACTGCTCCAGCACCATGCTTGCCTGCCCGCTGCCATGTTTTGTTTTACGATAACCATGGGCCTCCAATCCTTCACAATTCATCTTATCCACAATGCAGCTCTACTCCTCATCATATAAAGTGCATTGATTATGGTATCTTATCACAATAGACAAGTCATTGAGAAGCCACCCTAAATGGAAACTTATTAAGTGACATCATGATTTAGAGAGCAGCAAATACAGAAACTAACCAGGTTCTTTAAGTCCCACCTTCCCCAAGTATATACAGGAACTGGAGAGAAACTCCAAGGCACTTTGAAGAAGCAGAAGACAGCCATGCCACCTATCATCAGCTGATATCAGCAAAGCTGCATGGAAGAGGCTCACACAATTTGAGCCTTCTGAATGACAGTCTCCAACTTGTAGAACTGTCTGCAAGTTGTTCAGTGTACTTCATGTGTCTTAGCTTATTATATAAGGTCCCAGTTCTAGGTCCAAAGACTGTCTGTAATGTGATTAAAGCAACTATTTTGACCCTTGTCAAAAGCATTTTGCCTGCTTAATTATGCCACTGATAGACTCAGCTGACCTCAGTGCCTGTACCCCTTCACTAATTAGGATGGCATTACCTAACTCACTAACAATCCTAAAGCATCCTGGAGCTTTGCCAACTTAGAGCCACCAATGGGCCTTTTCTGATACAAATCCCAGTGTAATAACTTGAGTTTATCTCCTAGAAAAAATGATTCCAAACAATTAAAAATGATATGAAATTTAGCATTTACTCACATGTTTATTAAACAATAAGGCATTTTCATTAATTAAACATAAGTACTGAATATTTATCTTTGATACATGTCAATACAGACAGTTTACTATTTAAAAAAATAAATGAAAGAGGGAATCTGTGATAAAAGCAATATCTTTTCTTTACAGGTAATTTATTTTGAAATATACTGGAATAAAGATATGGGTTTCAAACTAATGTTCTTTGTAATAACTTAACAAACATGTGTTGTGTCCTCCAGTTTTCTAAAGTAAAGATCAGTGATGTGTGAAATTGAAACAGATGGCAGATATTAAAGAACAACCCATGATATACTTTGAAAGGAAGGGGAAATATGTTTATTCAAGGTTTATATTATACCACATAAATAGTAGTGTCATTTAAAGCCTAAAAAAATCTTTAAACCCATAATTCTCTCAAAATTTCAGGTAGAGTAATTAAATTCAAGAAAAGTGTAACATATGGGAAGTTCAAGTTCACAAACTGGTCAATAGATGCCTTCAGCTGTAAGTTGTCTACATGCCCAGTAATGAGTCATTTAGTATATTCAAACATTCATTTAGAATGTTCTTTGGTTGGATGGCCCCACAAAGAAAACTTGAAAACAATTGTGAGAAATAACATCAAACCATGAGAACATGTCATCAGAAGTCACTTATTGTATAAGACACCTAGAATTGCTGGGGCCATTGATAGCTGTTCCCAGCTTTCAGTAGTTACTAACCAGGAAACTATTTCCAAAAGATCTGTATGAAAATCTTAAAATCAAGCCTTATGTTTATGACTACTTAAATGCATGCCTCCTAGCTTGATAGCTAGAAAAAAGTTTGCAAACCTCATTAGCAGTTTAGTTTCATTAAGTTTTTGATGCATAAACTTGGTAAAGTCACTGAGCCATTTCTATCAATTGTGAATGATTTGAATTATCAATAATAACTACTTTAGAAATGTGTTTCATGGTGAGTCTGTAACTGTAACAGTAGCATTATTTTTGAAGTTTAAAACCCTGATGAAAGAGAATGCCAGTGAATCATCTTGGTAAGAATATTTTAAATGACTATGACAAGCATGCATATACAGAAACACACACACACAAACAGAAAAACATACCTCAATTAGCTTCCAGAGAAAAATGTAAATGTGCAAAATTTTTATCTTAAAAAAGAGATCTACTAATAAAATGTCTGAATTAAAATTCTTTAATGAAGCATCATTAATGTTTAATGATGAATGGGGAAAATGTAGTTATGTGAAAAACACCTGAAAATAAATTTTCATTTTCACTAATAAAATTTGAAAGGCTTAATAAAAAACAGACAAAAGATAACTTTATACAAGTAAGTAATAGGAAAGATCACACACAAAAAGAATCCTGGCAAAACTGGAAAGCTTAAAAGGAAAATTTACATAAAGACATTCTGAGCCTTAATATAAGCAATGAAATTCTACCCATAAAAATAATTAGAAAGGTAGTGTAGATTGTAACTGTCTAATAAAATATAATTTGATTTACATTATGTGATTAAGTCAAATTTTAATAATTGTACAATCAATAGTTCAATCATATCAAGAACTTTGAAATTCTTGTAATTTTCCTCTAGATTAAAGATAATAAGTGAACCTGGGCACAATTCTGAGGATGCTAATGAAACTCTTGGATAAATTTCAAGATTTCTTTATTCACAATAAAATCTCATTATATTTTTAGCATATTTGTATTGATTTCTCTATATTCATTTCTACACAGTGAATTTTTAGGCACTGAAAACTTTTTTACATCTGCATAAGAGCTAGGGGTCGTTTTTGTAACATCTTATTGTTTATCTAAAGGAGCAAATACTGGAGCTAGTATCTTGTGGGACAGTCTATCTTCTCCTGAGAAGTAAATCATTATAGGATCTCATCCATAGTTGTTCTCTGACTATGCTGACAGTCAGGACAAAGAAATGGTACAGTTTCAGAAGACAGACAGGCCTCAACTTATGCCACAGTTAGAAATAACAAGTGATCAAAATGCATACAAGAATAATTTCAAAATGGTGTGTATAATTTTTTCCTCATTAAAAACTGCAAACTAAAAAGAAAAATTAAAAAAAAACCTGCAAACTAAAAAAAAAAAAAAAATTGCAAACTATCAAAGCAGATGCTGAGACTTATGGGCAACCTTTGGGCAGACTGCAGGAAATCTTAGGAAAGAAGTGGGAAACAGTAAGATCTGGAGAGAACAGGAACTCCACAAGGAGAGCAACAGAACCAAAAAATCTGAGCTCAGGGGTCTTTCCTGAGACTGATACTCCAACCAAGGACTCTGCATGGAGATAACCTAAGACCTCTGCACAGATGGAGCGCATGGCAGTTCAGTGTCCAAGTGGGTTCCATTGTAATAGGAACAGGGACTGTCTCGGACATGAACTGATTGGCCTGTGCTTTAATTACCTCCCCCTGAGGGGGAAGCAGCCTTACCAGGCCATGGAAGATGACAATGCAGCCACTCCTGATGAGACCTATTGAGCAGGTCTAAAAAAATAATCTATTTATTTAATTATTTAAAGTCTTTTCCCAATTTCTTTATTTTATTAATTCTTTTAATTTACATCTCAATCATAGGCCCCTCTCACCTCTCCTCCTGGTCCGGTTCTGCCCTCCCTCCTGCATTGCCTCTCCCATATTCCTCAGTATAAAGGAAGCCCCTGAGACACCCCACATCATCTATTCACATGAGGACTGAGTTCTTCTTCCTCCCCTGTGGTTTGGTAGGAAAGTCCCATCAAATGAAAGTGATCAGAAATCAGGCAACATAGTCTGTGTCAGAGACAAGCCCACTCCCCTAACTAGTGGACCAAAATGAACCCTAAGATGTTTATTGGACTTATCTTCTTGGGGTCTGCGCATTTTAGTATGTCTATCCTGT
Organism: Psammomys obesus; assembly: GCF_907164565.1. Classification (NCBI taxonomy): domain Eukaryota; kingdom Metazoa; phylum Chordata; class Mammalia; order Rodentia; family Muridae; genus Psammomys; species Psammomys obesus. Next base: position 51,144,890 of record NW_026591086.1, read on the forward strand.
AGTATATGAATAATATCTTCTTATAAGTGAGTATATACCAAGTGTGTCTTTCTGGGCCTATATTACCTCATTCAGGATTATCTAGTTGCATCCATTTGCCTGCAAAACTCAAGTGATAACACATGTTGGAGAGGATGTGGAGAATGGGAACACTCCTTCATTGCTGGTGGGAGTACAAACTTGTACACCCACTTTTGAAATCAATCTGGCGCTTTCTCACAAAACTGGGACTAGACAAATCTCAAGACCCAGCTATAGCTCTTCTGGGTATATACTCAAAAGACACACCACCATACGACAAGGATACTTGCCCAACCATGTTCATAGCAGCTTTATTCCTAATAGGCAGAAACTGGAAACAACCTAGATGTCCCTCAACTGAAGAATGGATAAAGGAACTGTGGTACATTTACACAATACTACTGAGCCATTGAAAACAAGAAAATCATGAAATTAGCAGACAAATGGATGGAACTATTTACTTATTTATTTATTGACTTTACATCCTAATCATAGCTCCCTCTTTCCTGCCCTCCAACTTTCACCATCTGTCCCTATGCCAACTATTCCCCCCTACACTATCCCTCAGTAAAAGCAAGACCATCTGCCCCAGCACCAATCCACCACAGCTCAACAAGTTACATGAGGACTGAGGGCATCCATTTCCTCGCTTGCTACTTTTTTCTTATTATTACTATTATTATTATTACTATTATTAATTTATTCACTTTTTATTCCGGTTCTAACCCTCTCTATTATCTCCTCCCAGTCTCACCCCCACTCCCTCTTCCTCTCTTATTCCTCTACTCTAGTACACTGAGCTAAAAGCCTGAGCTCTTGGTGTTCTGTCCAGGAAGTTGTCTCTTGCGCCAATTCATTTAAGGCTCTTCCCTACTTTTTCTTTTAATAGACTAAGTTTGTCTGGTTTTATGTTGAAGTCTTTGATCCACTTGGAATTTACTTTTGTGCAGGGTGATAAGTATGGATCTATTTTGCAGTTTTCTACATGTAGACATCCAGTTAGACAAGCACCATTTGTTGAAGATGCTTTCTTTTTCCCATTATATGTTTTTGGCTTCTTTTCTTTAATATATACTTTATTATTAGTAGTAGTAGTATTATTAGTATTATTTACATTTTATTAACTCTGTATCCCAGCTATATCCTGTTCCTTTATTCCCTCCCAACCCCACCATTCCTCCCTCAGCTCCTCCCTGCCCCTTTCCAAGTCCACTGATTGGGGAGGACCTCCTCCCCTTTCTTCTGACCCTGTTTTATCAGATATCTTCAGGGCTGGTTGCAAAGTCCTCCTCTGTGGCCTAACAGGACTGCTCCTCCCTTGGGGGGTGGGGAGGTCAAAGAGCCAATCATTGAGTTCCTGTTAGAAATAGTCCCTGTTCCCCTTACTATGGGAAAGCAATTGGTTATTGAGCTACCAAGAGCTTCGTCCAAGCAAAGGTTGTAGGTTATATCCATACATGGTTCTTGGTTGGAGAAACAGTTTCAAAAAAAAAAAAAAAAAACCCTGTGCCCAGATATATTTGGTCCTTGTGGAGCTCTTATCCTTTCCACGTCATACTAACACCCCTTCTGACGAAGGTTTGGTTATGAGTCTTAGTATCTCTTTTGAAACGCTGCTAGGTAGAGTCTTTCAGATGCCTTCTGTGGTAGACTCCTGTCATATGTTCAATGCACATCTCATTTGTCTTTCTAAGTGAGGATTGATCATATTACCCCTTGTCTACTTTCTTGTTTATCTTATTTAGGTGTATAGACTTCATTATGTTTATCATATCTTGTAGGTCTATATAAGCAAGTACATACCATGTTGGTCTTTTTCCATCTGGGACACTTCGCTCAGAATGATCTTTTCTAGATTCCACCATTTGCCTGCAAATTTCATGATTTCCTCCTTTTTGATTGCTGAGTAGTATTCCATTGTGAAAAAAATACCACAATTTCTGTATGGACATCTGGGTTGTTTCCAGGTTCTGGCTATTACAAATAAAGCTGCTACAGACATGGTTGAGCAAATGTCCTTGTTGTGTACTTAAGCAAATTTTGGGTATATATACCTAGTAGTGGTATAGCTGGATCTTGAGGAAGCATTATTGCTAATTGTCTGAGTAAGTGCCAGATTGACTTCCAAAGTGGTTGTACCAGTTTACATTCCCACCAGCAATGGAGGAGGGTTTCCCTTTCTCCACAACCTCTCCAGCATGTGTTGTCACTTGAGTTTGTTGAAGATGCTTTCTTTTTCCCATTATATATTTTTGGCCTCTTTGTAAAAATAAATAAATAAATAAAAAATTAAGGTTTTCTGTAGATGTGTGGTTTTATTGCTGGGTCTTTGATTTGATTCCACTGATCCAACAATCTGTTTCTATGTCAGTTCCATGCAGTTTTTATTACTGTTGCTGTATGGTACAGCTTGAGATCAGGGAAGAAGATACTTCCAGAAAATCTTTTATTGTACAGTATGGTTTTACTTATTCTGGGTTTTTTTTTTTTTGTTTGTTTGTTTGTTTGTTTTACCTTATAAAGTTGAGAATTTTTCTTTCAAGGTCTGTAAAGAACTCTGTTGATATTTTGATGGGAATTACATTGAATCTGTTAACCTCAGAGAGGGCAGGTGAGATCTGATATCTGGCTGCTAGAGTGGAGGGTCCTTGGACTTGGAGTTCCATACTTGCTTGTGTAGAAATGCCAGCTGTTCATAGTTTAATATCCAGACCTGGGATGGTCAAGGTGTCTATATCCTATACACTCCAGCTCACAGAATGTCCCAAGTTACATGCTGTAGATCCAGCTGCCACTTCCCTCACTAGATTCTGAGTTTTCGATCCTCTTCCTCTCAGATAAGGTATGCACTGGTTGCTTCCAACTTGGATCCTCCAACCTTCCTACTCCCCTACCCCTGTGGCCACTTTCCAAATGCATGGTAACTCTCAAATAATTGCCTATAGTAATTATCAGAGTTGATGGAAAGCATAGTTAAATTTCTTACTCATATTTTCAAAAAATAGAATGAAAATCACCTTTTCCCAGAAATTAGTCTTTATGAAGGTTGTTTTTCTAAAATATATTGAGAGATTACAAATAACAAAAACTGCTTATTGGTTGGCTGTAACTGCTCAATAGTAGACTCTTGTTCAGCAAATAGTACCCTAGGTTCAATCCTCACAATTGAAAAACATTAATGTTTCTATTGTAATACCCTTATTACTGAAAATAGATTAGTGAAACTATGATCAAAGAAACTGGATAATCCAATAAGACTTAGGATTAAAATGGATTTGTTTGTGTGCATTATTTCATTTTATGTAAATCAATATTTAATATTAACAAATATAACATGACAGCACAAAAGTAGTCATAGCAGGCATACAATAGCTTCTGTCAAGGATCTGTACATTAATGAAGAAAGGTTGTTTATTCTATACAAAAGGACAAATATTTACCTTAGGATTGCAAATTACATAAATTATTACTCTTTCTCAACAAAAAAGAAACATTTAAAATATATTGAATATATAAACTCAGAAAATATTTCACACTATTGTCATTTTTAGCATTTTAAGCAATGTTTGTTTAAAAACTATCATTTCACCACTGACATCTTACTTGTTCCCTTTCATAAACCTTCAAGTAGAAATTCTTTTTAAATGAGTAATTTAAACTTTCACGTCTATTTAAAGTATTTCCACCTCAATATATTCTGTCTTGATATTCATTAGGAACCTCATTTTGCATTTTTAACTGCTAAAATTCCTTCTACTTAAAATTGAACACGAATTACTAAAAATGACAATCATCATTATTATCTTATAAAATATGCCCTCATCTAGGGAAGCCATCCAAAGATGATATATGTGATCTGGGCTCCAATGATTGGAAAGGACACAGCAAAGTGGAAAAGAGTAAAACGGCATTCAAGAAGAAACCAAACTTGGAATCCTGAAGACAATATAACTGTTATTATAAAGAGCATTGGATATTCAAGAGCAGTTTAAGCACTTGTGGCTTCGGTATGGTGATTTCTGAACCCTATGGGAAAACTGGAAGGCTCAATATTCCAGCTTATAATGTCAGGGGAACTTAGAAAAGTGTAAACATTTCTATTTCTATTCTCTAATTTTTTTCAGGGGAGGCGGTGAAAATTACCTCACTACCAGTTTTTCCTCCTGTGCTTACTTCAGTTTTTCTTCACATCATTCACTCTCAAAAAAGGTTAAAGGGGACACACCACTACAGAAGGATTGTGCTGTAACAACAAAACTCCTCACATACTTCCATTCCACTGGAAACCTTTTCTTTTAGAAGAGGTTGGGAGGAGGGGAGAGTGGGACCAGGAGGAGAAGAGGGAGGGGGCCGCAGTTTTTTTTTTAATTTTTAAAATTTTTTATTTTTTATATTAAGTACAGTTTATTCACTTTGTATCCCACCTGTAGCCCCCTCCCTCTTCCCTTCCCAATCCTACCCTCCCTCTTTTATTTCCTCCTATGCTCCTCTCCAAGTCCACGGGTAGGGGAGGTCTTCCTCCCCTTCCATCTGACCCTAGCTTATCCAGTCTCATCCAAACTGGCTGCATTATACTCCACTGTGCCCTGTCAAGGCTGCTCCCCCATTCAGGGGAGGCAGTCAAAGAGTTAGCCTCTGAGTTCATGTCAGAGACAGTCCCTGTTCCTTTGACTAGGGTACCCACTGCTATGGGCTATGCAGTTTGGTTTTAAAATGAATAAACTTAATTTAGAAAGACACACGTGATATATACTCACCTATAAGTGGATATTAGCCATATAATAAAGGATAAACATACTAAAATCTATATTCATAAAGAAGCTAAACAACAAGGAGGACCCTAAGGAAGAGGCTTAATCCTCATTCAGAAGGGCAAACAGGATAGACATCAGAAGCAGAAGAATATAGGTAATAGGACAGGAACCTACCACAGAGGGCTTCTAAAGATTCTACCCAGCAGGGAACTGAAGCAGATGTTGAGACTCATAGCCAAACTTTGGGGAGAGTGCAGAAGGGGACATTAGAAAGACCTGGAGGAGACAAGAGTTCCACAAGGAGACAAACAGGGCCAAAAAATCTGAGCCCAGTGTGGTCTCCAGAGACTACTGAAACAACCAAAGGCCATGCATCGAGGATCTAGACCCTTGCTCAGATGTACCCCATGGGCAGATCAGTCTCCATGGGGGGTCTCCTAGTAAGGGGGACAAGGGTGGTCTCTGGAAGGAGCCTGATTGCCTGCTCTTTGATCATCTCCCCATGTCAAGTTGGTCTTCCTTACCAGGCCAGAGAGAAAAAGGATCCAGACAGTCCTGATGAGACCTGAGAGGCTAGGGTCAGAATAGTAGGGGAGGAGGACCCCCCCCCATCAGTGGACTAGGCGGGGACTTGTGGTAGGGATGGAGGGTAGGACTGGGAGGAGTTTAGGGAGGGACCTACAGCTGCAATACAAATTGTTTAATTGTAAATATAATAATAATAACAATAACAACAACAATAATAAAAACAAATGGCCCACTAAAATTATGGGCCTGGGATCTGAACTCAAAACTCTCCGAATTAGAATTAAAAGTGATGCTGGATGTGATGACATATGCCTCTAATCCCAGGACTCAGGAACGCAGAGACAGGATGAACTCTCTGAGTTCCAGGACAGTGTGGTGGTTAAAGTGAGTACAAGACAGTCAAGGCTGCACAGAAAGACCCTGTCTGTCTCAAAAGAAACAAGAAAACCAACAAAACAGAGACAAAGAAATAAGAGAGACTCAGAAATGTCTCAAGAAGTTTCCATCTTCTCTAGCACTTAGGAAAATTCAAATCAAAATGACTTTGAAAATTCTTCAATAGTCAGAATGATGAAGATTAAAGAAACTGACATGAAATGCAAATCAGTGCTGCCGCTCTGGAACTCCATGTAGAGAATTCTCAAAGGACTGAAAGCAAGTCTCCTATTGAGCAGCTATAGCACTCCTTAGCATAAGCCTAAAGGACTCAAAATCCTCCTCCCCATCTGTTTAACCACATTCATTGCTGTTCTATTCACAAAAGTTAAAAATGGAAGCAATCCAAACATCCCTCAACTGATAATGAATAATGAAGATGTAGTATGTATACACTGAAGAACAGTATTCTGCTTAAAGAATAAGGAAATCATGAAATTTGAAGGATTATTGCTGAATCTAGAACATATTACATTGAGTGAGTTAACCTAGACCCAGAAAGAAAAATGCCTAATTTTTCTTTCAAATATTTAGAAGTGAATATAAAAATCAAGAATAATCTCAGAAATCAGAAGAGTATAAAGACATTATGGTAGGGCTCAAGAACAGGTAACAGAAAGATAAAAGTTTTTTGGAGAGAGAAAATGTGCGAAGAAAAATGAGTCTTAATTAGGGTGAAGGGAAGAAAGTCTGTATAGAAATAGGAAGAAGGACAAAGGTAAAATAGCTCTAGGGAAGTTTGGAAACACATAAAATCACCTTCTTTATTTACCTTAATGACATATACGGTATGTATAAACCTGTAGGAATGCATGTGCATATATGGTCCAAATTACTCACAAAAACATAATTTTTATTTTTGATCAAATGGTGTTTAACATAAATATTATAAGACACCTGGTAAAATATAATTTGATATAAAGTCATCATAAAATTTCAAAAACCCAATATCTCATTCATGTAAAGAAATTCCAATATAGAACATTGAAAATTTCTAATTTGCAATATTGATGATATAGGAAATTATCAGGCAGCAGAACACAAACACAACTATGACAACCAGGACGTGTCAAGCAAATGCTAGAGAGCGGCCTGCAAAAAGGGTTGGGGATTTAAAGCACTCTTGGTTGTTGGGAGAATGCCTACTCAAATGCATGTCTCTACTGCTATCAATTATTATTTTGCAAGATATTTTTTCATTTTTATTTCAAAAAGCATTAGCCTGAACAATATGTTGAAGTGTTAGATAGAAGGCAGTAGAAACAGATGTTTCAGAACTACATAAAAGGGAGGGCTAAGTTATGGCTGACAAAAATTCCAGATAATGTAGTAATAGGCAATGAAAAACTTTTCATATTTACTCAGATCATTTTTATTATGTAAAAAAATTGAGTCTCAATAATTTCACTATTTTCTAAGATTCAGATAATACGTAATATATGCTATATTCAATGCATAAATGTGTGTTTACCTTTGTCATCTCAAGAATAGCAGTGCCCACAAACAACTTTCTGGAAATTACCTTTTTGAGGAAATGATACTCTCCCGTTTATTGTTATTATGAAGAACAATAGTATACATAAAATTATCATATTAATTTCAAGGATATTATGAATAACTGGAACTTGGCAAATGATTACCCTTCCATATATATGTAAACAACGAGTTGACCCACTTTAGGTTTATGTCATTTGTGTTTAATGCTTTCCAGTGGTTTGAATTAGCAAATTTTAATAAGGCCAAATGTGATGCTGTGTCACAACATTCAACTAACTGATAGGGCATTTTAAACATAGCCTCGCTTAATATCACTTAGCCCAGCAGCCAATATTCCACAAAGGCTGTGCCAAGGAAGTTTCTCATCCAGGATGTTTTCACCAGATGGTGTTCATCCTGCCATATGTTGCAAAGCTGAGATGAGCTTAATGATACCCTGCCAGCTACTTCACTCAGCAGGGAAAGTGACTACAAATTAATAAATCCCAAGAATAAATGAGAGAAATGAAACGATGAGAAAATAATGCTACACACTCAGTTGGTAAATACATAGAATAAACTGTGTCCACGCTCCACTGCTTCCTGTAAGGGAACTATATCTTAAAATACAAATTGGGCTATTTAGATACTATTTTATGCTTTGGTAAAGTGTATATTATTTGAATTTTTGAAAGTAGTCTATGCTTCAAATCTTCAGTGTGTAAAATAAAAATACATGAATTAACTTTTAAAATATTGTAATGTTTTAAATTTGAAATATTGCTGAATTTCTTTGACAAAGCTCCCTAGCCTCTGAAATGACTACTTTTCACTTAAAGGTATGTTTTTTCTCCCTCCCTTCTTCTCTCTCTCTCTCACACACACACTCTTTCTTTTTTCTTTCTTCCTTCTTTCCATTTTTCTTTGCTTCCCTTTTTTCTTTTTTTCACATTAAATTTGAACACATTGTTTTTTTTCTTCTATCATTGGCTGTTCTAATCAAGCTATGATTTCTTTTTAGACATAATTACATACATGTTTAATTAAGTAAAATAATTTTAGGTTTTAATTGTATGTACACAAATAAAACATAACAAAGAACACAGTTTATAATGTTGTGCGTATTGCAATCCGTGTTTATACTCAAAGAGCTCAGGCTATTCATAAAGTGACATAGCATTCATTCTCTATTGTACTTATAGCTATGTCTTCTTAAAGTAGCAGTGCTTTATAAGTCCTTTTTAGCTAATAACAGGCATTTTGTATTTATCTATCTTGATAAATAATATACCCTTATGTTGGGTAACAGTTTCCCTTGAAACCCTCCATCCTGACAGAAAAAGTCTTAAGCAGGAAGGTAAACAACCCAAGTTAGCTTCAGGAAGTTCATGAATCTGAGAAGATTCACTAGCCTCCTCTCTGAAAAAGTAAGCAAAAAGCTGAGAGTTGCCCTCAGAGGAAGGAAGCTGAGCTACAAAGAAGCCTAAAATAAGCCAAGCTTCAAAGAAGATTACTGAGACTGGACCAGGTGCCTGGAAGAAACAGAAATCAGTCCAGCTACTGGAACAGGTTTAGAGTAAGTGCGTCACTTACAAAGTCTATAAACTCACATCATGACCTCTTCATAGTATGCCTAAGAAGGAGGATTTTATTATACGTGAGAGAGAAAAAGAATAGCCAAAGTCACCTGGAAGAGTACAGAGCAGAGAAAAAAAATATTAGATTAAACATGGCCAGCTGAATAATGGGTTTTCTGAGAGAGATTGGAGAATAGAAGGAAATAGGCAATAGAGAAAACATGTTGAAAAACATGATTATAGGAAGAATAAGTAGCTAGGGGGAGAAAAATCCTTTAGCTTGAGATATTTTAGATGAAAGTAGCTAATATGGACTTCAAAATACATAGTGGGTGCTGGTGATACCAGCGTGTACTTTGACGTGCTGACAGGCGGCATAGAGAGCATGTGTCCTTTCTGAGAGATGCAAGGAAAATGACTCCTTTTGGTAGATGAGAACCCACTTCATGAGTTCCTGAGAAATGATGGTTTTTATCTAGCTGCCAGACATCTTCCTAGAGTCCAGGTTTGGCCCACTTCTGGAAGATTGGCCTGCCTTTTAGAGTTTGGGGAACCGGAGTTCCCAACCGCCAGGCTGTGTAGGGTACTACCAGTTCCCAGCTTTGTGGGATGTCACCTATGTTGCAATGGGCATCGTGATACAGCGTCCACGAGTTACTTATGCTCCTCTGTGTAACCCCTCGCCCATATTCCTGTTAGTAACCCCGGTGAAACTCATTGGTTCATGAAGTTGGACTTTGGTAGTGTCCTCTACTATGCCCTGACATGGAATTTTTATCTAGATTCAATAGATGTGTGTGTTGCATCTTTCCAAAAAAATGTTTAATCACACAGCACTACTTTTTATTTAAACTTTTTAAGTTGGAGTTTCTTCTAAGTGCTCAATAACCAATATATGTGTATATCCCTATGTAATTTATGAAAGATTGTTTTTTGTATTGCATTTTATTTGTTTATTTCATTTATTTTTCCCAGCACTTTAAACATTATTTTTAATTTATTACAATTTATTCACTTCGTATCCCAGCTATAGCCCCCTCCTTTGTTCCCTCCCAGTCCCGTCCTCCCTCCCTCTTCTCCTCCCCTGACCCTTCTCCAGTTCACTGATAGGGGAGGTCCTCCTGCCCTTTCATACATAGTATGTTATCTTATTTTCGCTTAAGGCCACATTTTCAGCAGTCTTCTACTCTTGTCAAATGCTTTATACTTTTAATTTATCGTCTGATAACTGATAAATTTGTGGTTAGCATGTAAATTTAAAACAAAACAGTAAAATGCTTTACATACTCATTCCTTTTAATAATCTGGAAGGTTTTTTTACAACACAAAGTTCCTCAAAATACCAAAAATATGGTCTCAATTGCAAGAATAAATTGCAGAAATGAAATATTGTCATTAGATTTTCAAATCTGACTTTACACAGGCGCAAAGTCAACCCTCTAAAGTAATTCTTTCTTCTTGCTTTTATTATATAACATCATTTGTTTCCTCTTTGCTTAGTAAATGGATTGATAATGGTGTACTTCACTATTAGAGGAATATGCAGTGTATCTTCAAGCTGCCATTGCAGGGTCCTGTACAGTAGTTTTCCTAATTGTGGAACAGACTTTATACACACTACAGTGTTTCCTAAACTTGGGTCAATATTCACATTTATTCTGCTTACTTTTTAATTGTCTATGATTGGATATAAGGCCTGCTCTACAGAAGGAAACACATTCCTGGTACTCTAACTCTCACTGCAAAACACTGTTGGGGGGACTTCTAGGCCGCAGGCATGAACCTACCGTTATTCAAACTTTACATCCACATCTCTCTACCCACATTTTGGTGGCGGTCTCATCACTCATCACTCATCACTCATCAGAGAGGTTTCCTTGTGTAATGCAGGGTGGTTAAAGCAGAAATACACAGCAGCCAAAGTTCAGAAACCAGGTAACTGTGACAACTCACACACAAATGGAATATTCATATTATACTCCAAGGGCTCAGGGATCATAGCGGAAGAAAAGACATAAATTTTATTAGCACCAGAAGTCAGGGATGGTCAGAGTGAAGCAGCATCTTCTGGACATGAGGGGCTGCACTTACGAACATGAACTCACAGCAGATTTCATTGCCTGCAAAAGACACACACATGAACAAGCCAGTCAAAATATGGAGGGAGCATGTCATGTTTCTCTGATGCTAACTGGGGAGCCTTGGATTCTTGATGGCTTCTGGTCAAAGGAGAGTCATTGGTGTTTAAGAGTTTGGTCCTTGTAAGTCAACTATGCCACACTGGATGGTCCAATAACCACAACTATATGAATGTCACAAAATGTATAAAACTTAAAAAAACAATTTAAATTATTAAATTTAAAAACAGGGACATGATGTTGCAAGTATAAGGAGATGAGGTGGATCTGAAAGCAGTTAACATGATTAAAATATTGTATGAAATTACCAATACTTAATTAAATTTTATCGTGCATCTATTTTTGGTTTCTTAAATTTAAAATAGGTAGTCCACTTTCAATATTTTTTGTATTGTCTAGTCATATTTTGTATGGGTCTAGTTATATTTTCAAGGTGCACTGATATACTTCTTACATTCCTAATATAGAGCATAACATTTAGTAACAAGAGATTCAGATTTATCATTACAAATGTGTAAAGTCATAGTCCTCAGGCTGAGCCACCGACTCCCTATAGCACTTCATGCCTCTTTAGCTTTACTTTTCTGTGTCTTTGCCTCTTGTGCTTTTTTTTTTTTTTTTTTTTTTTTTTTTTAGTTTGGAAAAACGCTACATGTTTTTATCATTTCTGTTTTTCTTGCTTAGTGATGACGTAAGAAAAAAAAAGCAGCTCTAAGCAATTGTTTTTATTTGTTTTCCTCTTCTGCTTCTCATTCTCTCAATTGGTATGTAAGTTCTTCAGTATTTAAGATCGACATCAATACTGTGTGCAAAACTCAGGTCAATCAATCTCTTCCACATAGCAGGGCCTTTTTCACTTTATCTGTAGTAACTTATTTTTTTCAATATCAGGCTGAAAAGGCAGAGGAATAATGTCGATGCCTCTATCCCTCTTTTCTTTACCCAGAGCCTTTACTTGCTTCATGAAGACTCATCTCTCAGGCTCTGACTTACAGTGAATGTTTTTTCTCACTATAATCATATTTTTAGTATTTTATATTGTTTAATAGCAATTTTGGCAAAGAGTTCTCAAAGGTATGTTTTGATCTAGCATTAGGACTGCATTTATTCATTCATAGTTAGTGAGTTGTTTTCAACAGGATACACATGGTTTCATGTGCATGGAGTCTAGTTTGAAAAGCACATAGCACATGGACAAAACTTAACTGTATGTATATATTTCATAGATGCCTAGGATGCTCAGTTTTGTCCTTTTGACACAATCCTAGAATATTATTATATTATATCATTTTTGAACATATCTAAAAAGTATTGTTCTAATAAATTAGATGAAGAAACCACCCTTCATGAAGTGACAGCATTTCATGGGTTTGGTCTAGGATTGAATGAATTATACAGTTAGCCGAGTGTTGCCTTGTTTGCATTCATCTTTTCTTTCCATTTATTTGTGAATGTGGCTCACTATTTCAAATTCCTGCCTTCTTGACTTTTTAACAAGTTTGGAATGTAACTTGTAATTTTTATATAGGAAAAAAAAAACATTTGTTCTAAGTTGCATTTGCTAAGGCATTTTGTCAGAACTATAAGAATGGAAACTAAAATGGAAATAATATTTTATTAATGTCACTTTGTTTTTTTACATTCTCTGATAAAAAACAAACAAACACTAATATCTGTAAGAGTATTCTATTTTATTTTATTTTGACCCATCTAAATTGCCCAAATCCCTCAAATCCCACAATTCTTTCTTCATAGGTTTCCATGAGCTCTGGGTATTTTCAACAAGTTCCTTATTTGTTGGAAGAAGCTTGTATATTGTTTGGTAGCAGATTTTGCTTTCTAAGTGTCTTCTTGTTGAGACCAGACTTTTCTGTTGGTACTGTTCCATTGCTCTATCCCAGGTGCCCATCTGGGATTCTTAAAAGCTTTGAGATGCCCAAGGTTGTGACATTAAAAATGCGACAAAAATGCTGCTTTCTTCCAACTTTAGTAAATAACAGGGGTTCAATCTGCTCTATCAGAAACTAGGGGATTCCTCTGGTCCCTGTAGTCCTCCATTTCATTCATCAAAACACCTTACAAGTAAAGCTATTCTGTGTGCCAAGAATTACATTCCTGCTGTGTGAGTAGCTTCATAGGGTTTTCCTGTTGCTGGTTAGACAAAACTGAGAATAGTGTTCTGTGTTTTCCTAAGTCAGTACTCTTTGTAACTGCAAGCTAGTGTTCAAAATAGAAATTTCTGATACCACCCCAAGATTACAAGGAAAGTGTGTCACAATGTTAATGATACACATATTTGTTTTATTTTTTTCATTTCTATTTAACAATTAAAAAGAAATGGCTGAGTCCCAGCATCTGATTCGATACCTTGCTGGGTAGAGTCTTTCAGAGGTCCTCTGTGGTAGGATCCTTTCCTGTTTCCTGCTTTCTCCCTCTTCAGATGTCCATCCTGTTTGCATTTCTGAATGAAGATTAATCATCTTACCCAGGGTCCTCCTTTGTGCTTAGCTTTTTTAGGTGTACAGATTTTAGTACGTTTATCCTATATTATGTGTCTAGTATCCACTTATAAGTAAGTACATACCATGTGTGTCTTTATGCTTCTATGATATCTCACTCAGGATGATCTTTTCTAGTTTCATCCATTTGCCTGCAAATGTCATGATTTCTTTGTTTTTAAATTGCTGAGCAGTATTCCATTGTGTACATGTACCACAATTTCTGTATACATTCCTCCATTGAGGAACATCTGGATTGTTTTCAGATTCTTGCTATTATGAATAAAGCTGTCTTGAACATAGCTGAGCAAATGTCTTTGTATGGTTGAGCATCTATTGGATATATGCCCAGGAGTGGTATAGCTGGATCTTGAGGTAGCACTGTTTCTAATTTTCTGAGAAAGTGCCAGATCGATTTCCAAAGTGGTTGTACAACTTTCCATTCTCTATCTCTTTTTTAAATTAAATTTTTATTTTTTGTAATAATTAAATTTTATTCACTTTGTATCCTAGCAGTAGCACCCTTCCTCATTCCCTCCCAGTCCCACCCTCCTTCCCTCATCTCCTCCCATGCCTTTCTCCAAGTCCACTTGTAGGGGAGGTCCTCCTGCCCTTCCATTTGACCCTAACCTATCAGGTCTCATCAGGATTGGCTGCAATGTCCTCCTCTGTGGCCTAGCAAGACTGTTCCTCCCTCAAGAGAGGGGTGGTGTCAAAGAAACAACCACTGAGTTCATGTCAGAGACAGTCCCTGTTCCCCTTACTAGGAAACACACTTGGATACTGAGTTGCCATAGGCTACATCTGAGTAGGGGTTCTAGGATATATCCATGAATGGACCTTGGTTGGAGTATCAGTCTCAGAAAAGACACCTGAGCCCAGATAATTTGGTTCTGTAGCTCTCTTTATGGAGTTCCTGTCCTCCAGGTCTTACTAACTACCTCTTCTTTCAAATGATTCCCTGTGCTTGGCCCAAACTTTGGTTACAGGTCTCATCTAATTTGATAGACTGGTAGGTAGAGTCTTTCAGAGGCCCTCTGCAGTAGGCTCCTGTCCTGTTTCTTGTTTTCTCCTTCTTCCACTGTCTATCCCATTTGTCTTTCTAAGTGAGGATTGATCCTTTTACCTCAGGTCCTCCTTCTTGTTTAGCTTCTTTAGGTGTATAGATTTTAGTATGTTTATCCTATCCATTCTGCCTAGCAATGGAGGAAGGTTCTCCTTTCTCCACATCCTCTCCAGTAGGTGTTGTACCTTTGTCTTAGCCATTCTGTTGGGTGTAAGGTTAAATCCCAGAATCATTTTGATTTGCATTTCCCTCATGACTAAGGATGATAGCCAAACTTTGGGCAGAGTGCAGGGAATCTTTCAGAAGACCAGAGATGTGAAGTCCTGTATAGTACAGGAGCTTCACAAGAAGACCAACAGAACCAAACATTCTGGGTCCAAGGGGCCCTGCAGATAATTATGCTTGAGCCAAGGAACATGCATGGAGAGGACCTTCACCCCTGCTCAGATGTAGACCGCAGGCATCTCAGTCTCCGTGTGGCTTCCCTAGTAAGAGGCAGGGGCCTTCTCTGACATGGACTCAGTGTCTAGTTCTTTGATCACCTCTCCCTAGCAACCATGACAGGCCACAGAGGAAGAGCATGCAGCCAGTCCTGATGAGAACTGATAGGCTAGGGTCAAGTAGTAGGGTAGGAGAACTTCCCTTATAAATGGGCTAGGGGATGGGCTTAGGGGAGAATAGGGGTAAAGGGTAGGAATGGGAGGAGAAGAAGGTGGGGGTTATAGCAGGAATACAAAGTGAATGAATTATAATAAATAAGATAGGAAGATAAAAAAAGTAGAAACTGACAAGTTCTCACAAGTTATAAGGTTAATGAAACTATATTATGAACATACCATGTGATTCATTGAGGTTCCCCTGTGTGCAAACACACAGAGACACACACACACACACACACACACACACACACACACACACACACACA